>NC_142889.1:32776608-33107984 GCF_051225735.1 Oryctolagus cuniculus
CTTCTAATCCAGCTTCTGACTGTTAGGCCTGGGAAGGCAACACATGTTGGCCCACACCAGTATGGGAGATGAGACCTGCATGGAATTCCTCAGCCCTAATTTTGCCTTGGCCCAACTTTGGCTGTTGTAGGTATTTGGAGAGATGGGGGCATAAACCACCAGATGGAAAAATCTCTGTCACTCTCTCTGAATTTCAAATAAATTATTTTTTAAACAATTATAAATTGGAAGCTAGGCACTCAATTTTGGTCACCAATGTAGCTAGGTCCCAACTACTTGAGCCTGTACCTTCTGGGTGATACAGACCTAGGGTGAGCATTAGCAAGAAGCTGGAGCTGAATCAGGATGGAGCTGGGACTCAAACCCAGGCTGTCTGGGATGTGCTGACCCAAGCAGTTTATTAACCACTAAACTCAACCTCAACACTTTAAGGAGATAAAAAAATTATAAGATTGTCAATGGTGATGGTTACAACTGAATGAAAACAGCGAATTGTATAGGTACTATTAACAGATGAATCTCATGGGAAGTTGCATTTATATCCAATTATGCTATGTAAGAAAATTATATAACTTAGAATATATTGTATTATTTCAAACGTTTCATGTAATGTATATTTTAGTGTCTCAAACTCCAGTGCACATCAAATGTTGACTTTCCTCTGTAGGTTACATTGCATATTTACATATAAATATAAATATAAATGTAAGACCAAGGGATGACAGCATATTAACTAGATAACGAACAGTGATTGATTCAGGACCAAGGGATATTGGTTAAAAGATGACATTAATCATCTTTTCTGTATATCTTTTCTGAGAATAAAATTAAGAAATGAATTAACATGAAACAAACCATGGTCAGACATCAGAGGCATGTGACTATATAATTTACCAGAGATGAATCTGAGAAGACTAACATTTGGGACTGACATTGTGGTGCAGTAGGTTAGGACAGTGCTTGCAATGCTGGCACCCTATATTGGCATGCCATTTGGAGTCCTGGCTACTCTGCTTCTGATCCACATTCCTGTGAGTGTGTTTGGGAAAGCAGTGGAACATGGCCCAAGAACTTGGATCCCTACCAGCCATATAGGAGACCCAGATAGAATGGCCTGGTCCTGACTCCTGGCCCCATCCTGGCTGTTGCAGACACTTGGGGAGTGAGCCACAAGAATGAAGATCCATCTATCTCTTTGTCAGTCTCTCCTGCCTCTCTCCTTATTTCCCTTTCAAATAAATCTTTAAAAAAGAAAAAGATTAACCTCATTTCATAATCCTTGTGATGGAATCTTAATTACCCAATCTCCTTTCTATTCATCTCTCCCTTTATACTACAGGGACTATTTATTCCCATTCATCCAGTACAAATTACTTACTAGAATTGCTGTCATGACTTGGTGCTCAAAAACATGAACTGCAATCATCATATGATATCTATACTTAAGAAACAGATAAAGAAGCTGCTTAAGGTTAGCCATCTATTTGTGAGTATGTTCTTCCCACTTTTATTCATATCAGGACTCCTCACTGAATCCAAATATCTGACCCCAGTAGGAACAGCTCCCATTGAAAGAGGTGTGTGATGATCAAGGGAACAATTCCTGGGAATGGGTATGAGAAACCAGTATGTTGTGTTGCTAAACTAGTTCTTTGATCCCTGAAAGTTCATTTTTTTTATTTCAAGGAATGTGTCATAGAGACCCATTTTTTTAAGCATGTAATTTCTTCTGTGTCCTGAGATGAGAGTACTTAGGTTATAAATTCAATTTTGCACAATAGTCACTAAAGGGCAATGGCAGGATCAGAGAAGGCTTGGGAATTTCAACAGGGCAAACCATAGGTGAGGCACAAAGAAAGCCAGGGATAGGCTGTGGGTCAAGAGTCAGTACCCTGTCCTACTCCACTCAAGTTCATCTCAATTCTAGCCATCTTCATATGAGAGCTCCATGAAACCCTCTGTTGGCCTCTTTGCCTAGTTTGTAACATAAACCAACAAGTAGAGGGAAAAGTTCAGATCCATTTCTTAGAACAGTAAGTGATTTGTTAGATATTTAGATGGACAGATGGATTTCAGAAGCTCTTAGTTATGTAACTAAAGGAGATTGAAACCTTTGTATTTGTGGACACTTTTTGTTTCAAAATATGCACTAGAATATTTTACTCAACTCTGGAATATGACTCAAGGATGGAACACTAATTATTTTAGTAGAAAAGACTAAGTATCTTTATATGACCATACTTCCCCTCCCCATACTGTCT
This sequence comes from Oryctolagus cuniculus, assembly GCF_051225735.1. Lineage (NCBI taxonomy): Eukaryota > Metazoa > Chordata > Mammalia > Lagomorpha > Leporidae > Oryctolagus > Oryctolagus cuniculus. The sequence continues at coordinate 32,778,870 of NC_142889.1, forward strand.
ATGGATTGTGTGAATCAAATATGTTTATAATGCAAGTTTTTCTCTTTTAATATCAGTTACCCATTTTTTGACAATCATAAATGTTGCAGAGATTTAGTGTTGGTCCATTTCTAATTATTATTTTTTTTAGATTTTTTTTTGATATGCAGAGTAGACAGTGAGAGAGAGAGACAGAGAGAAAGGTCTTCCTTTTCCCGTTGGTTCACCCAACAATGGCCGCTACAGCTGGCGTGCTACGGCTGGTGCACCACACTGATCTGAAGCCAGGATCCAAGTGCTTCTCCTGGTCTCCCATGTGGGTGCAGGGCCCAAGCACTTGGGCCATCCTCCATTTTCCTCCTGGGCCACAGCAGAGAGCTGTACTGGAAGAGGAGCAACTGGGACAGAATACAGCACCCCAACTGGGACTAGAGCCCGATGTGCTGGCACCACAGGCGGAGGATTAGCCTATTGAGCCACAGCGCCGGCCCATTTCCAATTATTTAAAATGTGAGCAAATCAGATTACTGCTGATAATCACTTTGTAAAATATAAATAAAATGCAATACAGTGCCCAACTAGAGTATAAAATATTTCAATATATTCTTTTTTAAAAAGATTTAGTTATTCATTTGAAAGTCAGAGGAGAGGCAAAGACAGACAGAGAGGTCTTCCATCCTGTGGTTCACTCCCCCATTGGCCACAATAGCTGGAGCTGTGCTGATCCGAGGCCAGGAGCCATGACCTTCTTCTGGGCCTCCCAGGCCCAGGGGCTCAAGCACTTGGATCACCCTCCACTGCTTTCCCAAGGCACAGCAAAGAGCTGGACTGGAAATGGAGCAGCCAGGTTTCAAACCGGCACCCATATGGGATGCCAGCACTTCAGGCCAGGATGTTAAACCACTGTGTCACAGCACCAGCCCCTCAATACATTCTTATGATATCCAGGCATTTTGTGTGGCAGCAGCCTAGCTGACAGTTGGCATGACTCATGCTCATGAACAGGTCTATGTGAAGGTCTCTTGATTGTATATGGCATGCAATTAAATTCTTCCTTACCAAGAGTATATCAGCATTTGATATATAACAAATCAACAAAAATATGTTATGGTTTTCTTTGTAATTATTTTTTAAAAGGCTGAGCATCAGAGAAGGGGTGGAGGGGGGAGGGACAAAGGATGAGGGAGAAAGAGACTGTTCCATCTACTGCTTGATTCACTCTCTAATTATCCTAACGGCCAGGGCTATGCCAGGCTGAAGCCAGAAGGAAATAATCTTACCTGCATCTCTTTTGAAGGTAACAGGAACCCAAGTACTTATCCATCATCCACTACCTCCCAGGTACAACAGCAGGGTGTTTTATTTTAAGTATGGAATAACCAGGATGAAAAGCACAAATTTGCTTATGGGATGTGTGTCCCAAGCAATATTCTAACCTGCATCACCATATACAACCCTCTCAAGTTTGGTGGTTTGCTCTGGCTCTTGCCCAAACCCTGTGTCTCCAATAGACAAGTCCCAGACTTCTTCATAATATAAATGTTTAATAAGGTAAACTCCAATAAGCAAGTACTTTTCAAAGTGTGTAGGTGTCATATTTACTGATGTCCAGTTGTGTAAAGCAAGAAAAATGGTAATGCCAAGGATCATTGTGATGAAGATTATTTGAAGGCTTGTGTGTTGGGAGGTGTGTTATTTGGGATAATTACTAGGAAAGTATAGTACAATAAGTATGTATTATATCCATTTTTACTGTACAGTTGTGGGTAAAAATACACAGGTTGCTAAATGACTAAATTCTATAGGATTTTCAGTATATGGACGGACTCCTGTTCAGTACATCTGTAGTAATACCAAAGTAGTTAATACCACTCAAGTATTTTTTTTTCTGTAGTATGGTTTTAGTGACAAAATGATGTTTACTTCTATGATATACTGAAATTTGTTTAAACAGTCATCCTGAAAATAATAAATTGCTTCTCAGTCATAACATTAGCTTTTTTATTTAAAGATATATTTTATTTATTAAAAAGACAGAGTTACAGAGAGAGGTAGAGACAGAGAGAGAGGTCTTCTATCTGCTGGTTCACTCTCCAGATGGCTGCAATGGCTGGAGCTGCACCGATCCAAAGCCAGGAGCTAGGAGCTTCTTCTGGGTCTTCCATGTGGGTGCAGAGGCCCAAGGACTTGGGCCATCTTCTACTGCTATCCCAAGCCATACAGGATCAGAAGAGGAGCAGCTGGTACTAGAATCATTGCCCATATGGGAAGCCGGTGCTTCAGGCCAGGGCATTAACCCACTGTGCTACAGTGCCGGCCCTATCACTTGCTTTTTAAAAATAAGTAGCAACAAAATGATTCCATTAACCTAAGGATAATTAGATTTAATCACTGCCAGTTAGTAAAATTTTGGGTGCTCTTTCAGGATCTTCCCTTTCCCTTATCAAGTGTAAATTGCTAACTCACCACAGAGATTGTTTCTGTTTCTCCAGCTAATATATCTATAATTCTGCATTCATTTCTATCATGATCTTCCCTACATTGTATAGTCTAAGTGCAAGCGAGACCAGTTCTCTCACAACTCCCTGTATTCACTTTCTTTCCCAGGTGTAATTGTAGATACCACTACATGTTTCGGGGGCCAAAGAAAATGAATACAACACCAGTAAGTTGTTGCTTATTTCTCAACTTGTTTTACATTGTATTATAGGAGCTTTATGAGCATTTTTAAATTAAAATGGAAACATAAAGTGATAAACAAGGTAGTATTGTCATAGTTATAAGGTATTAGAGCCATCAGAGCTGATTGTAAATTTGTCTACAGTCTTTCTGATGCCTCAAAGACATATCTGTTACATGGTCCAAATCAGAAATTAGAATTTGCTAAATTCTAGTGGAAAATGAAGTCTGGAATAGTATTTATTGGTCATATGATGCTAAAGTGGAAGTGGTTTAGTTCCAATCTAGAAATAAACATACAACATTCTGCACTGGTAAGAGTTGCTAACTGGTAATAAATCAGTTAATAAAGTGTTTTAGGAATTGTGAAAATAACCTTGGGAGACTGTACCGGATTTATGGGTTGGACTGGGGTTGTGTGGAGAGCAGAATCTCTTCAGATTCTTAAACAGCTCTACATACATTTCTTCCTGCCAGACTATACATGCTGGTTGTGCTGCAAACTTCCCAAAGCTCTGTCTTCCAGCAAATCATTCCATTCTTCATTCATACTTTAAGCTACTCAAAGTACCCTCAATTCAATTAGTCAAACATTTATCAATGTCATTAAGTATATTGTCTGGCTTTTGCCTTGCTTGAATCTTTTACATTTAAAATATATTTACATATTTGAGAATTAGAAATAGAGACAGGTAGATTAGGAGAAATTAAAGAGCCTCTTATCCACTAACTTACTCTCCTAAATATCCATAGTAACCAAGAATGAATCCAAGAGCCAGGAATGTACTCCTTTCCCCTGACATGAGTGGTAGAAGCCTAATTACTTGAATTATCACCACTGCCTCCCAGCACATGCGGTAGCATAAAATTGGACTCAAAAGCAAGAGCTGGGAATAAAAACAAGCACTGTTAACTAGAATTAGAATATCTTTTTAAAATTTTATTTATTTATATAAGTAGAACAGATTTCATGTATTTCCTATATATGGTTTTAAGAACATGACGATACTTTTCACTCTCTCCCCCTTCCCTTCCTCCTTTTCCCTTTCTTATTTTTCTTTTAATTTGTGTGATAGCACATTTTCAAGTTACTTTATAATCACAAGCTCAGTCCTCCACTAAATAAAGAATTCAACAAGTAGATAGTAGAAACGTCACTGTTCCTGAGGAATATAGACAAGGGATACAGATGATAATTAGATCTCAAGATGTCAGTTTCACTCATACATTTTTTTTCTGCTGTATAGGCTACCAAAAATCAGAGAAAATATTTTTGTCTTTTTAGGATTGACCTGTTTCAGTAGGCATAATTGTCTTCAATTGCATCCATTTTGTTGCAGAAGAAGGATTTCATTCTTTTTTATGGCTGAGTAGTATTCCATTTTATATATGTGTGTGTACATACATACACACACACACACACACACACACACACATACCACATTTGCTTTATCTAGTCATCAGTTTATGGACATCTGGGTTGATTCCCTATCTTAGCTATTATGAATTGAGCTGCTATATAAAGTTGGGGGCACAGGTAATTCTTTCATATGCTGATTTTATTTCCTTTGGGTAAATTCCCAGGAGTGGGATGACTATGTCATGTGTTATATCCATTTTTGGATTTCTGAAGAATCTCCAAAATGTCTTCCATAATGATTGTGTTAGTTCACATTCCCACCTAAGTGTATAAGGGTACATTTTGCCTACATTCTTGCTAATATTTATTTGGAGGGGCACTTTTGGGTGAAAGCCATTCTTACTGGGGTGAAGTGAAACCTCATTATGGTTTTTATTTTCATTTCTCTTGTGCAAATCTTGTTGCCTTGGCTTTGGTTCTAGGTGAACCCAGGATTGTAGTGTCTGAGTGAGTCCTTTTATTTTAGTGGCTGTCAGCTGTGTCTGTTAGTAACACAATGGTCTAGTCAGCTGCAGTTCCTAGGGATGGAAATGTGCCTTTTAGATGAATAAGGGTTTCTTTGGGTGTGCATCTTTGGTCCACAGATTCTGTGTTAAGTCTCCCTGATGATTGCAATAGCCAAGGGCTTGTTCTTGGTGCTGAGGAAGATGAGGATGGCTGGTCCTTGACTTACCGGCAAGCCTGAGTGATACTGGGATTTGTGGCACTGATTTCTGTGGCTTTAGGACTGTGTGATATGGATTGTCCCTTCCTCAGTTCTTGGTAAGAGAGTCCAACTGGCACTTTGTTGTGTAATAACAACAACCCTAGTCCTAGGACTAGGTGTACAGGTTTTACTCTGCAGAGTAAATGGGTCCAGAGAGGAGGAATGCAAGCAGGTTCTTCCCTATGTCCACTGGGTAGATTTCAGTGGCACTCAGAAATTTACAATAAATTGTTACAGTCCTGGTCTTTCAGGTATAGTGGATCATTACCCAGATCTCCTGGGGTGGGAACAAACATTTTTATGGCCTGCTTCTGGTGGTAGCCCCCAGAAGCTAAGGCGATTTTCCCTGGCTCAGGTAGAGTATGTGAGTGTAGCTCTGCCCCCAAACTCCCACAGACGCAGGATGCAGGGATCTGTCTTTTGCCTTACACATTGCCCTGACTCTACAGTGCTGGTAGGAGCAGAGCAGAGGCTCACTGTGTATCTTCTCTGCTCAGTGTCATGCTCTGCAGGAATCAGGGAGGGGAAGGAAGCAAGGAGGCTTCCCTGCTCCAAGCTCATCAGTTGCTCAGGCCCCATCAGCTCTCAGGTTGAGGTAGGAAGTCAGTGGGTGACTGACTTTTTTTTTTTTTTACTTCTTTGTCTAACATTTTGGTCAGTCACTTCTCTGGAAAATAGTATTTCCTTTGTTCTGTTCATATCTCAGAGCAGCTTAAGTCATTATGGCTATACCCGATTCAGCCATCTTGGATCTCACCATGATATATTTTTGATTTGTAGCTCATCATTTATTCTGTTGTTGTGAATGTTGGATAGTGATTTATAAATATTATTTTGGTCAATACTGTCATTCATGTGTATGGTTGATGTTTTATTAGTTTCATCAATTACTATAAAATGTAAATCAATTTTCTAACATTACTTTTGAGGCTTTTTCTTAAGTTTCTTTTTTAGTTTTGTGGACTTTGTTTCATATCATTTGAGGTTTTGTTTTTAGGCACATTAGCATTTATAATGATATGATCAGCCTGATGTATTATCTGTTTATTATGATGAAAAGTCCCTGAGTATTTCTTTAGCGATATAAGACCCAAAAAATCATTTGGTTTGACCCTGCCAAGACAACCACAGGTGGTATTATTAATTCAAGGAGCTAATGACAAGCTAATTTTAAGTTGATAATTTTGTATGGACAGCACATAATGTTGTAATATCCAAATGGCCTTTGGCAGTAAAAAATGCTCCTATGTTCCTAACTCCTACTAATCCAAGTATTCATTTTGTATCATTTTATTTGAAAATAGACTGCTTCTTTTATATTATATTCTCATTTTCCTGTTCAGAAAATGTCTTTTGTATACTTCATGGATTAATGCTTTATTTATTTTTATTTACTTGATAAAAAATTAAGAGCTCTATCTGCTGTTTCACTCCCTCAAATACCTGCAATGGCTGGAACAGGGTCCAGGCTAAAGCCAGGAGGCTGGAACTCAATCCAGATCACTCATGTGGATATCTGTGACCCAGCTGCTAGAGCCATCATCTGGCACTTACCTGGTGTGCATTATTATGAAGTTAAATCACAAGCAAGGGTAGGAACTTTGATATGAGATGTGAGCATCCAAAGAAGCAGCTTAACCCAATGAGCGAAAATACCTGCCCTTGTTCACCTCATATTTTACAGCAATTACACTACATATAGAATCAAAGATGGAATGATATTTTTTTCAGTGTAGTGAAGATTTCTTTCACTAATTTCTGAGGAGAAGTCAGCTATCATTCATACATAGCTGACCCAGTAGGCTGTTGTTTCTTTCACAACATTCAAGGTCTGTTCTTTGTATTTGGAATCCTTCATTTTGTTATTTGCTTGTAGTAGCTTTCTATCTGTTGATTAAGGGGTCACTGAACATTTCAAATCTATAAATTGATGTTTTTTTAATAAAATTTGAGAAGCTTTTCACCATTTCAAAATACATATTTTGTTTTTCATTTATTCTCTTCCTACTGAAATTTATTGCAGTTATGAGGGACTTCACAAAGATTCTGGAAAGTTGAAAGAAAAAAGAAGTTTATTTTAGTGCAAAAATGTTAGTAACCCATGCATAAAACTGGTCTAGAAGTTCATTGAAAATGCATACTATAAAACATGATTCATAAAGGTTATGGAAAGTGTGTATTTGTAGATTAAATTTTTTTAACCAAAGTGAACTTTTCTTTTTAATTCTGCATTTTAAATGTTAGATTACTTTCTATATTGTTCCTGGACTTCTGAAGCTTTGCATATTTATGTAGTATCTTTCATTAATTAAAAAAGGCTTTTGGGGGGTGACACTGTGGCATGGTGGGCTAAGCCTCTGGCTGTGGTGCTGGCATCCCATATTGGTACCAGTTTGTATCCCAGATGCTCCTTTTCCAATCCAGCTTATGGCCGGGAAAGGCAGCAGAAGGTGGCCCAAGTGCTTGGTTCTCTGTACCCATGTGGGAGACCCAGAGGAATCTCCTGGCTTCTGATTGGCTTAGCTCTGGCTGAGCCATCTGGAAAGTGAACCAGTGGATGGAGGAACTTTCTGTCTTTCATTCTGTCTGTAACTCTGCCTCTCAAATTAATCATACAGTCTTTAAATAAAAAAAGTATTTTGATCTATGTCCATCTTAGTCTCTTTGTGATAAGACTGTCAAACAGGTTATTTAGAAAGAAAACATTTTTTGCCAAAATGTATATACTTTAAAATACTTTTTCAAAATGTATGCACTTTCTCTTTCTGTTAATAAAAGAGAGAGGGAGAGAATAAGGGAGATTCTATCACCTGTTTCACTCACAATAGGAGTTACAACAGCCAGAACTGGGCAAGGCCAATGCCAGGAGCCAGAACCTCCATCTGAGTCACTGCATGTGTGTCAGGAACCCAAGTACTTGGGCAATTATACATTGCCTTCCTACAAGCTTTAGAAGGAAGCTGAATTGGAAGTTGAGTAGCCAGGACTCAAATCAGACTCTATGAGATGAGAGCTTCACCAGTGGTGACATAACATGCTGCGCCACAAGACCAGCCTCAAGAAAACAGTTATTTCTTCTAGTCTGGGAGCTAGACAGTCTAAAGTCAAGAGGCCAATCTAGAAAGGGCCATCTTCCTGCATCACAGTGTGGCAGATAACATCACACAGTAAGAGAAAAAAGTAGAGGTCTTTTAAAATTGGTGTTAAGCTGTTCTTTATGATAGCAACTTTTACTTTGTGGACTAAACTTGCATTGTGCTATTTTTTCCTTTTCCTACAAATAGGTTTTCACTGTAATACTGTTACATCTATAGAATTTAAATAGCTTATCAGTCTTTATCTAACTTTATATGATTTGTAAATACTGGAAGATACTTGCAGATACTTTAGGTATCTTGTCTACTACTTTCAACACCTAACTTAAATTTTTTCCTAGTTTTTCTGTCCTTGAGTATAAGTCAGATTTTCATTTTTCCCCCAAGTATAGTGATTTTGAATTTTATCTTGAGTATTGTAAGGCATATGTTGCAGAAATTGTGAATACTGTAATATTCTTTAGAATGATTTGGTTTACATTAATTTGCTGTATTAAAATTCTGAACTCCATATTCTTTGCAGTGATCAATAAGTCCTTGCTTCTCATAGTGTCAGTTTCACTTCTACAGGTTTCCTTTTAGGTGCTCAGTTAGTTGTCACAGATTAGGGAGAACATATGCTATTTGTCCCTTTTGGGCTGGCTTATTTCACTCAGCATGATGTTTTCCAGATTCCTCCATTTTGTTGCAAATGACTGAATTTCATTTTTTTATTTCTGTGTAGTATTCTATAGAGTACATGTCCCATAATTTATTTATCCAATCATCTGTCGATGGGCATTTAGGTTGATTCCATGTCTTAGCTATTATGAATTGAGCTGCAATAAACATTGAGGTGCACACAGCTCTTTTATTTGCCAATTTAATTTCTCTTGGGTAAATTCCAAGGAGTGGGATGGCTGGGTTGTGTGGTAGTGCTATATTCAGGTTTCTGAGGAATCTCCAAACTGACCTCCATAGTGGCTTTACCAATTTGCATTCCCACCAACAGTGAATTAGTGTGCTTATCTCCCCACATCCTTGCCAGCATCTGTTGTTAGTGGATCTATGTATGAAAGCCATTCCAGTCAGGGTGCAGTGAAATCTTACTGTGCTTTTGATTTGCATTTCCCTGATGGCTAGTGATCCTGAAAATTTTTTCATGTGTCTGTTGGCCATTTGGATTTCCTCTTTTGAAAAATGTCTATTGAGGTCCTTGGCCCATCTCTTAAGTAGGTTGTTTTGTTGTGATGGAATTTCTTTATCTCTTCGTAGATTCTGGATATTAATCCTTTATCAGTTGCATAATTTGCAAATATTTTCTCCCACTCTGCCAGTTGCCTGTTCACTTTCCTCACTCTTTATTGTGAAGTGCAGAAACTTCTCAATTTGATGTATTCCCAGTTGTTAATTTTTGCGTAGGCTTCCTGTGCCTCTGGGTTCTTTCCCAAGAAATCTGCCAGTGCCAGTATCTTGCAGGGTTTCTCTGATGTTCTCTAGTAATTGGATCATGTTGGGTCATACATTTAGGTCTTTAATCCATGTTGAGTCAATTTTTTGTAAGGTGTAAGGTAGGGGTTTTGCTTCCTAATTCTGCATGTGGAGATCCAGTTTTCCCCAGCACCATTTGTTGAATAGACTGCTCTTGCTCTGGGAATTGGTTTTAGCTTCTTGATCAAATATAAGTTTGTTATAGCTGTTTGGATTGATTTCTGGTGTTTCTATGCTATTCTGTTGGTCCATCCATCTGTTTCTGTAACAGTACCAGGTGTTTTGATTATGACTGCCCTGTAGTATGTCTTGAAATCTGGTTTTGTGATATGTTTGGCTCTGTTTTTGTTTTCTAGGATTGCTTTAGCTATTCAAGTTCTCTTGTGCCTCCATATGAATTTCAGCATCATTTTTTCAAGATGTGAGAAGGACATCTTTGGTATTTTGATTGGTATCAAATTGAATCTGTAAATTGCTTTTGGGAGAATGGAAATTTTGATTATATTGATTCTTCCAATCCATGAACATGATTTTTCCATTTTTGATATCTTCTTCAATTTCTTAAAATTTTGTAATTCTCATCATAGAGATCTTTGAATCCCTTGGTTAAGTTTATTCCAATGTGTTTTTTGTAGTTATCGTGAATGGGATTGATATTAGAAATCCTTTCTCAGCCATGGCATTGTCTGTATATATAAGGGTGGCTGATTTTTGTGTATTGGTTTTGTAACCTGCTACTTTACCAAACTCTTCTATGATTCCAATAGTCTCTTGGTAGAGTTGCAGATCATATCATCTGCAAAGAGGGATAGTTTGACTTCTTCCTTCCCAATTTAAATCCCTTTGATTTCTTTTTATTGCCTAATAGCTCTGGCTAAAACTTTCAGTATTATATTGAATAGCAGTGGTGAGAGTGGACATCCCTGTCTAGTACCAGATCTCAGTGGGAATGGTTTCAACTTTTCCCCATTCAGTATGATGCTGACCATGGGTTTGTCATGAATCATCTTGATTGTAATGAAGGATGTTCCTTCTATACCTAATTTGCTTAGAGTTTTCATCGTGAAAGGGTGTTATATTTTATTGAATGCTTTCTCTGCATCTTTTGAGATAATTGCATGCTTTTTCTTCTGCAGTTTTTAAATGATTTATTGATTTGCAAATGTTGAACCATCCTTTCATACCAGGGATAACTCCCACTTGGTCTGGGTAGATGATCTTTCTGATGTGTTGTTGCATTCTACTGGCTAGAATTTTATTGATGATTTTTTTCATCTATGTTCTTCAGGTAAATTGATTTGTAATTCTCTTTCTATGGTGCCTCTTTTTTAGGTTTAAGGATGAAGGTGATTCTGGCTCTGTAGAAATCATTTGGGAGGATTCCCTCTCTTTCAGTTGTTTTGAATAGCTTGAGAGTACTTGGAGTTAATTCTTTAAATGCCTGGTAGAATTCAGCAGTGAATCCATCCGGTCCTAGGCTTTTCTTTGTTAGGAGGGCCTTTATTACTGTTTCAGTTTCTGTCTTAGATATGGATCTATTTAGGTTTTCTATGTCTTCATGGTTCAATTTAGGTAGGTTGTATGTGTCCAGGAATCTCTCTATTTCTGCTAGACTTCCCAGTTTGTTGGCATACAGCTCTTTGTAGTAATTTCTGATGACTATTTCTTTGATGTCTGTTGTTTCTGTTGTTACATTCCCTTTCTCATCTCTGATTTTAATGGTTTGGGTCTTCCCTCTCCTTTTTTTTTTTTTTTTTGGTTAGTTGGTCCAATGGTGTGTCAATTTTGTTTATTTTTCAAAAACCCAGCTCTTTGTTTTGCTGATCTTTGTAATTTTTTGGATTAAATTTTGTTGATTTCTTCTCTGATTTTAATTGTTTCTTTTCTCCTACTAGGTTTGGGTTTGGTTTTCTGTAGAGTTTCTAGATCCCTGTTATGGATTGGTAGCTCATTTATTTGGTGCCTTTCCAATTTATTGATGTAGGCACCTATTGCTATAAACTTTCCTCTTAACAATGTTTTTGTGGTATCCCATAAATTTTGATATGTTGTGTTGTTATCTTCATTTGCTTCTAGAAAGTTTTTGATTTCTCTTTTGATTTCTTCAGTGACCCAGTGTTCATTCAGGAGCATGTTGTTCAGTTTCCATGTGTTTACATATACTCTAGAGATTCTTGAGTTGCTGATTTCCAGATTCCTTCCATTGTGTTCTGAGAAGATGCATGGTATGATTTTGACTTTTTTGAATTTGCTGAGACTTGGGAAGTGAAACAGCTAATGGAAGATTTTTTCCCTATCTTTCTCTCCCTGTCATTCAGTCATGCAAATACATAAATACTTAAAAGGAGAGAAAAACCTCTAGAATTTTGGTAAAGGACAATGTTTCTTCAGGAAATGTTAACATTTTTCTGTATAGCTTGTGATTTGTAGCCTGATCTGTTGATCAATAGGATTACAATTTTCACTAGCTTAGGATATATTTCTCTGATCCTACTCCCAGTGAGGTCTGCACTTACATATGTGCCATACCACTTGCCCATACCACTTGCTACCATCCAACACATCACTGAGTCTCCAGTACTTTCATCTGAGATCCCATATTAATGAGACCCATTGCAATGGAAGATATTTGTATCCTCAGCAAAATGAGAATGAAAAAATCTCCTTCCTCTGTAGTCATTTTTGGCATTGGATTTAACCTCCCATGCTACATATCTTCAAAATTTGGTAATTGATAATACACAAAAAAGGCATATCTGCTGATGTTTAAGTTACTAATTTTGTCATTCTACCTCTAAAAATTCTGCTGAGTTTTCTATTCTTGATTTTGAGCTTGCATAGTTTCTGGATATTGAGTTTCAGTTAGAATAGATTTTCCTAATCTAAGATTATTAATCACACACTGCATGTAATTCCAAAGTTGTTAAATACTCAGTGTGAACTGTGGGTTCACTTTTAATTTTATTTTGTGTATGTTTTCCACAAAATTTGCTAAAAAGTCTATAACCCCCAGCCTCTGTGCATTTCTTGCCCCCTTCCATGGACTTAGAGAGATCCATCTATTAAAGTGAACTGCTGTAACAGATGCTCTATTTGTTAGTGTCTCACAACAATTGGGTTGAAAAGTTAGGGTATAATTAGGTGACAAGTGACTCCCAGACACTGCAGGGCTTCCACATTTAAAGTGTGTTTCAGATCTCCTATTTTTCTTCATCCTGCTATAGTGACCTTTACTAGAAATGCTCATCTTTGTGATTGGAGAATATAGAAGCCATTGGACCAAGTAAAGCTCTCCTAGAAGTGACACAATTCATATCTACTGATATTTGCTGAGTGAGAATCATGTGAATTTGTGTGAGTTCTAGACTGGGAGAGGATATGTGATTTTCTCACAAGAAACAATACTGAAGTTGAGTGAGCAGTGGTCACCACACATCAGTTAATCTTATCTCACAAGTATCTTAACTTCATTCCATACCCAGAGAGACAAACTTAAAAAATATCATCTATTCTCAACTTTGAAATCAAATCCAAGTTCTGTGAATGATACCAGAAATGTATCATGTCCAGATGTGGCTTCTCTTGATTGTTAGACCTGTGTGCCATGAGCTAACAAGTGACTGCTTTGTTTTTAATCAGTGTACATGATTTAAAAAGGAGGAGGATAATCACGACAGCCATTCCTTTTTTATAATTTCATTTTAAAAATAATTTAGGAATTCTGGAGGATAGCAGCACTGTCTCATGGCAATATGACCATGCTGGGGATACATGTGGAGAGTGGCCTGTGCTGTGTACTTGAGACACAGACTTTGTTGACTCCATTCCATACCTTGGTAGCTCTTCAACCTTTTCTTTTCCAAGGAATCATTGTTTCTTCTAATAAATAGCTTTCTTTAACCATTATCAATATTATTTACATTACATCATTTTTTTACAGGCAGAGTGGACAGTGAGAGAGAGAGACAGAGAGAAAGGTCTTCCTTTTGCCATTGGTTCACCCTCCAGTGGCTGCCGCGGCCGGTGCAGCTGGCGCGCTGAGGCCAGCACACCATGCTGATTGATTGCAGGAGCCAGGTGCTTATCCTGGTCTCCCTTGTGGGTGCAGGGCCCAAGCACTTGGGCCATCCTCCACTGAACTCCCTGGCCACAGTAGAGAGCTGGCCTGGAAGAGGGGCAACCAGGACAGGATCTGGTGCCCTGACCGGGACTAGAACCCAGTGTGCCAGCACCACAAGGTGGAGGATTAGCCTAGAGAGCCACGGCACTGACTCCACATTACATCATTGACCAGGACTGAATAGAGCATGCTTACTATGGGCTGGGCTGCCTTGTTGGCTTCCTTCTTGTTTATAATATAACTTCTTTATCTTCTGGCACTTTTGAAGTAAATTTGGTTGTTTCTGACAGTATAACCCTTTAGAATGTGTTTGTGTGTATTTGTGTGTGTGAGTGTATTTGTTATTCCAGCCAGGTGTCAGCCTTCTGAAACATGACATTTTGTCTGGTTATGTTACTAGTGTTTTAGCATGTTTTTTAGATGTACCTTGTGATCTCCTTCCTGTGATTTTGAACAATTGAAAATTCTATTGAGAACAACTAATTCATTTACATGATTTAGCAATAGCTGTCATGGTCATAACCTTAATTTTCAAGTTAACATGGATTTCAGTATGAATGTTTTGGCTTTCCAAATTGTTTCTTACTGTATATTTTACTTGTAAGATTAAAAAAGGCAGACTTGAAAACCTTATAATAAAAGCCCAAATGAAAATGCTTTGAGAGTTTTCCATTCCTATGCATCCTCAAGTTTCTGGTTTCTTCCTCTTCCCTTTATCTCTTTCTTGTATGATTTGGATACTTTTATGAGCTCAGCATTTTCCTGTAGACATATGAAGTAGAGTAACTATACCTGATACATGTTACTGATATTCTTTTTCCTGCTTCAAACTCTATGTCCATGATGTAAATATTATTTGACTTATGGCCTGGTTACATAATTGTGGTAGTCATTAAGTACACACAAAAATTTATCAAATAATTAATGGAAAAATACATTAAAAAAACTATGCATAAATTTTAAAAAGTTTGCAATAAAATAAATGATCTGATAATACAGAAAAATTTATTTTTTAAGAAATTCCTCGTTCTCCCAATTGATGTTCAACATTTTCTCCTGTAACTCATCTAATGTTAATTCAGTCATATGCTTACATGTATGTCTACAGATTACAGTGTGGGCTCTTTTCAAAATCATTAGGAGAAAGAGCAGTTCCATAATAACAAGCATTCCATTGTACTGATTTTTGAATTATGAAATTAATATAGAAGCAAGACATTTTCATTGTAATTTTGCATGCTGTTGCCATATAGATTCCAAAATCATCCGCATCTTATATAAAAGGCATAGAAGACACACACAGAGAAATGCACTCCTAGTCTTTTTGTGACAGAACTGGCATGATGAACAAAAAAAAATGTGCTGTTGCAGATGTTGGTGTCATTTGAAGACCTGGCTGTGGACATCACTCAGGAGGAGTGGCAGTACCTGGACAGTTCTCAGAGGACTCTGTACAAAGATATGATGATGGAGACCTACAATAGCCTGTTGTTTTTGGGTGAGTGCTATTCCCCTCTCATGCCGAAGTGAAACAGTTACTTCCCATGTGGCAAGCAAATTAATTGTTTAAAAGATTACATGGTGGATAAGCATAGAATTTGAGGCCAAGAAACATAAGGAAAGGATTGAAATCAACAATTTTGTTTCACAGCCCCTGTGAACAAGCTGTTGTCTTTCAAAACTCTAACATAATGATATGATGACACCCAGCATTATTTCCCTTTAACAGGGTACTGCGAAAGCAAACCTGAGGTGATTTTCAAGTGGGAACGGGGGCAGAGCCATGGACAGTGACAAAACCCCTAAATTGGAGCCTGTCAGGTCAGTCAGCACACATGGGACAGGGAGACTGGGATGGAAAAGATCTCAAGGAATGTTGACTGGGTAGAGCATTTCTCATTATTTATCCCAAGTCTCAGTCCTGAGAACAGCTGATATGACGCATCATCTGCTTGTTGTTTTGCTCTGGGTGAATACTTTGTCAGAACTACCAACAATGCAATCAATTTATTTTTAAAATTTTATTTATTTATTTGAGAGGTAGAGTTACAGACAGACAGAGGGAGAGATAGAAAGGTCTTGCATTCACTGGTTCACTCCTCAGATGGCTGCAATGGCCAGAGCTGAGCTGATATGAAACCAGGAGCCAGAAATTTCCTCTGGGTCTCCAAGATGGAGAGCACTTGGGCCATCTTCCACCACTTTCCCAGGCCATTAGCAGAGAGCTGATTTGAAGAGGAGCACCTGGAACATGAACTAGTACCCATATGGGTTGTCAATGCTGCGGGCAGAATTTTAGCTTACTGTGCCATAGTGCTAGCCCCATTGCAATCAATTTCTGCCTGTAATGAGACTAATTTCTAGGTTAAATACATCCCCTGTATTCAAACTTCTCCTTCTTCCTACTGTCACATCCTGTTTTTCTTCAGATGTTTATTCTTTTTTTTTTTTTTGACAGGCAGAGTTAGAGAGGGGGACAGAGATAAAGGTCTTCCTTCCATTGTTTAACTCCCCAAATGGCTGCTCCAGCCAGTGTGCTGTGGCTGGTGTGCTGCACTGATCTGAAGCCAGGAGCCAGGTGCTTCCTCCCGGTCTCTGAGGTGGGTGCAGGGCCCAAGCACCTGGGCCATCCTCCACTGCCTTCCTGGGCCACAGCAGAGAGCTGGACTGGAAGAGGAGCAACCAGGACAGAATCTGGCACCCCAGGCAGGACTAGAACCTGGGGTGCCAGTGCCACAGGCAGAGGATTAGCCAAATGAGCCATGGCACTGTCCTATTCATGTATTTATTCTATCAATGCTTATAAAAATTGGATCACACAGCGGAACTGATTTCTTATGAGTTGCAGAAATTTAGTTCCCACTCATGGTTTTGACCAGGCACAGGCCTTACTGTTGCACAAATTTGAGTACTGAATTAGTGAATGTGAGCTTTCTCATTGTCTCTTTCCTCTCCCTTTTTCTGTCTTTTTTTTTTTTTTAAGATTTATTGATTTGAAAGTCAGTTACATGGAGATAGAAGGAAAGGCAGAGAGAGAGAGGTCTTCCAAGTGCTGGTTCATTCCCCAATTGGCTGCAGCTGCCGCCAATCTGAAGCCAGGAGCCAGTAGATTCCTCTGGGACTCCCACATGGGTGCAGGGCCCAAGTACTTCTACTGTACATCTTCTACTGCTTTCCCAGTCAGAAGTGGAGCAGCTGGGACTTGAATTGGTACCCACATGGGATGCCAACACTGCAGGCAGTGGCTTTACTCGCTATGCCATAGTGGCATCCCCTCTCTCCCTTTTTTTCTGTCTCTGATTCTCAAATAAATGAGTAACAAAATAAATGGCCATTGCAAGCAATCGAAAAGTGAATGAGTGAATGGGCTTTGTTTGTCTGTCCCTATCCCTGTAGTTCAAATAAACAAATCATGAAGAAAATGGGATGCCAGTGTTGCAGGAAGCAGGTTAACCTGCTATAATACTTTTCCTGCTCCTTTTATAATATAATTATAATATAAAAGTTTAGAAATGCATAAGAGAGTCAGTTTTCTGTAAAAATGGGATAATTTTGAGCATCTAGCACAAGCATTAAAAGACATAACTTCCAATTTTAGAGCAAGAGTGTATACCAAGAACTCAAAGAATACCAAGTATGCTGGTTTCATAATGAGGTTGAAGTACTTCTCAAAGAAGGTGAACATAATCCTAATGGCAGAACATATTTCCTTAAATTGATTGGAAAGCATACAAAAAATAATGTATGGGACATTTATGGGCCTTCTGTGGTACTGAGAATCTGAAGGTACTAGGTTTTCTTAGGAATCTGTGGAAACCTGTCATCATAATGTACATATAAAAGATTTGGGAAGGGCTGAGATTGTGACAGTATGTTGAACCACTTCCTGTAATGACAGCATTTCATATGGGCACCAACTTGAGTCCTGGCTGTCCCACTTGTGATGCAGCTCCCTGGTACTGTGCCTGGGAAAGCAGCAGATATTTCTTTGCACATATCTGGGAGACTCATTTGGAGTTCTGTGCTCCTGTCTTTACCCTGGTACAGCCCTGACCATTGCAGCCATTTGGGGAGTGAATAAGTGGATGAATACTCTCTCCATCTCTCTTTGTAACTCTGTCTTTAAAAAAAAATAAATCTTTTATAAAAGTTTTTTTTTTTATTTATTTGAAAGAGAGAGAGAGAGGTAGAGACAGAGAGAGAGAGGTCTTTCATCTGCCAGTTCACTCCTAACTGACTGAAATGCATGGAGCTGAATCAATATGAAGCCAAGAGTCCAGAGTTTCTTCTGAGTCTCCTATGCAGGTACAGGGACCAAGTGACTTGGGCCATCCTCTGCTGCTTTCTCAGGCACATTAGCAGGTAGCTGAATCTGAAGTGGAGCAGCTGAGACTTGGCACCAATATGGGATGCTGGTGCCACAGGGCAAGGCTTTAACCCACTGCACTACAGCACCAGCCTCTAAAATAAACAAATCTTGAAAACATTTAAAGGAGGTGTTTTTGCTTAAGAAACCCCACAGATCTCTATAGCCATTCCCCTGGAAAAACTGAACATGCAGCAACCAAAAAATGGATGCTGTTTCTAAGTTACGGTCCTGCCTAGGGGATACACACATGTCCTCTTCTGGTACCTATAAGTAAGTGATCCAATGAAGTTTTCCCATCTTCAAAGCTGAATGATTAAGGAAGCAAGAAACCTCACTTTTATAAGAAATGATGATGGTTGCTGGGAAGTTTGCAGCTTATTACTCAAATAAGATAGTTGCTAAGTATTTTTACTAAGTGTTTCTCAACTTTTATAAATATTTACTTAGTTATGAAAATGTTTATTAGGTTCTCCTTGCAAGGCAGAATGAAAGTAACAGAGAAATAGAAAATGAGAGAAAAGTCCTCCATCTACATGTTCATTGCCCAAATGCCTGCTACAGTAAGAATGAGGCCAACCTGAAACCAAAAGCCAGTAAATCTGTTTGGGTCTTTTAAGTGTGTGGCAGGCTCCAACACACTTAGAATCATCATTGGTTGCCTGCCAGGACACATTAGCAGGAATCTGTATTGGAAGCACAGTAGCCAGGACTCATCTGGTACTAATGTGGGATGCATGTATC
The DNA here is from genome assembly GCF_051225735.1 of Oryctolagus cuniculus. NCBI lineage: Eukaryota > Metazoa > Chordata > Mammalia > Lagomorpha > Leporidae > Oryctolagus > Oryctolagus cuniculus. The sequence continues at coordinate 32,797,449 of NC_142889.1, forward strand.
CTCAGAAATGGTTTGACCCACTGCCTGACATCACTTGCCCCCTCTCTCCACTTAAAACATTTAACATAGTTAAATGTATGAATTTGGGAAAGCTTCCTTTGTTTTATTACCTTAGTGTATTATGAAGAAAAAGATATATAGGGCAACACTGAATACCTTTTACTGACCTATTCAAATGCTATTCCACTAAGAAATTGCATTGCTTTTACTTGAACATTCTACAAGTAACATTTAGATATGGTTCATGGATATAGTATTTTTTTTCTCATTTCAGCCCACAGAAGGGATGACCTTTTGGGAACCAACTGGAAAAGTAAACAAATAAATTTGAGGCAAGTTGTAATCACAAACAACAACTTAACACACAAGAGAGTTAAATTAAAAAGCAACACTTAGCTGGTGCCACAGCTCAACAGGCTAATCCTCCGCCTAGCAGCACTGGCACACCGGGTTCTAGTCCCAGTCAGGGCACCAGATTCTGTCCCAGTTGCCCCTCTTCCAGGCCAGCTCTGCTATGGCCGGGGAGTGCTTGGGCCCTGCACCCCATGGGAGACCAGGAGAAGCACCTGGCTCCTGCCTTCAGATCAGCGTGGCGCACCAGCCGTGGCGGCCATTGGAGGGTGAACCAATGGCAAAGGAAGATCTCTCTGTCTCTCTCTCTCTAACTGTCCACTCTGCCTGTTAAAAAAAAAAAAAAGCAACACTTAATTTAAGCTCAGGCCATATTTTTACTGAAAGCTGAGACATATAATTTATTTCACAATTTGCTACTCCCTAGGAGGCCTGATGAGATGCGAGCTGCAGAGAAATCTGATGGCACTAATGTACCTGGCAACTCAAGTGAACACTGGGAGCCCATCAGGCAGCCTCACAAGATTCAGCCTTTTCAGCAGGTGTTTGAACACAGTGTAAAAGGCAAAGGGTTCAATGGGAAAAGAGTGTTCTTTACAAATGAAAGGGCTCATATGGGAGACACCTGTAATAAGTCAGTTGGCATTGTAGGAAAGACAACTGAACATGTAAAGAACTTTCCAGAAAAAGTCCTACCTCAGTAAACCTCAACACACACAGGAAAGAAACTTTATGAATCTTTTGAGTATGAGGAAACTCTCATTTACAAATCAGATTTTATCACAAGTCAAAGAACACATACAGGAAGAAAAACCTATTCTTGTAACCCCTGTGGAAAATCTTTCAATTGTAAATCCTGCCTTTCTATCCATCATAGAACTCAGAAAGTGGAAAGGCCCTCTGGGTGCAATGAATGTGGGAAAACCATTTACCTGAGGTCAGATACTACAAATCACATGACTCACACAAGATACAAATCTTTCACATGTAAAACATGTGGCAAAGCATTTTATTGGAAGTCACAACTCATTCTACATCAGAGATTTCACACAGGGGAGAAACCTTATCAATGTAATACATGCGGAAAAGGCTTTCATTGGAAAACAATCCTTATTTCACATCAAAGAATTCACACAAAGGAGAAATCTTACAAATGTGATATATGCAGAAAAGCCTTTTTCTTGGAAGTCAAATCTCACTGTACATCAGAGAATTCACATAGGGCAGAAACCTTATGAATGTAATAAAGGTGGAAAAGCCTTTATCCAAAAGTCAAATCTAACTTCACATCAGAAGATTCACATAAATGAGAAACCTTATGGATGTGAAATGTGTGAAAAAACCTTTCGCTGGAAGTCAAACCTTACTACACATCAGAGAAAATTCACACAGGGGATAAACCTTTTGAATGTAATACATGTGGAAAAGCCTTTTGCCAAAAATCACAACTCATTGCACACCAGATGATCCACAAAAAGGAAGAAAACTTATGAATGTAGTACCTGTGGAAAATCCTTTTTCCAGAAGTCACAACTCACTCTACATAAGACGGAGAAGATTTATAAATGCAAAATGTGTGGAAAACCTGTTTGTTGGAAATCACAACTCTTTACCCATCAGAGAATGCATAGATCAGAGAAAATTTATGAATGCAATACATGTGGAAAAGTCTTTTGTAATAACTCACAACTCATTACACATCAGAGAGTTCACACAGGGGAGAAACCTTATCAATGTGATGAATGTGGAAAAACATTTTCTCAGAATTCAAACTTCAGAAGGCATCAAAGAACTCACATGTAAGAGATAACTTGTCAATGCTATGGATAAGAAAAGACTTTTTGCCAGAAGATACATCTCAACAGAAGGCAGAACTCACAAAAAGGAAAAAAAAATACCTTTTAATGAAGTGATTATGTAAATTCCTGATGCCAGAAGTCAGTGTTAGGCACACATCAAAGAACTCACAGGTGAGAAAGCATGTGAATATAGGAAAACTTTCTACCATAAGCCAGATCTCACTATCAGGGATCTTAGAGGAAGAACTCTACAAAGGCAGTAGAAGTGGACAAAGCTTTTACTCTGAGGCAGATTTCAACACGCATCAGCAAAATTATCCACAAAATTATTAGTACATAAAATAAGTGCTAGCAAAATTACTCAATATTATTCTGCAAAATAGTAATGAAGGTGGAAAAATACCTGTTTAACATCACATCTTTGCAGGTATTAGGGAATTCACATGAGGGTGTAACACTGTACTGCAGAGGCTGGCTATGCAGTCTTTGAAATCTACATTAGTCTCTGTGCCAAATAATCTGCTGTTTTGCCTGTACTTATTATGAGTAGGGGACGATATCCACATGTAATTTTTTGTAAGTAAATACTCATTCTATACTACTCAGTTTGAAATACAATCCTAACATTTGCAAAGTATTTGGTACAACTCTTTCACTGCCTGCACATGAGTCTTCCTCCATTTATTCTAGTACAGATCAGTAATGTGACCACAGTTGTGTTACCTCACATGCCAGCCATAATGCTGTACTATTAGAGTTGGATGTTGGTTTTTTTTTGTCCTAGGTAGGATTTGTCTTGTGGCTTTTTCAGTCATGTGAATCCCAGATTTGTGTGTAGGCTGTCTCATTTGTCCATATTACCAATCTATTTATAGATTGAAGAGGATTCATAAGTATTGCTTTGGTGGCCAAATGTCCAAACTATCTTCCTGGGATTGTTTCTGGGCCAATGTTTAATTTTTTTTCCCTTAAAAGACAATGACAGAGCAAAACATGTACACCGAGTTCTTATATTCACTACTTCACTACCACAGATGGCTGAAACAGCCATGTCTAGGTGAGACCAAAGCCAGGAGGCCTAAATTCCATTTTAGCCTCCCACATGGGTGGAAGGGCCCCAAACATATGGATCAGTAAGTACTAACTCCATAGGAGTATTAGCAATGTAGTGACAGAAACAAAGTAGCCAGGACTCCCAGCTAACACTTAAATATAAAATGTCAGCATTGCTCCCAGCAGCTTAACCTGTTGTTCCACAGTGCTGGCCATAGTTCTTTTTATTTTTGTCCTTGTTTGTTCTGCAGCTCTCTTGCCTCTCTATTGTGGTTATGCCTGTTTGGAGTCATTTACCAATGTTCTGACTTCTGTTTTATTTCATTTTACTATCTGATGATATAGGCAGCTAGCCAGTGAGCTCTAGGAATAGAAGACTGCCAGCAGCATGTGTATTGCAGTCACACACTGTCCAAAACCCAGACCTTCCATACAGTATACAGGGTTTTCAGCTAGAATTATTTTACATGGCTCCAGGCTCATCACACACACTCCCCATCAAGAACCTGAGCCTTAATTCATGATGTTCTGGATTCATATTTCTTAGAATAAAGCATATGTATTCCAGTTACCAATGCACTATAAACCTGTCCTGCTTTTCCCCCCAAAGAAACCTTTCATTCAACTATAACAGACTTCATGCATTTGTTAAGTACAACACTCTTGCACCCATACTCCAGTCCCTCCTCATCCGCTGTCTCCCATGCACAGTCCCATTCTCCAAGATTCATTTTCAATTACTTAATAAACAGAAGACCAACTCTAAGTAAAGATTTCAACAACTTGCACACACACAAAATTGAGAACAAGTTTAACTCTCATAATACAACTCATTGAGGATAGAAGTTCTGCATAGGAAGTTAGTGCACAGTGATTCCTGTTGTTAATTTAACAATTAACATTGCCTGGGGCTCTTGACATAAACTGCCTGGGCTATGGAAGCCTTTTGAACCCTCAAACACCATCAGTATTTAGAAAAGGCCACACACAAAGCGGAAGTTCTTGCTTCAGAGAAAAGTACATCCTTCTTTGGTGACTTCTTTCCACAGGGGTTTCACCCACAGATATCTTTCATATAGGACATTTTTGGCCATGATGTTATAGTGTTCCATGTCTGAAATACTCTCATGGGCATTTCAGCCAGACCAGAATGACTGAAGGGCTGGTTCTGAGGTCAAGAGTGCTATTTGAAGTGATTATCATTCTATGAGTTTGCTGTGTGGACTGTTTCCCATGTTGGACCCCATATTGGGGTCCAATGCAAGTTTATAAACTGTACTGTTAGCAAAAAGTCCATAGGAATGTATGCAAAACTATACAGCTTTACAGTTATAAATTTCCTCCTCCCTTATTCCCACTCTTATTTTTTTACTGAGTTCTATTTTTTTTTTTTTTTTTGGACAGGCAAAATGGACAGTGAGAGAGAGAGGCAGAGAGAAAGATTTTCCTTTTTTCCATTGTTTCACCCCCCCATAGCCACTGCAGCCAGCACACCGTGCTGATCCAAAGCCAGGAGCCAGGTGCTTCTCCTGGTCTCCCATGGGGGTGCAGGGCCCAAGCACTTCCATCCTCCACTGCACTCCCAGGCCACAGCAGAGAGCTAGACTGGAAAAGCAGAAACCGAGACAGAATCCAGAACCCCAACCGGGACAAGAACCTGGTGTGCTGGCGCTGCAGGCAGAGGATTAGCCTATTGAGCCATGGCACTGGCTGAGTTCTATTTTTAATTGATTTTATACACATATGATTAGCTCTGTTAAGTAAAGAGTTCAACAAATAGAATGAAAAAAGTTCCTTCATAGTCAAGATAAAGGCTGTTCTCATTGCTTCTCAAAGTGTCAATTTCACTTCTACAGACCTCCTATTAGGTGCTCTATTAGTTATCACAGTTCAGGGATTTCATTTTTTTTTTTACTGCTGTAGAATTCCATAGTGTACATACCCCATAATTTCTTTATCCAGTCTTCGGTTGATGGGCTTTTAGGTTGGTTCCATGTCTTAGCTATTGTGAAAAGAGCTGCAATAAACATGGGGGTAGAGATACTCTTATGTGCTAATTTCATTTCCCATTTGTAAATTCCCAGGAGTGGGAGGCCTGGGTCATATGGTAGGTCTGTGTTCAAATTTTTGTGATGCCTGATGGCTTGTGTGTTTTTTTGTTGTTGTTTTTGTATACAGTTGCTTTAGCTATTTGGGGTCTCTTGTGTTTCCATATGAATTTCAGCATCATTTTTTTTAACTCTTGCAACTGATTGTTTTTAAGATTTGGTAATTTGAAAGAGAGAGAAGGAGAAACAGATCCTCCATCTGCTGGTTCACTCCCCAGATTATCACAATTGATCAGGCTGGGGCCATGAGCCTCTTCTAGGTCTAAGAGGTGAGTTTAGGGGTCCAGAGGCTTGGTCCATCTTCTACTGATTTCCCAGGTACCTCACAGGGAACTGGATATTAAGACGAGCAGCTAAGGCTTGAACTGGAGCCCATATGGGATGTCAGCACTTTAGGCCTTTGGTTATCCCACTGCAACACAGAGCTGTTCCAACCTTGGTGTTTTTAATTCTAATTTCTACCTCAGTTTTTTTTTTTTTTCTGACTGCATTACCTACACTCCTTTGAAATTTTTTCTGAGTGTTCAGCAGAAGCCACATCATTACCAGCTGCCTTGTTTATATTATCAGATTTTTTGGTTCTACAACAATACAATGTTGACTGCTAAATACCTGTAGAGGTAAGGCACATGACAAACTGCCAGCAACTGTGACCAAATAGTGAAATAATGATGTAGATAATGATAGGGCATGTGTGTGCCAGATGAAGGAATGAGGAATTTGTCAGGGAAAAATGGATATGAGGCCTGACTCCTGCTATATGCCTGCATGTCCTGCCCCACCTGCAGTGCCAGACATCTTGATCCTAAATCATGCTTGCACATCAGGGAGCACATGTACTTTGCATCCCTGGAGGTGCATTAGCAGGTGCCTTGAATCTTCTAATTTGTTGGCATAATGCTGAACATTGTCACTTGAACTCCTCGCATCCCAATTCCTCCTCAACATGCACAAACTCTAAGGCACTTTGGCATCTTGCCTCTTGCTTGAGAAAGCAGGCATTGAAAGACATCCTGGCTTCTGGGCCCCCATCTCTGAAAGGCACTATGAGGCATGCTGCTCCTGGGTGCATAGGCAGAGAACTCTACTTCCCATTGAGATCCCCAGATTTGCCTTAGCTTGCATCAAGTATTTCTGCCACCATGTTGGCTCTGAAAGCCTCTGCCTCATTCCTACCCAGGTTGCCTGGGGTAACAAAGACTAAGCAATAAGCACATGAAGTCCCCTTTGGGAACTCCTGGCTTCCAACATCTTTGCAAACCATGAGCTACAACTGTCCACTGCCTTATCCTGAAGACAGAGACAGCTCTAAGGCAGGAGACTTCAGTTTGGTATGAAAGTACTGGGATATAGTATTTGCTAATGTAGAGGCTGTGAGACAGCTCCACATTGCCTTTATGCCTGATAGTCACCCAAGTTTTCCCTCCATTGGGATGAATTGTCCCTGGAAACAATATTGTGCCTCAAGACATTGAGGTCTACGAGTGAGTACCAGCTGACTGTGAGCACAATGCACAAGCTGCAAAGCAGTTTCTACTGGAGCACCAATAGTGAAGCAAGCCTGTTCAGTGTGAAGCCTATTTTCCTCTTCCTATGTGATGGCATGACTAACATGTCATGCTTGGGATCAAGACCCTGTCAGGCACCAAGAATCTGAGCATTGAATGTAAGGGCAGCAATTTTGATCTGCAATGCAATCCCAGGGTCATGTAGACCATGCTGCATTTAAACTTATGCTGAAGTTGGTGCATCACTACATAGTGTCCCCCACCCCAAGCACTCATCTTTATGTGAGCCCTGGGCTGACCCTCTGAAGGGATGCTTGGGCAGCAGCCTACCCAGATACTCCTTGCATCCCACCCCAGAGTACCTATTAGATCTAATTTGGTGATGAGTAGATTCCCTCTTTTCTCAAAATCTAAGCCCCCTTGGACAGCACCCTACTGTTTGGTTGTCTTTACCTCCTAGGAAGGGGACAAAGTGGGACATGTGGGTTGGGGAGGAACTGTATGGGTGGACCCAGGTGCCCAGATGCTATATACCCAGCCTCTGGAACCAGCAGGATGGAACCAGGTGTCCAGAAGTTACCAACCCAGTTTCTGGCTCTATCCACCTCTATAGAATGACTTGGACTTATTTATGGTACCTATAGGATATCCCTATATTCTCTCTCTCTTTTCTTTCTTTCTTGTTCTCATTTGATGTTCTTGCCTAACCATTGTCCAATTGGTGGGCTTTTCTGTCCTTTACTAAAAACATTTTTTCAGTGCTTAAATGTTTTATCTTCCAGACTTTAGAGTTTTCCTGATATTTCTAGAGTTTGTAGCAGCACTTTGCAAAGTATAATTATGTAACAAAGACAAGAATATTTTTGTTTCATGCTTAATTCCTCTAATGTTCAAAAAATTAAAGTAACTCTAGGTTAAAATTCTATGTGTTCTTAATTTTTTATGTAAATTCAAGAATCCTGTAGGTAGGGGAAAAAGAAACATGAAGCTTTAGTCATGGGAATGTCTTGGTAAATAAAGCTATGGGGTATGAAAGAAGCCAATTCAGGGGAAATTGAAGTAATACTCATCCTAAATTGAAAACGCTGGTGGTCTTTAAGAAGAAATGAGTAAGGTAATGCAAGAATGTTTTAGAAGTTTGGTGGAAGATGAATCTTGTGTAGGATTTGGTTGGCTGACACTAGAAAAATTCTTTATATGTATTTTTTTGACAGGCAGTTAGACAGAGAGAGACAGAGAGAAGGGTCTTCCTTCTGTTGGTTCACTCCCCAAATGGCCACTACAGCTGGTGCGCTGCAGCTGGCATGCTGCAGCAATCCAAAACCGGGAGCCAGGTGCTTCTTCCTGGTCTCCCATGTGGATACAGGGCCCAAGCACTTGGGTCATCCTCCAATGCCTTCCCAGGCCACAGCATTGGAAGCGGAGCAACCAGGACAGAATCCAGTGCGCCAACCGGGACTAGAACCTGGGGTGCCGGTGCTGCAGGTGGAGCACAGTGCTGGCCTCTTTATATGTATTTCTAAACATCAGTGATGCAGTAACATTAAAGGCACATTGTTATAAGACTAGAATTTAATCTTATAAATTAAAGCAAAAAGGTTTTGTATTAAACATTGCTCACAAAATTTTCATCTTTTTAATTTCAAAATCTAATGTCAACCCATCTTCTAGGCTATAGTGTTTTTTGTCTTGTATTTAATGTGTGGCTATTCCCTTCCATTTTTACTCAGCTCCTGTCTGATTGTCTACGTCTCACTTTGTCTTTATGTATCTAAGTTGTCTGAAGTAATGGGTTAATGCCATGTGGTAATTTTGTTAAATTTTAATGTGTTAATTATTTTATTCATTTTTCTAAGTTTTTGTACTGATTTAAGAAACTTAGTTTTGTAATAATTTTATGTGTCATTGGGAAGGAAATATATGCATTTTCTTTTGTAAATTGAGATGTGATTGCTTAGGTAGAACTGAGCTGTAAAATAGTCAAGGTTATTTACTTTTTTCACACATTTGGTCACCTTACAATCGACAAAACTTAGTCAATAATTCTAGTTGAAACCCTGAATAAATGAATTTTTTTCAGTGATATAGTATCTTGATATTTTAAACTTCTGACAACAAGAATTGGTCTTTTTATTTTATTTTTTTAAGATCCAAAGTTCTAAATGAAATCTTTGAACTTTAAAATATCCATTTAGATTTTTAGAGCCTTCCAAGATCCAATCCCCCACTTGAATGGTTACTGAAGTAAAACCATCCTTACTACCCTGGCTACAGAACTTGAAGCAGATAAATCAACGTGGCTCTATTTCATTTTTCTACTCTTCATTTATATCCTCAGATTTAAGATGCACTAGATTGTGCACACTATGTTGAATTAAAAATTTTAGTCATGCTTTTGTAGGGACAATTAAAATATAAAGGCACCAAAATATGACAACTTGTAATTAGATTATTTTTCATAATCAGAAGATTTGCAGTACATTATTTCACCTTTTAAAAAAATCAGCTTTAAGGGGGTTTTGGCTGTGGTGTAGCGCACTAAGCTGCCATCTGCAGTGCCAGCACCCCAATTGGGTCCTGTTCAAGACCCTTCTGCTCCATTTCCAATCATTCTCCCTGATAATGTTCCTGGGAAGGCAACAGATGATAACCCAAGTGCTTCAGGCTCTGCACCCACATGGGAGACCCAGATGAGGCTGCTGGCTCCTGGCTTCAGCCTGGCACAGTCTTGGACTTTGCAGCCAGTTGGGGAATGGGCCAGTGCATAGAAAATCTCTCCTTTCTTTCTATACCCCCTCTCTACTGTGACTCTGACTTTCAAATAAATATTTTAAAATAATCAGCTTCAGGGGTCAGCATTGTGATGTACTGTGTTTAACCACCATGCAAGATACCAGCATACTTTATGGGCACTGGTTCATATCCTGGCTGCTTCTCTTCTGATGCAGATCCCAGCCTAGGAAAGTAATGACAGATTGTCCAAGTCCTTGGCCCGTTGACACCCATATAGGAGACCCAGAAGAAACTCCTGGCTCCTGGCTTTGGCCTGCCCATCCTTGGCCAGTGAGACCATTTGGAGATTGGATCAGTGGGTGGAAGATCTTCATCACTCTCCACCTCTCTGTTTCTTTCTTTCTCTCATTCTCTAACTCTACCTTTCAAGTAAATAAATAAATCTTTAAAATCCAATAAAACAAAATGAATTAATAAAGGAAACTATCTGGTTCTGGACTTTTCTTTGATGCTGGACTCTATTACTAATTTAATCTTGCTGGTTGTTTCTCATCCATTTAGGGATTCTATTGTTTCATGGTTCACTTCTGTTAAAGTGTGTGTGTCCAGGAATTTGACCACTTCTGAGTTATCAAACATATTGGCATATGATTGAATCTAATAATCATTAGTGACCCTTTGTATCTCTGATAACTGTGTTATCAGTTGTAGTGTTTCCATTTTATATTTATTTTCAGTTACCTGAGACTTCTCTTTTTGTCTTAGTTAATTTAGCTGAGGGTTTGTCAATGTGTTTATGTTTTCAAAGAGCCAGGACTTTATTTCACATCTTTAGTTTTTGTTTTATCTATTTATGCTCTGGGTTTTATTATAAGTCATCCCTAATTTAGGTTTGGTGTACTCTTGCTTTTCTAGTTTTTTACATGCAGTACTATGTTGTAAACTTGCAATTTTCCTGCTTTTAAAATGGTTACAATATCTGTAACTGTGCCAGGATGAAGCCAGGAATCAGAAACTTCATCTGGAACTCCCACATGGGTACAGTGGCCCAGACATATGATCTGGGAGCAGTATTGGAAGTGGATCAGCCAGAACTTGAAGTGATGGCCAATATGAGATGCCAGCACTGAAGACAGTGGCTTTACCCTCTAGGCCATAGTGCCTGCCCTTTTATAAATTCTATGAAACATGTAAAAAAAATTAACATCAATACTTCTTAAACTATTCAAAAATAGGAGAGAAATAATTCTTCAAAATGCATTCTATAAGGTCAGCATTACCTTTAAACCAAAAACAAAGATACAACAAAAACTCAAATTATAAACTAATATCCTTGGTAAGTACAGATGGGAAAATTTACAAAAATACTAGTACATTAAAAGGATTACATACTACAGTCAGAAGAGATTTACCCCAAGGATACTAGTGTGTTTTTACATACACAAATCACTACACATGACATGCTATAACAACCAAAGTGCAAAAATCGTATGTCATTCTCAATAGATGTAGAAAAGGCAGTTGATAAAAATTAAGAGTCTTTCATAATAGGAACTCTGAACAAATCAGGTACACAATAACGTAACAAAGGACATATACAACAAGCCAACAGCTGACACCATATTGAATGTGGAGAGGCTGAAGAATTCTTCTCCAAGATCTGGAATAACACAAAATGATCACTTTAAGCATTTCTATTTTTTTTTGACAGGCAGAGTGGACAGTGAGAGAGAGAGAGAGACAGAGAGGAAGGTCTTCCTTTTGCCATTGGTTCACCCTCCAATGGCCACCGTGGCTAGCGTGCTGCAGCCGGCATACCGCGCTGATCCAATGGCAGGAGCCAGGTACTTATCCTGGTCTCCCATGGGGTGCAGGGCCCAAGTACTTGGGCCATCCTCCACTGCACTCCCTGGCCACAGTAGAGAGCTGGACTGGAAGAGGGGCAACCGGGACAGAATCTGGTGCCCCAACCAGGACTAGAACCCGGTGTGCCAGCGCTCCAAGGTGGAGGATTAGCCTAGTGAGCCACGGCGCCTGCCAAGCATTTCTATTTAACATAGTATGAAAAATCATGTAGCAATTAGGTAAGAGAAAGAAATAGACATTCAAATTGGAACAAAGGCAGTCAAAGTGTCACTGGTGGGAGATGACATGAGCAGATACATAGAAAACATCACATACTCTAACAAAGATCCTTTAGAATTAATAAAACAAATTTGCAAGATAAAATGTCAAAATATAAAAATCAGTAGCAGTGATTTTTACTAATAGCAAGTTATCTGAAAAATTTTAAAACTATTCTTATTTCCAATTACTATAAAAATACCAACCTAGGACTCAGTTCAACCAATAAAGTACAAAATCTAGACAATGAGACCTAGAAAACACTGATGAAAGAAATTGAAAAGGCACAAAAGAAATGAAAACATCTATGGCCATAGATTGGAAGAATAGATATCAGTAAATGATCATATTAACCAAGGCTGCATAATGATTTATGTAATTCTTATCAAAATGCCAGTGGCATTTTCATAGAACTAGAAAAAATATTAAAATTAATTTAAACACATGAAAGAGCCCCAAATAGCCAAAAATATGTTGAATAAAAAGAATACAACAGGATATATTTATATTACCCAAATTTAAAATATTTTTCAAAGCAAAGTAACAATGAGGTTTCCTCTCACTCCAGTTAAAATGGCTCTCATGTGGATATCAACAACAAATACTAGTGAGGATATGGGGAAAAGGTACCCTAATCCACTCTTATGGGATGTGAACTGCTCTAGCCACTGTGAAAGACAGTATGGAGATACCTCAGAAATCCAAATATAGACCTACCATATGATCCAGCCATCCTATTCAGGGGAATTTACCCAAACTTCCAGAAATCAGCATATGAAGGAGTTATCTGTACCCCTATGTTCATTGCAGCATAATTCACAATAGCTAAGACTGGCAATCAACTCAGATGTCCATCAGTTTTTTTTTTTTTTTTGACAGGCAGAGTGGACAGTGAGAGAGAGACAGAGAGAAAGGTCTTCCTTTGCAGTTGGTTCACCCTCCAATGGCCACTGCGGCCAGTGCACTGCAGCCAGTGCACCACGCTGATCCAATGGCAGGAGCCAGGTACTTATCCTGGTCTCCCATGGGGTGCAGGGCCCAAGCACTTGGGCCATCCTCCACTGCACTCCCGGGCCATAGCAGAGAGCTGGCCTGGAAGAGGGGCAACCGGGACAGAATCTGGTGCCCCAACCAGGACTAGAACCCGGTGTGCCCGTGCCACAAGGCGGAGGTTTAGCCTAGTGAGCCACGGCACCAGCCTCCATCAGGTTTTGACTAGAAAAAGAAACTATGCAATATATACACTATGCAGTATCCTGTATTTTGCAAAAAGATGGGCACTATCAAAACCGTTTTACTAAGTGAAATAAGCCAGTCCATAAAGGACCGATATCATGTTTTCCTTGATCTGAGGTAACTAATAGAATACCTGAAATGCAATGTAGTGAAATAGACATTTTGAGATTTGATTATTTTACAGCTCCTGTCTCTCCCATTAAGGAAAAGTGTTTTTTTGTTTTCCCTCTTCATACTATTTGTTGAATTCTTTTGTTTTGTGTAGGGTTAACTATATGATCTTTAAGTAAATTGAACATAGATCTTGGTAAAAATTAGGAGTGGGAATGTAAGAAGAAAGAGGAAGAAGGTTTGGAGTTTGGGCAGGAAATAGGGTGGGGATGAGTATAACTATGTTTCTAAATCTGTATATAGGAAATACATGATATTTGTATAACAAACAAAATTTAAAAAATAGAGACTTATTTCCATTGGGCATGTGTGTATATATACATATATATATGTATATGCATGCCCAATGGAAATAAGTATGGGATATATATATATGCCCAATGGAAATAAGTGTATATATGTGTATATGTGTGTATATATATACAAGTGTGTATATATGTGTGTATATATATAGGGAATATATATATATTTATATACATGCCCAATGGAAATAATGGATATATATATCCCATATATATATCTATATATATCTATATATCTCCAATAGTGGCATTGCTGGAACATGTAGTAGTTCTTTCAGATTTTTTAGGAATATTAATCCCTTTTTTTGGGATGTACTTCATTACATTGCCACCAAAGTACACAAAGATGCCCCTTTCTCCTCATCCTCTCCATCACTCATTGTCTTTGTCTTTTGGGTAAAAGGCAATATACTTAGAATAAAATAATAGCTTATTGTAGCTTTCGATTAGTTATAGTGAGCCTTTATTCATTACCCTGTTTTTCATTTCTACATCTTCCTTTGAGAGACCTGTGTTTAAATGTGTTCTTCATTTATAAATTGTATTTTTTTGCTAGCAAACAGAGTTTCTCATATGTATTAATCATTAGCACCTTTTCAGATATATTGATTATAAATATTTTCTCCCATTTTTTTAAATTTATCTTTTTATTTTTAGAAATTTTTATTTTTAGAATTTATTAATAAATTCTAATTTAGAATTTATTTTTAGAAATTAAAATGTTATATAAGTTATACAAGTTTCATGTATTTGATACATAAAAATTTAGTAACATAGTAATACACCCACCCTAACCTCCTTCCTGCCCATGCTCCAACAATTTTTTCTCTTCATTCTCCCATTCCCACTCTTAATTTTTATAAAGATCTATTTTCCATTTACTGAATGATCATAAAGTTAACCCTACATTAAGTGAAAGAGTTCAGCAAATTGTATGAAGAAAATGATGCTGTCCCTCAACAGAAGAGACAAGGCTGTAAATAATCCTCAAATCTCAAAATGTCCATTTCATATAATGCATTATATTTTAGATACACTATTAACACTGATCAGGGAAAATATATGATATCTGTCATTTTGTTTCTGAATTATTTCACTTAAAAATAGTTTCCATTTGTGCCCATCTAGTTGCAAAAGTGGGAAGCCACATCATATGGTAGGTCTATATTCAGATTTCTGGGATATCTCCATACTGTCTTCCAGAGTGGTTACACCAGTTTACATTCCCATCAACAGAGGACAAAATAAGTCTTTTGAAGATATATTTGCTTTCCCATGTTTATTACAGAACAATTTTCAGCAATTAAGAAATGGAGACAACCTAAGTGTCCATTCACTGATGAATAAGGAAAATATGATACATATAACCAGTGGAATACTATTATGCCATTAAATGATTTAAATGTTTTCATATGTAAGAAGATTGGAGGTACAGCTAATTATTTTAAGTGAAATAAGCCAAGGATAGAAAGACAAGCATTGCACGATTTCACTCATGTGGAATCTAAATGGTTGATCTAATGTAAATTGGGTATATAATGGTGGTTACGAGAGTCTGGGGAGTGTAGGGGGGAAGTGAAGGATGGAGAAAAAATGATAAACTGATACTAAGCCATAGCTAGATAGGAGAAAGAATTTCTGGTGTTCTATTGTATAGTCGATTGACTATAGATAATGACAATGTATTATACATTATTCTAAAATAAACTGGGTGAAGGTTGATTGACTATAGATAATGACAATGTATTATACATTATTCTAAAACAAACTGGGTGAAGGGCTTTTCAATATTTTCTCCAAAAAGAAATGATGTTTGAGGAGGTAGATATGTTAGCCCTGATTATACATTAAATTATAAATACATATAAATATCAAGTCATAACATGATATTCCATAAATATGTATAAATTTTTGTGCTCATTAACAAAATTTTTTTTCAAATTATTACAGAGGACAAAGGAAGGAGAGGGAGGGAGAAGCACATGGGAAGAGGGGAGAAGGGAGAAGGTAGAATCAGGAGGAGGGGAAAGGAAAGTGATGGAGGAGGGCAGGGTGGAAGGAATTAAAGAAGGCAAGCAAAGCCAAATATTAAGATTAAAAACAAATGATGAACAAGAAAATATTGTTACCAGCTTTGTGCAGACAAAATGGAAATATATAAATTCATGCAAATAGAGATAAAATATTAAAATGCACCTCTTTTTCAACATTCATTGATTCATTAATTCATTTATTAATTTTATTAAATTATACAATTTGTATTACCCTATGCCAAAAATTGGAGGAGAGTAAAAAAGACATTGTTGTTTCAAATGAGATACTGTCACTGAGAATGATATTACATTTCCTTTTTAAAAGATTTATTTTATTTATTTGAAAGATAGAGTTACAGAGAAAAGGAGAGAAAGAGAGATCTTTCACCCACTGGTTCACTACTCAAATGATTACAATGACTGGGCCTGGGTCACTCTGAAGCCAAGAAATTCATCTGAGGCTTCCATGTGGATGCAAGGGCCCAAGGACTTTGGCCATCTTCTGCTACTATCCTAGGTGCATTATCAGGGAGCTGAATCAAAAGAGAAGCAGTCAAAGGTAGTGCCACTATAAAGCAGCAGTTTTACCTGCTAAGCCACAATGCTGCCCCTTTTGATATCTTTAAAATCATCTTCACTATATTTTCAATATCAGGTAAACAATTGATTGTTTTAAATTAAACTGTCACTACACTGATTGGTTGCTTGCAAAAAGTAAAAGAAAAATTTTTCTTAATAAAAATAGGATCATTCAGAACCTCAAATTATGTCTGCATTTTTTCATGCAAAGTATCTAAAATACAACTTAGATTTAATAGACATGCTGGGAAGAAAGATATATGAAACAGAATGACTGGAGATCTATATATTGGAGTTATCAAGACTAGAATATAGATAACTGACAAATATTCAAGATTCATGATAAGACAGTTTCCACAGAGAAATAAAAAATTAGTATAAAAAATCACATAGAAATACTTTAACACAAAAACAGAAAGACTAAAATAAGTCAGTGAATGAGATTAATAACAGTTTAGAAAAAGCTAAAGTGAAAGAGAAGTGGAATACTTGCTGGCCTTCAGAATTCATGGAGGATTGACTCCAATGCCACTCACAGATTTCCAAATTCATGGATTCCTAAATCTCTTATATAAAATGGCATAGTATTTATACATAACATATTCACATCTTCTGGTACACCTTAAATCATCTAAATTTACTTAAATACCTAATAAAACATAAATGCTATGAAAATAATTATTGTATTATTGAAAGAATAATGTCAAGAAATATTTTTTGACAGGCAGAGTGGACAGTGAGAGACAGAGATAAAGGTCTTTCTTTTCCTTTGGTTTCCCCCCCAAAATGGATGCTATGGCTGGCGCGTTGTGGCCGGCGCACTGCACTGATCTGAAGCCAGAAACCTGGTGCTTCTTCTGGTCTCCCATGCGGGTGCAGGGCCCAAGCACTTGGGCCATCCTCGACTGCCTTCCCAGGCCACAGCAGAGAGCTGGACTGGAAGAGGAATAGCTGGGACTAGAACCCGGGGTGCTGGCACTGCAGGTGGAGGATTAGCCTAGTGAGCCACCGCACTGGCCAACAAGAAATCTTTGAATGTACCATTAAATCTAACATGTAGATTTCATTTTTTTGAAAAATTTTTATTTTAATTTTTTTTTACTTTTCCAAATGCAATTTTTAGGTATAATCACTTAGGTGCTTAAATGAATACATAAAAGACCCAGAGGGGATCTTACCAGTACTCTAACAAGGTGAAGTATACAAATCCCTCTTTTTCCCCTAGCTTCCAGCTTTGCAAGAGGGAACACCTAACAAAATTCAGTTCAGTATATCGCTATACTAGTTCTGTGCTTTGAAAAAATATCTGGTGACATCTGAATCTGATACATCAAATGCTGCTATTTCCCTTAAGACTTCTAACAGTAGTTATCATTTCTAGTGTGGCACTTCAGGATAATGAATAATGACCAAGGGATAAAAAAACTTTAAGGTAAAAGCAAGACTATATCATGTCTTCCCAGATTTTTTGAAGCAGATTGTCAAATTCTTAAAAAAAAAGTCTGAAAAAGACTGCTGCTATATTGTTCAAAGAATTACTTTCCTATAAAATAGACTTGGCCTATGTAGCTCATTCCATAAACACACTTAATAAAACTCTTCATATTTTTAGCAAGGGTAAGTAATTTTAAAGATAAGTAATGGAGTTTTTATACCATTGTCCTCTGGTATTTTAGTTTATCTTTATTGAATATTTTTCTAACAAACATTTTGAACAGTTTATTATCATTTTCTCTTTGATTACCTACCAGTTACTTAACTATGTGTTTTTTGTTTTGTTTTGTCTTGTTTTAAAGACAGAGTTACAGAGAAAAGTAGAGACACAGAGAGAGAGAGAGAGAGATCTGGTTCACCCCCCGCAATGGGCAGAACTGCGCCGATCTGAAGCTAGGAACCAGGAGCTTCTTTCAGGTCTCCCACATGGGTGCAGGTGCCCAAGGACTTGGGCCATCATCTTCTGCTATCCCAAGCCATAGCAGAGAGCTGAATCAGAAGAGGAGAGCTGGGACTAGAACCGGTGCCCATATGGGATGTCAGTGCTTCAAGCCAGGGCTTTAACCCACTGCACCACAGTGCAGGCCCCTCAACTTTTCTTTTCAACATCACAAATACAATAGCTTAGAGTTAGCCTTTCTGCTTTTGTTTTTGAAAGTAGATCCTGGAGATATTTAGAGTCCTAACTGGAGATCTAGCAATTAAATAATATAATTTAATGATACACCACTGTCTCCTGTTTTCTTTTTTAAATTTATTTGACAGGAAAAGTTATAGACAGTGACAGAAAGAGAAAGAGAGAAAGGTCTTCCTTCTGTTGGTTCACTCCCCAAATGGCTGCTACAGCTGGTGCTGTGACTGAAAGAGCTGGACTGGAAGAAGAGCAACTGGGACTAGAACCAGTGCCCATATGGGATACCAGCACAGCAGGTGGAGGATTAACCAAGTGAGCCATGGCGCCAGCCCCAACTACATGGTTTTAAAAGGTAATCTGCTTTAAATTCTCAAAGTCAATACTAAAAAAAGTATACAGCTTATCCCAATTGTTAACATTTACAAAAAGTATAGTTCATTCAATTAAAAAAATAATACTTTTTTAGTAAATAATGCATACAAAGCACAAGAGCTTCTTAGTATATTTAGTGAAGCCAAACATTTTGACATCAACAAAAACATCTTTTTATCTTAAACTAAATTTTCAAACAGCATGCCATTTAGTTCATACTGAACTAAATTTCCAAAACAATATGATTTTTGTTCAATGATTTGCATAATTTAATCTTGATAGGTACTTCAGGAAACATATAGTTTTACTGTCATAGTTTTGATGAGAAGACATAATAAAAATAATATAGATACCACTGGAGGATTAACAGGACAAATAATAGAGATGTTACAGAAGGGCAAATCCATTGAACCTGTCGCTCCCCGTCTTCGTGGAGGAACAACACAGGACCCTGCACTGTTCTTTGGTCTGCTCTGCCCTCCCCGGGTTTGCTGCTGGTTCTTCCCGGGTTGGCTACCATCCCTCCCACCTCCGTGGAAGGGCGGTTCCCCCTGCCACTTTCCCCACTTCCATGGGGGAGCGGCACACCGCCGGCCGGCTCTCTCGGGGGCTGCTCAGGTGTTCCTTCAGATAGATGTTCTTCTTAGATGTTCCTGGTGCATGTTGTCTCTCTCCTCCTTTATAGTCCTCTTCCACCAATCCCAACTCAGCTGCCCACACGCCGAGTACGCTGCTCTCCTCCAATCAGGAGCAGGTCCTGCTGTTTATTGGTTGAACTGGAGGCAGCTGTGTAGAAGCTGTTTGCTCCTCTCCCAGCGCCATAATGTGGGAGAGCAGATGCATAGAATAAGTCTTAATTCCAGTAACTTAGTCTAGTCTGAGTTGCTCCCAGTTGCTCCCCACAGATACCCCTTTCTTTTTATTTTTGGCGTTGATACGCGCCTGTCTTCGGTGACCCACGGCACACACTCTGCTCTGCTTGCTAGAGTTGCCCACAGGTGCTTACAAGCCATACCAATCAGGCAAACTGAATCCGGGTCCTCTCTTCGCCATGTTGTGAGGAGGTTTTTAGGCACTGATGCGTGCCTGTGTTCGGTGCCCTGCAGCACATGCTCTGCTCTGCTAGAACTGCCTGCAGGCGCTTACAAGCCCTACCAATCAGGCAAACCGAATCCAAGCCTTCTCATTGCTGTGTTGTGGGGAGACCTATTGGTGTTGATAACGTGCCTGTCTTCGGTGACCTGCAGCTACCCACAGGTACTTATCGTCTTACTAATCAGGCAGACCGAATCCAAGCTCTCTCATTGCCGTGTTGTGGGGAGGCCTTTCTCTATTTCTCTATCTCCAGGCATTCCTATTTCTCCTATTTTACTTCTATCTGCCAGCATTCCTATTTCTCTCATTTTACTTCTATACTTCTATTTCTCGCATCCCGGCGCCCGCCCCGCGGCTGCTTCCCGGCTCTGCGCACTCTGCGGTCTCCACACCCTTTGCGCCCGCACCACAGCCTTCGCGCCAGCCCTGCATTCTCTCTATTAGAGCCCCGCCTGCTCTCTCTGCGAGTGGCGGCTTCTGCGAGTCACACAGCCTAGCTCACGTTTCCGCCACCGGTATTCAGTCTAAGTTCCCCGGGCTAACCTGGCGAATTCAACCTAGCTCTCGTCTCTGCTTCGGTTTGGCTTCCCGTCTTTTGCTCCCCGGGCTAATCTGATGGATTCCAACCTGGCGACCCACGTCTCTGCCTCTGGTTCCAGATTTTCACCTTTTATTCCCCAGGCTGACTCGACGAATCCCAAGGTAGCTTACGTTTCCACCTCGGCCTGCCCCCGCGGATTCATCCACCCTAACATATTTTTCTCTGCCCGGTATGTTTCCCTAACTTTTCTTCCAACAATATTCCCCTCTCATTTCTCCTGGCTTCTCCCCACAGTCCGTATCCAAGTCTAAGTTTCTTCTAGGTTTCACTTTCACTTTCAACCTGCAGTCCGTATCTGAGTCTAAGTTTCTTCTTGCTTTCACTTTAAATCCTAACTTCTTTCCCACAGTCCATATCCGAGTCTATGCCTAGGCTTTCAATAGCTTCTTCCAGCACCTTTTCCATCCGGCTTTTCCCTAGGCTCTTTGCTAGTCTCTTTCTCCAGTATTTTCCCACTTCTTCCCATTTCTTCCCTCCCGGGTTTCAGCACCATTATGTCGCTCCCCCTCTTCATGGAGGAGTGACACTGAACCCTGCCTAGGTTTCCTATCTGAGTCACGGCACCATTATGTCACTCCCCGTCTTCGTGGAGGAACGACACAGGACCCTGCGCTGTTCTTTGGTCTGCTCTGCCCTCCCCGGGTTTGCTGCTGGTTCTTCCCGGGTTGGCTACCATCCCTCCCACCTCCGTGGAAGGGCGGTTCCCCCTGCCACTTTCCCCACTTCCATGGGGGAGCGGCACACCGCCGGCCGGCTCTCTCGGGGGCTGCTCAGGTGTTCCTTCAGATAGATGTTCTTCTTAGATGTTCCTGGTGCATGTTGTCTCTCTCCTCCTTTATAGTCCTCTTCCACCAATCCCAACTCGGCTGCCCACATGCCAAGTACGCTGCTCTCCTCCAATCAGGAGCAGGTCCTGCTGTTTATTGGTTGAACTGGAGGCAGCTGTGTAGAAGCTGTTTGCTCCTCTCCCAGCGCCATAATGTGGGAGAGCAGATGCATAGAATAAGTTTTAATTCGAGTAACTTAGTCTAGTCCGAGTTGCTCCCAGTTGCTCCCCACAGAACCAAAAGGAATTCTTAACAGAAGTTTAATGCTTTTACTAATTTCAATAGGAGAAATGAACAAAAAAGATGTTTGTAAAAACCTAAGCCCACAAAAGTGTATCAGAATTCAATCTTAGTAATATTTCAGATTTTCCTCCAATTACAAAAATCAGGAAAGATTAAAGGTGTTTCTGATTTAGAATTATTTTCTAAGAGCATTGGATTCATTCTCAGAAATGTGTTCTAGCCATTTGCTTGCTCAGAAAGCTCCAGCTTCAATGTTCATACTTATTTTCTAATGGGGAGCAAAGTCTAGAAGTAATTAAAGTCTGATAAAAATGGATGGTATCTTCAAGTACAGGCCATTTGGACTTTGTAGTGAAGTCATAGTTATGACAGGTCACTATGTCTGAGGTTCATTTCCTATCAGAAGGAAAAGTAAAAGAAGTCTGGTTTATTTCCCCTACCTTCTTAACAGTAACTAATAGATTTTACAAATCAAGCACCTTATAATGTGACATGAAATCCTTTAAATCTGAAACAATATCTTAACAGTCTCAATTTTTGAAATAAAAATCAAATAATCAATGAAGTTTTTAAGTAATAAACTGTGCTACCCACATTATTTAGGTGAAAACTGGCT
Organism: Oryctolagus cuniculus; assembly: GCF_051225735.1. NCBI lineage: Eukaryota > Metazoa > Chordata > Mammalia > Lagomorpha > Leporidae > Oryctolagus > Oryctolagus cuniculus. Next base: position 32,819,328 of record NC_142889.1, read on the forward strand.
CATGAATTTAGGCTGAGTTTTCAATAGAAGATATTTCTTCTTTGATTCATATACAATAAAACATTTTAATATTTAATAAGAATCTGTTTCTGTATATTGGATCCAAAGTGTGTCATGTTTTAAGTAACAACTTGCAGACAATTAACTCATATTCTGGATATCCAAACGGTGCCTTCATATGGGAGCCTTTCATCCACGTACAGCATCGATATTTTAATAAAGCATGAATTTACTTTGCTTGAGGATTAAGTCTCATTCTCCATGGTTAATGCAGGATTGCTCATAGGAGCTTTACCTCTTCCAGGGCTTATGTTGCTTTCTGTCCAAGACTGAGAGTCAGTGAGAAGGTGGCTCTGGAATTCTCTCTATGGATTTGCAGGAACTAATGGTTTTCAGGATTTTTACCTATTGAATTCAGCCCTGCAGGAGTAGATGGTTGTTCAGGATCCTGGTTAACAAGGCAAGTTGGGAAGGAGCAGCCATCAGAAAGATGTGAAAAAATGGGTAACAACCAGTACTTCTTCTCATCACCAAAAACTTGTCTCATTATTTTTACTGAGACCTAAGCTGAATCCATTCTTATTGGTTCCACATCGAGATACTGGACTCCTGAATGCCTCTAATGTAGATTTATTTTTGCTGACTAGCCAACAATGATAGCCAAATAGAGAAGATAAGCTGACAGAAAACTAGCTGCAGCAAAGAATAGAAACATCATATGGAACTTGGCTTGAGTATCTGGTAGACCACTTGTCCAAAATTTGACAAAATACTGTAAGTCTGTAGCAGTGATAAAAAGGCAGTACAGCAGATAATAAGCCACGAAAAGGAGGAAGAATTTATAATCTGAAATTCCCACACAATTGTTCACCCATGGGCAATGATGATCCATCTTCAAAATACATTTATCACAGATGGAACAGTGATGACAGTGACCTGGTTTTATAAGTTGGCATCTGTCACAGTAGCGGATGGCTCCAATCATGTCCTGGTATAAATGGGAAGACCCTGGCTGCTCGCCTAAGAACCTCCTGATGGGGTTGTCCTCTTGGCTCCCTCTCCAACAATACTTTCTCTGCATAAGAGAGATGGAATTCTTTGGAAGGATCCATTGGTAATATATAGTTTTGCAGTACGACCTGACAAACATCGCAAAAAGTAGATGATAAGCCAACAAGCACACAACTTGTTCGCCAGTGTTTTCCATGGACACTAGGCAGAGCTGGATGGTGGAGGCATAGTAGGACCAGCCCTGGAGGAGGCTGATGAACACTGCTGGGATCCAGGACAGCACCCACCACAACACATGCCGGTACCATCGCCTGACGCTGCGTGGGCCTGAGGGCGCCATCTTCCAGTGACATCCACTTGCCCAGCTCTGGCCTTGGGGCGGGATGGCCATGCCCGGCGCTCCCCAGCAGGACAGGACTGGGGGTGGAGGCTGGTTGTGCTGTGGCCACTGCCGCCACCATTGTGGACGCCCGGCTCCTCAGCCCAGCGGAGGCTGCAGCCACAGGAGGAGAAGGCAGAGGAGGAAGCTCTACATGTAAATTTAAAAATGTATTTTCTGTCGATTTTTTTTGCTGAACACATGAACGCATAAACTGTTTATAGAAAGCCAAATCCAAGAGAGAATAAAATATTCAGTCTTAAATTGGGGAGAAAATAAAAGATGAAAAATTACAATGATGTATGAATTAAATAAGTCACAGAGAAACTGCTGACATTTTTAAATTGTAGGCCCAAGTGGAAAGGATTTAAAAGGAGAAACAAGAAACAGAAACAATGTTGAAGCAGAAAATCATTGAAAATTTTCCAAAACTTTCAAAAGTCAACAATCATCAACTCATCATAGATCCATTAAAAGCTGCAAACCATTTTCAAGGTAAATCATACTTAGCCGTAGTTTCACTTTTTGAAACTAAAGACAAACAGAAGACAACAAAATATATAATCTCCAAAGGCTCTAAAGTGAGAGAATAGCTGACTTATCTGTGTCTGGCTTCACTGTATTAGTTGAGGAATCTGAATTTTGTACTGCTGTCAGTATATGTGTATAATCAGTATTCATTAACACCTATAGACATCATATGTGAAAGTGTATTTATATATATGCAATTTCAAATAAAAATTGAAATGTATCATAGCTGGCACATTTTTACTCAAGCAAATATTGAAGCAAACATTCTGACTGGAAAAAATAGTCTCAGAAGAACAATGGTGAAGAAATTAATGAATTTTGACTTGAAACTCTTCTATTATCATTGTGTGTATTCCATATTTTTTGTATTCTATAGTTTCTATCCCTTATAATAAAGAAAAGGTAAGGAACAAGAGATGTTAAAATGAGGTAAAAATGCTGAGTGTAACTGAGCAAGCCTGAGAATCTAAAAGCATTGTCCTGATGTCTTGACTAATCAGTAAAAGTGATAACTAGACAGAAACCTTAGAATTTTCTCCTTATCTCATCTCTGTGTGAGATTACCACAGTAAATTACAGGATTATGCTTTGCCCATAGTAAAAATGGTCTCAAAAATTAAAAAGTGGTTTTTGTTCCAGAGAACAAAATTAGGCAGACTATTCATATCAATCATCTCCAGGGGAGGAGGAGTGGGAGCAGGCCTGGGTGGAGGAAGAGGCTCCTACAGAGTAGGGAGGGGTTGCATTTCACACACAAGCAGTTATGCAAACACACACCCACCATGCCTAGAAAAAGAGAAAGGGACACTGAAGAGGAGAGCAGGGGACCTGCTGGAGGACTCCCTAAAGTTCCAAAGAGGTAGAAGACCTCAAAGTGGAAAAGGCCGCAGCCACCATACAGGGGAGTGGCCTGTCCCCACAGAAGTAGAGAACAGCACCTGCTCCAACACAGGCCCCCCGGTATGCCTCAGGCTCCAGGCTCCAGCTTGAGATGCCTCAGGAGGAAGAGAAGGAGGAAGAAGGCTTCCAAGGAAAAGACTGAGCCCCCCAGTGTCAGAGATCATAGAGACTGTAGCCACCAATATTTCAAGAGGGGCCTCCTCCACATTCCTGCCACTGACTCGGTGTTACTGGGGACTTTGGCCATAGCCTGCAAACTGGGAACCTGCTCTCCTCCTCCACTCATTTTCCTCACAAGTCCAGCCCCTGAAGATTGATCTGGGCTAGGTAGTCCATCTGGCCCTTCCTTGCAGGTCCCCACACACTTAAGATCAGTCAGGGCCATGTTTAAGCTCTGGATGAGATTACACCTCAGTGTGCCTTCTTAATTAGAGCTGTTTCCCAGGGCTTCTCCTGGGGCACTGGCCAGCTCCTTCCACCTCATGTTATCCCTCTCCCCTTCCCCCAGGCATTCTGGAGCACTGGGTTTCTCTTCCTTTGATATATTGAAGCTGTGGGTTTATTTTTCTTGCCTAATGGTTCTGCCAAAAACTTCCAGGACTATATTGAATAGCAATGGTGAAAGTGGGCAGGCATCTTTATCTAGTTGCAGATTTCAGTGCAAATGCTTCCAACTTTCATCCATTGAATATGATACTGGTTGTGTGTTTGTTATCTATTGCCTTGATTGTGCTGAGTAATGCTCCTTACATACCCAATTTGCTTAATATTTATATCATGAAAGGATGTTGTATTTATCAAATGCTTTCTCTGCATCTTTTGAGATAATAATATGGCTTTTATGCTTCAATTTGTTGATATGATGTGTCACATTTACTGATTTGCCTATGTTGCACCATCCTTACATACCAGGGATAACTCCAATATGGTCTTGGTGAATCATCTTTCTGACATGTTGTAGGATTCAATTAGCTAGTATTTTGTTGAGAGTTTTTGTGTCTATGTTCATAAGGGACATTGGTCTGTAGTTCTCTTTCTATATTTTTTCAGGTTATTGAATTAAAGTGATGCTGGCCTCATAGAAGGAGTTTGGGAAGAATTCACCCCTTTCAATTATTTTAAATAATTGGAGAATAATTAGAATTTGTCCTTTTTTAAAGGACTGGTGGGCCAGTGCCACAGCTCACTAGGCTAATCCTCTGTCTGTGGCACCAGCACCCCGGGCTCTAGTCCTGCTTGAAGCACTGGTCCTGTCCCAGTTGCTCCTCTTCCAGTCCAGCTCTCTGCTTTGGCCCGGGAGTGCAGTGGAGGATGGCTCATGTCCTTGGGCACTGAACCCATGTGAGAGACCAGGAGGAAGCACCTGGATCCTGGCTTTGGATCAGCACAGTGCACCAGCCACAATGTGCCAGCCATAGGGGCCACTTGGGGGGTGAACCAATGGAAAAAGGAAGACCTTTCTCTCTGTCTCTATCTCTGTCTAACTCTGCCTGTCAAAAAAATAAATAAATAAAATTAAAAAAAAAATGACTGGTGAAGTTCAGCAGTGAAGCCATCCAGTCCTGGGCTTTTCTTTGCTGTGAGGATCTTTATTACTGATTCCATTGCTATCTTGATTATTGGTCTGTTTAGGTTTTTGTCTTCATGACTACAATATGGTAGACTGTGTGTGTCTTGAAATACATCCATTTCTTCTAGATTTTCCAGTTTATTGGATAAATGGATTTAACAATTATGAATATGTGGTTTTGAGTTCAATTTCTCAATTAAATAAAAGATCATTTAGCTTGTTGTCCTTCTTTCCTTCTCTTCAGTTCAAATATGTGGGTTCCCTGTAGGTTTCACTGTCAACTATGTCAGTGAGACCACATGTCTCAGCTGCCTTTGTTCAGTCCCATTTTACACCAATCTGGTGTCAAGCACTACTTAAAATTTTCTGAATTTATCATTTTTAACAAAAGTTTACTTAATAATTCCATTAATGGAAGTCAAGTCGGATTAGGACAACCTTCACATTGCATTTCCAGATTCTGCCATAGAATCTTATTGTGGTATATGAGGCTTTTTTTCTGTTAATAGGGGTCTCACTTTAACAAATGGTTCAGTCTGCAAGACACTTAGAACAATCCTCCCTCTTTATTGGATCTTTTCTGAATGCAACATACTTACTATCTCACTTACAAGGGCAGCATGCAGAGCACAAGCTCATAAAATGAAATGTTCCTCTAAAGAAGTAGCTAGGCAGAACAAATGCCTTCTTGTTTTGAATAGTGATGGTTAGGGAAGGAATTACCTGTTTATCCTGATGTCCCTTGGTCTACCAGCTCATTGCCTCATGTGACAAGCCTGAGGTTGAGTTGGGCTAGTGGGAAACTTAACATTTTTGGCTATGTACACATGAATTATGGTATATGGCTTAATAGCTGTTAAGCTATTGATTTTCTTCTTTTTTTAACTATTTTTGAACCACTACTTGTCAATATCATCCAACGTAATTACTGGTATTTAACCACTGTTGATGTATATAAGTTTCCCAGGAGACCTTCTGATTCCTGTCTTTTCCCCTTTACAACACTGACTTGGGACACAAAATCCTGACACTGCTACATTAGTGCTCAGTTTCTCCCATGGGTATATGGTCATCCCTCAAACTTTCCTAGATCATTTTCAGGGTAACCACAGCTTGTCTGAGATAGGAAGTTCCAATGCTCTCCCAGTCACCTAAATAATTGTAGTTCATCTTCTGACTTCCCACAGAACACCTTGCAGCAGGTTTTAAAATTACCAAGAACTTCCTTAAGATTTCAAGACAAACAGGAACATAACACAGTCAGACACCTGCACATCCACCTTTTAAACCAACATAAAGATGTTTTGGAAGCTTGCATCAAGTTAGAAGACACCTCCATCTTATATTGTAATGATTCCTTCACACTACACCAAGGAAACACAGCAGGCTTTGGAAACCTGAATAATTGCACCATAGTCATTATATCCCTCCACAGACCCATATCAAGGGGAAATTTGATCCCACCCTACAGGGAGAGAAACAACTATATACATACTCAGCATCTATTGGGCACCACTAAGGGCACAGCCAACATCACTTTCTGCAGCAGCCAGGAGAAATCGGGGCCACCCACCTCAAAGTGAATGTCCCCAACTCAGAAGGAAATGAAGAGAGAAGGTCCCAACTCCAAGTCAATAGTGAGTTATCTAAAAATCAGTGGCCTCTAATTGCAGTGGAATGTGGAGGGGTGTTGGACAACAGTGACATCATAGAACCAGCTCTGTCACAATGGTGCACTTTATGTACAGGAGGGCCAGCCTCCTCAACCCACTGAATAGTAAAAATCTCAAGGGGTGGGGGTCTTGAGGCCTCCCTAAGGCACAGGTGAAAAGATCTGGGACAGGTATTTCATGTGAGCAGGTATGCACTGCTCTCTGTCTATACAAGGCCCTGCTATACAAGGCCCCATGTTCTTGCAGGTCTCTACTTTCTACCCATCCTCTTACTCCAATGCACTTACATTTTACAACTTTTAAGGCCTTTTTTTGAATTAACATAGTTACTCACCTGAAGGAGAGAATATGGTATAGGGACAAAATCAGATAAATGTATTATTTTGTATTTTTTCTATGTCAAAATCCTATGGCTTTTGTTTCTATGTCAAATTTCTGTAAGTATTTTACATCCATTGTATTTCCAAATGTTTTAATTATTTGAGAGAGAGAGAATGAATTTCTCACTCCAAATTCCCACAACAGTTAGGATTAAGCCAGAACAAAGCCAGGAGCCAAGAACTGCATCCCAGTTTCCCAGGGAGGTGGTAGGAACCTAAACATACATGCTACACCTTCTGCTTCCTAGGGACATTAAAGGGAAGCTGGATCAGAAGGCCACAATCACTGGGACTTACACCAGGTCCTCTGATATGGGATTTTGGTCTCTGATGTGGAGGCTTAAACAGCTACTTCAAAACAACCACTCTTGAGACATATTTTGAAACCCCTTATAGATCAATGAAATCTTCCGGGACAATGATGATTTGGGAAATATAGAAAAATGATGCAAAACATGATGAAAATTGTTACTTTATGTTATATGAAAAATTGGAAACTATTCCTTTCAGAGTGCAGTGGGGAACTGCTTTGGGAACTCTGCATCCCACATCAGAGTGCGTGGCTTTGAGTCATGGTTCTGCATCTCACTGCAGTTTTCTGCTAATGCACAACATGGGAAGCAGCAGATGACTCATGTCCCTGCCAACTCAGAGACCCAGATCAATTCCCTGACTCTTGGCTCTGTCGTGGCCCATCATTGGCAGTGAGCCAGTGAATGCAAGATTCCGCTTCTCAAATGAAAAATAAATATGTGAATAAAATCTCTACGGAAACTGCCATTTTAAAAAGAGTTATTTATTTAGAAGTCAGTTATAGAGAGAGAAGGAGAGAGAGGAAGACATAGAGAGAAGGATCTCCCATGTGCTGGTCACTACCCAGGTGGCCACAGCAGCCAGTGCTGTGCAAGGCCAAAACCAGGAGTCAGGAGCTTCTTTCCATTCTCATGTGGGTAGCAGGGACCAAGTCACTTAGGCCATATCCTGCTGATTTTCCCAGGCCACTAGCAGGGAGGTGGATCAGAGATGGAACAGCTGACTCACTAACTGGCACCCATGTGGGATGCTGGCACTGTAGGAAGTGGCCCCTGGAAAGTATCCATTTAATATCAAGAGAACACATGGCTATATTGTGATGAAGGTAGTAGGTAATATGACAAGTAGAAAGTTATGTAACAGTGAAAATGAGACAAAACTACATTAATTTTAGATAGTATGCTGATAAACTTGAAATTCTAAAAGAACTGTATATAAACAAATAGCACAAAAAGATAATTTTGCTGGTTGAATATAAATATTTTTCAACACTACTCTTCATAAGTAGAAACAATAATGAGAAACTATGATGGAAAGAAAGATATAAATGCTTAGAATAAAACAAAGCAGCAGCAGAAAATCTATGGGAGCAAAGGTAAAATATTAATGCCAGGCAAAATAAAAAAGGGAAATGGAAAAGTTTGAAGGGAGAGAGGAACAGAGGAACAGAACCACTGTGTGTGTGTGTGTATGTGTGTGTGTGTGGTGCATAGAAGGATGCTGACAGTAAGGAACTGGTTTGTGTGACTGTAAGGCTGCAAGGTGAAAATCTGCCACAGCTTCTGCCAGATGGGAAATCATTGAAAGCAAAGGGTACAGAGCTGGTCTGAAGGAGTTGGCTAGTAACGCTGGAATTGCTTCTGATGATTTTAAAGAAAAATGGAGATGATTAGGACACTGAGGGACATTTAATGAATTAATCTTTTCTGCTTTTTGCATGCTCAATCACTAATGAGAAGAGGGTGATTGTCATATGTGATGTGTATTTTCTATAAGGTGATTTTAAAGTTCATGGGTAAAATAAGCATGAAGAATTTCTAAAAATAAAACACAATGAAAGGTGACAGTTCTTTCTAGATTTAGACAATAATTTGAAGACACAGACATTTAAACAGAAAGTTACTACTGAATGATCAGATAGAAAAGTCAAGGAAGAATATAGACAACAAATCAAAGCAAATAAATATAAATGTATCTTAATGGGAGCAGGTCTAATTTTACCCACAAGAAAATAAACACACATGAAAGAAAACTGATATTGTCATTTTAGCTAGTGTTTATATTTCTTGTTGGATATTATAATTAATAATAATAATTTACTTGTTGAATGTTATAATTAATTAGTGGCAAATTATGTCTTTGAATATACACTGGATTAAAATTATGTCTGCAAGAATTGATGGAGGGAGCAGGGTGGGAGGAGTTTCGGGGAGGATGAGAGAGGGTTGGGGGAGCAGAGGAGTAAGGGGAAGTGTGGTTGTCTTCGTGGAACTGTACCTATGGAATGCGTAAGATCTGCTCCCATTATATTAATAAAACTTAAACAGAATTTATATTCACATTATAAACATATTGATATATGTTTCGTGAAAATAAAAGCAGTACCTTCTTACTATAGAATATTTGGATGATAGAAACAATAGAAGGATGAAAAAAGGAGAAAAAAGTAAACTGGGATACCAAATACCACAGCATGACAGATTAGAAATGATACAGGAATCAGAAACTCTTAGATATTGTGGAGGAGAATATAAATTATTGAGGTCCACCATGAAGGCCCTCTCTGACACAACTGTCTCCCCAAGAAATGTAGTTTGTATCTGTCTAACCCAAGTGTACTGCAGTTTCTGAGATCCATATCAAAGTGATTACCTGCAATGTCCTAATTTTATTAGGGCACCATTCAATAAATACAGAACATCCAAGCTGCTGCATTACTCATGTGGCCACGAGGCCTATGCTGGGATTTAAGATGGCAGTTGGGGTGGTGGCATGTGCAGTGGGATGTCAGTCAGTGGCTGGTGTGTGTTTCAGGGGCTGTGGCAGGAAGTTAGATGCTGGCAGAGGCATCTCTCAAAATCCAAAGAGATGGGCTAGTGCCTTTGCATAGTGGGTAAAGCCACCATCTGCAGTGCCTGCATCCCATATGGGTGCTGGCTGGAGTCCTGGTTGCTCCACTTCTGATCCAGCTCCCTGCAAATGGCCTAGGAAAGCAGAAGACATTGGTCTAGATGCTTGGACTCCTGCACCTACATGAGAGACATGGAAAAAGCTCCTGGCTCCCGGCTTCAGATAGGCCCAGCTACAGGCATTGAGTTCATTTGGGGAGTGAAGCAATGGGTTGAAGATTCTCTCTCTCTCTCTCTCTCTCTCTCTTTCTCTCCTTCTCTCTCCCTCAACTCTGCCTTTCAAATAAGTAAAGTAATCTTAAAAAAAAAGAAGACAAAGAGAGATTCTCACAGGGAGAACTCATACAACTCCACATGCTTCATTCAGAGATCTGACCTTCTTGTTTGATGTTGCTTTTATTGGCTCCATTATGACCATGTGGCTCTGCATGGCTGTGACAGGTCCCTTAACACACTGCTACCATTTCTGGTACCTGCAACAGTGATCACAATTTGCCAAGGCTGGAGATATGCTTTCAGCAACATATCTGTTTATTGCCAACAGGACCCCAACTACAGACATCAATATTATGGTCAGGACAAGATGGGCTCTAAATCCCTGAACTTCCTGGATTTTTTTGATACACAGGCATACAGGCCTTAACACTACCTGGTTCCCGTTATGAATCACATGTGAGACCATATGGAACTTGGACAGCTCCTGCAACCTCAGTAATGGGATCGCCATGGCTGGGATGTGCTCTACCGACTACCTGACTGGTGCCACTGGTGGCAGCTCCATTCATAGGCCACAAGGACCTGATTCTTTTTTCCAATGCAGGGATTGTCAGTGACACTGCCTCTTAAACAGGCTGAATAAGGAGCACAGTGATTGTCCTAGTCTCCTCAAACAGTGGTGGTGGTGGATCCAGTACCCACTAGGCAATCACTATCCAATTTACTATGAGCAGTCCTGCCATCTACAGAGCCTACTCCTGTCCATCCTGACACAATGCACTATGGAGCTAAGTGCCTCTGCCCTCAACAGACTGACAGCCCTGTAAACCAGATGAAGGCCCTGACCTGCCTGCTGCACAGCAGCTGTCCACGTTTAACTGGAGGAGCCCAGACATCCATCCATGTCTCTGCTTTGGGGACTTGGAACTATTTATACCATATTGCTGTTGCTGCCCATGTTCTGAAACTCAGCACATGCCACTGTCATCCTTTACATAAAATCACATCAGGAGATTCCCTCATCATCAACATTCCACCCTGCTCTCTGCTACCTGATGTTCATCTGACAGCTGTTGTCACAGGCCTGTTGGGTCTGACAGCTGCACCTGGTGGGCTGGGAGGAGATAGAACAGGTATTAACCATCCCAGCTGGCCGGACATCCCCTTTCCACCACGAGGCTTTGCTCACCATGGGTGTGGCAAGCTGCTTTTTAGTAAATTATTTATTTTTGACATGAAACACTGTCAAATGCCAGACTCTCTGAGAGACCCAGCCAGCAACCCTCTCTCTCCTCAGACTCAGAGGCTCAGTGGTGAGGAGCAGTCTTGTTGAATATTCAGGGAACATTGGGGCAAAGCCCTAAGGGAACTCTCTCCCAGTTTCCTCACATTTGAGTGTATGGCCCACCCCAGCTGTCTGAAGGCCTCCATCAGCCCCTGCCTCTTGCTGCCCCTCTGTCTCAGAATCCCTGCATCTCCCTCTTCCATCCCACAACAAGATCTGGAACAGGTGGCCAGCAGGGAAGGACACCGTGGACCACATGGGGTAGACACAGAAACATACACATTTGTCATGGAATGTGTTCCATGCTGTTTCCTCACAGCTAATGTTAGACCTGTGTTTCCTTCCATACCCACAGTTACTACACTCCCTACTGCCATGATGCCATTTTTCTTCCTGCCAATCTGGGAAGGGGCCAGGCAGGGACCTCTCCCTTGTAGTAAGGAAAAATAGAAAGATAAAATCAGCAAAAGAGGAAATGTATGTTTCAAACAATAAGAATGGTATATAAAATGTAACAGCATGTGATTTTACAAAGTTACAAAAGCACTTTTATAGTATTATATTCAAGATTTATCAGTTGGACACCATAACAAAATTCAGACCAGTAACTTTATTCTTCTATTGTTGGTTCTGAAAAAAGGCAATAAAGTATAGGTTAAATGGGTGGAATATCTCTGAAAGTGGAGACTGAAGTTATATCATGCACTGCCTTTAAGGGTGAATACTTACATAATTGAACAGTAAGGAAGATATTTTTCACTATATTAACAGCTTAAAAATAAATAAAAATGTTTCAATCATTAGAATATTAAAGTTAATGCATCTTAACCCCATCACACCACATTCCTTTGTCAACCTCCCAAATTCACTACCTCTGTATATGGGAAAATTATTTTTGCTTAAAACTATGCACACTATAGTATAATGATTTTTATTTTCATTATCTATTTGATTTTTTGCTTTGTTTCAGTTTGTATGTTTTCAAACACATTTATTTTCCATTTATAATCAGATCTTAGCCCTATGACTTTATGTTAATTTCCATTGTAATACCTTCAAATGTGTTAATATTTGACTTTTATTTTTAACTCATTTTTGTATTTTTTATTTTTAAATACAGCACACAGATTTAATTATGATAATTTTGTTATATTTGTTTCTGTGTGTCAACATGACTTGCATGGTATCTGTTAGCACATCCTGTTTAACTATTACTGTAGTTCAAAGTATTTGAACAAAAATCTCTGTTGTGATGTATTCTCTTGAAAAACTAAGGTGAAAATGGAAGTCATTGAGATAATTTCCTTGGAATGTTCATTATAATGGAGGAAGCTTATGCTGCAAAATCATTTTCCTTATTCCTTCCTGAAACACAGTGTGTTGGTCATACAGCAGCTAATGTGTAGCCATGAGCTAAGAATACAGGGAATGTAAGTGACATTATCAAGATCATGTCACTTTTACACTCTCAGATTACCATATTAGCCACAGATCAAGCAATTTAGGGAGCTTTATTACATAGGAAAAATACCAATGATTTCGATAAGCCCATTGGATCAATTTTCCATATATGTAGGTTTATTCTTAACTGAAGAGAAACAATATATCCTTTTTATTTTGTTTAGTAAGCACAATTGTCATCAGTCAAGCCCCTCATCTCCTACCCAGGTTGTCCCTTATGGTACTTTAGTCTCCCACAAATGAGGCATGAAGTCTCTCTGATATTAAGGAAAAGACTTCCCAGTGTGTGTACCCCTTTAGCTTCAACACAATCCTAATATTACTTCAGGAATATAACTATGAGAAAGATTTATCAAGTAATATAGATAGCTTGTAGACTATAATAATACTATTTTAAAGTTTCTAAAATGATGTTTGCTGTTCCTTCTATCAGTTGTATTAAAAGGCACTTAATTAAAATTAATCTAAATAAAAATAGCAGTTATGTTCACTTGTTCATGAATTCACTTTTGTAATCTTTTTTGCAATAAACACATGTCTAGAGAAAGTAGTTTTCAAGATGTTTCCTAAAACAAATTTCCTTTAGCTTAAGAGATAGTAGTCTGAAAACTAGAGAAAATAAGGAAAGATAATATAATTTAAATAAATAACTGTGAGAGGGCATAATAACACTTGGCTGTTAATTGTGCATGCACAATTCCAGCTAGTAATACCTGGCTCATTTTGTTCCTTATTATGTATTGTTATCTGCAAAATAGTTGTTATCTTAAGGTAAGTGTTATAGCACAGTAGGTTAAGCTAACACTTAGAATGCACACATCAATCCAGGTTCCTGATAATTTATTGTGAGAAGCAGATACTGGCCCAAGTACATGGGTTGCTGCCATCTACATAGGAGACCTGGATGAAGTTGCTTCTTCTTGGCTTTGGCCTGGCCCAGCTCCAGCTGCAGCTCTTCAGGGCATTTGGAGAATGAAACTGAAAAGCTTCTCTCTCTCTCTCTCTCTCTCTCTCTCTCTCTCTCTCTCTCTCCTCTCCCCTCTCCCCTCTCCCCTCTCTCCTCTCTCCTCCCTCCTCTCTCCTCTCTCTGTTCTTCCCTCTCTTTCTCTCTCTACCTCTCCCTCTGTATCTTTCTGTTTCTCCGTTTCTAACATCCTATCCTTCCAAAAATAAATACCTTTATAATAGAATATCCAATATAGCCATAGAAATACTTCTATTTTATATTTTTGTGCAGAAATTAAAGCTGAAAGCAGTGTTTGATATGATTTGTTTACCTTTGTATAGAGTAAAATTGCTGTAATTTTCCCAGTGCATTTCTGTATTTATTTAAAAGTCCAAGAGCATTTATCAATATAATTTTTCAAAAAAACCAGGAATTCAGGCACAACCCATGTAATATTTACAATAAATTAGTAAAGGAAATGTTGATGCTGGCTTAGGTACTGAGAGTTTGTTGGGTTTTATGAGCTAAAAAGGGTGTGTATCATCAAGAACTATGCATATGGATGCTGTTAGGCTCAAAGAAAAGAGCTTATCCAAAATTTTGCCATTTAAAAAATTATTGTCTTTTACTTTAGGCCCACAATCTAGATATAGATGACAAAAAGAATTCCTAAAGTGTAGAGAACATTTTTGCTTCAGTAACTTAAAATGAAATGTGTCAGGTAAAGAGGACACTAGGGTCCTACAAAAGTAGAGTTAGAAGACACCATTTTTCACAGAGGTGTGTTACTTTGAAGCACTAGGCATTGCAGTGAAATTTCCTCACCCTCACACAATCAGCTTTAAAATATGTTCTCTAATATTATTGTGCCTTTTATTTCAATGTGTGTGTGTGTGTGTGTGTGTGTGTGTATGTTTGGGATGAGAAATGGTAATAAGGACTGATCAGTCTAGTGATGGTTCTCTGGGATATCCAGAGTTGATATTAAAGTCAATGGGATGACTGAGGTCAAAATCAAAGAGGTGGAGATCAGTTAGTGAACAGATGCTTTACATGAATCAGAGCAATTCCACTTCTAGTTAGAAATCTAGCAATAATCTGGGTTAGGTACAGAGAAGTCATGGATAAGGATATGCATAACAGTGTTTTTTATGATATCAAAAAATCATGGAAATAGCCCAAAATGTCACCATTGTTAGAGTGAACAAACTAATCAGCACATATTCATGTAGTAAAGACTGCACAGTGAAAATGAATCAACAAGATGTATGTCTACTCTGATGAATCCTAAAAAGTATATTACGGAAGCAAGTTGGATTTGGCACCATGTGATTTTTTTCATAAACAAAATGCAAAATCAGAAAATATTAAACAATATCACTTAAAGAATGTTTATAGTTGGGTGGAGGAAACCTGACAGGCTGCCTCCCTGTGCAGGAGAGAACAACCCACTTAAAGAATGATTATCATAAAATCAAAGAGAGTGACTTCCACTGGGGAAGAATTGTAACAGAGAGGTAGGAAAAGGTTTCCAAAGTATAGTAACATTTAAATTTGTAATTTGGTTAGTGGATTCATCAATGCTTGCAATGCACATATTGTAAACTATATACAAAATATAGAACACTAGTATTGGCTCTCTTTTATTGTGTGTTGTCTCCTGGAATTTTCAGAGTATCAGGAACTACTATTACTTCATTTTATATAAGGGTAAATTTTGGTATGGTTACCTGGTCAAAGTCATATGGGGTAAATTATCCATGAATTCTCCATGAACACACAGGATGGCTGCTTTTGATTTATTCCATAACATTCAATGGACCTGGTAGAATTATCTTTCACTGTTTCCTTAAGATACACCAAGGTGGTAAATTATATGGAATACTTGAGGGCAGAATTTGAAGGCTTTCTGGGTTGAGTTGTTCCACATGTATCAAATATGCAGACTCACTATTGTGAACAAAAATATTTGCCACATAATTAATACATTTTCAAAAATTTCTCTACCAGGAGATGATTTCAACATCTTCTTTCCACTTTTCTATTTCCAATTTAGTTTTCTACTTCTCAGAGTACTCTTTACTTGGCTCTATTCATCCTTAAATATTATTTAATAACCTTTCACAATATTGTGCATAGTAACAAATATTAGTTTTAAAGATAACTTTTTTTGTATCCAAGGTAGAGTGGCAACATCTTGCTTAGCAGAGGACAACAAGCAAGTAATAAACAATTAAATTATAAAGATAGAAACTCTAGGTATAATTTATTTTTACATGATGAAACTAAGGCCCAGAGAAGTGGTACCATTGACATGAAATATGCAAATGATATGATCAAGGCCTAATTTCTAACTCTGTATGACATAGAAATGCTTTGAACAACTTTAAAAAGTAGATTTTATTTTTGACTTGATAATGAATAAGGATACCCCTTAGTTTCTCTTTACTCACACCTTTTCAAATTCCTTTCCTGTTACATTGTGTGGGACCTTCACTTCAGAAACACTTTAAGCCACCAAAAGATATATGTGTTTGATATCTCATCTACAAAATCAGTGACAAAGATAACTTTGAATGGTTGTCATCCCGTATATTCACATTAAGAATTTTTTGTTTGTTCTACTTAATAATATTGGTTGAATTCTGTAATTAATACACAGTTATTCTTAAGTGTTGAAATTTAACTGAAAAGTGATCCCTGTTAAATATAAGAGTGGGAATAAGAGAGGGAAGAGATGTGCAATTTGGGACATGCTCAAGCTGACTTGCCCCAAATGGTAGACTTAGAAACATACCAGGGGACTCCAATTCAATCCCATCAAGGTGGCATGTACCAATGCCATCTCACTAGTCCATTTGATCAATTTCTGTTCACAATAGATCATAATGATAGGACTAAGAGTCAAAGGGATCACATAAACAAGACTAGTGTCTGAAAATACTAACCGATAGAATAAGAACAGGGGAGAGCTATCCAACATGGGAAGCGAGATACACAGCAGACTCATAGAATGGTAGATGTCCTAAACAGCACTCTGGCCTCAGAATCAGCCCTTAAGGCATTTGGATCTGGCTGAAGAGCCCATGAGAGTATTTTAGGCATGGAAAGCCAAGACACTCTGGAAAAAAAAAATGACCTAAATGAAAGATCTCTGCGAGTGAGATCCCAGTGGAAAGAACAGGTCATCAAAGAAGGAGGTACCTTCCTCTGAAGGGAGGAGAGAACTGCCACTTTGACTATGACCTTGTCTAAATATGATCACAGTTGGTGAACTCAAAAGACCTCCATAGCCTTGGCAACTCATGACTAGAGCCTAGGGATATTACTGACGGCATAAACAAGAGTGTCAATTTGTTAAGTCAACAACAGGAGTCACTGTGCACTTACTCCTCATGTAGGATCTCTGTCCTTAATGTGCTGTACATTGTGATTTAATGTTATAACTAGTAGTCAAATAGTATTTTTCACTTTGTGTTTCTATGTGGGTGCAAACTGTTGAAATATTTTCTTAATATATACTAAACTGATCTTCTGTATATAAAGAGAATTGAAAATGAATCTTGATGTGAATGGAAGGGGAGAGGGAGAGGGAAAGGGGAGGGTTGTGGGTGGGAGGGAAGGTAAGGGGGGAAAGCCATTGTAATCCATAAGCTGTACTTTGGAAATTTAGATTCATTAAATAAAAGTTTAAAAAAAGAAAATTAGGCAAAAAAATGTTAGAAAAGAGTATACATACATTTTGTGGATTAAGCAGGAAATTATTTGAAAGAAAATATTATGTTTAATTTGTAAGGATCAATTAATACATCCATGAAATAGCAAATTTGCACTGACAGTCTTGGTGAAAATTTGGGAAGCTGGAATCTCAGAGCTACTTGCTATATCACACTTTTCTTGAGAATAAAACATTGGAGTGTTGCATTAGACTATCTATTCCTCTGTCTGTGGCACTAACATCCCATATGGGTGCTAGTTCTAGTCCTGGTTGCTCCTCTTCCAGTTCAGCTCTCTTCTGTGGCCTGGGAAAGCAGTGGAGGATGGCCCAGGTGCTTGGGCCCCTGTACCTGCATGGGAGACCAGGAGGAAGCATCTGGTTCCTGGCTTTGAATCAGTGCAGCTCTGTCCATTACAGCCATTTGGGGAGTGAACCAATGGAAGGAAGACCTTTCTCCCTGTCTCTCTCTCACTATTTATAATTCTGTCCAATAAAATAAAAATCTAAAAAAAAAAAGGAAAAGAAATACTAAAGAAATAAATGAATGTCTCAATTTTTCAGAAGTATAAATGCACTGCACTTTTTTTTTAATTTTTTTGACAGGCAGAGTGGACAGTGAGAGAGAGAGACAGAGAGGTCTTCCTTTGCCATTGGTTCACCCTCCAATGGCCGCCGTGGCCATGGCGCTACTGCTGGTGCACTGCGCTGATCCAAAAGCAGGAGCCAGGTGCTTTTCCTGGTCTCCCATGCGGGTTCAGGGCCAAGCACTTGGGCCATCCTCCACTACACTTCCTGGCCAGAGCAGAGAGCTGGCCTGGAAGAGGGGCAACCGGGACAGAATCCGGTGCCCGACCGGGACTAAAACCCAGTGTGCTGGCACTGCAGGTGGAGTATTAGCCTATAGAGCTATGGTGCCTGCCCACTGCACTTTCATTACAATGAAATACATAAAGCAGCTCCCTTATGAAAAGAAAAGGTTTAACTCAATTTTGGATACCCAATGTCCAAATGACATAACACAGACCCCTCTGCTAAGAGTCTGATGCTAATAGCTAAGCCTATATGGAAGAAAGATCACAGGGTGAGGAAGAAAAAGAATTGGAACAGATCAGGCTTTTACAACAAGCTTCTCATGAAGACTGAAAAGGTCACATGGAAACAACCTTCCAAGTGTATCCATCCACAGGACCCCACTTCATAAAGTACCTAAGTTCCCTGGTAACACTACTTTTGATGTATCTCTTAAGTTTTATATTGCATATTCATTTTTCTTATGAATATTTTGATTCCTCCTTTTTTTTGACAGGCAGAGTGGACAGTGAGAGAGAGAGACAGAGAGAAAGGTCTTCCTTTGCCGTTGGTTCACCCTCCAATGGCCGCCGCGGCCGGCGCACTGTGGCCGGCGCACCACACTGATCTGATGGTAGGAGCCAGGTACTCATCCTGGTCTCCCATGGGGTGCAGGGCCCAAGTACTTGGGCCATCCTCCACTGCACTCCTGGGCCACAGCAGAGAGCTGTCCTGGAAGAGGGGCAACCGGGACAGAATCCAGCACCCCTACCGGGACTAGAACCCGGTGTGCCAGCGCCGCAAGGTGGAGGATTAGCCTAGTGAGCTGTGGCACTGGCCCTTGATTCCTCCTTTTGATTTATATTATGACCCACTCTTCATTCAGGAGCATGTTGTTCAGTCTCCATATATTTGAATATTTTCAAGAGATTCTTAAGTTGTTAATTTCCTGTCTTGCTCCATTGTGGTTAGATAACATACATGGTATGATTTCAATTTTTTTTTTTAATTTGATGAAACTTGCTTTATGGCCTAGCATATGGTCTATCTAGAGAAAGTTACATGTGCTGATGAAAAGAATGCATATTATTCAACTCTAGGATGAAATGTTCTGTATAGATATCAGATACATTTGGTCCATAGTGTAGTAAGCTCTGTTTGTTGATTTTTTTGTCTAGTTGTTCTATCCATTGATGAAAGTGGGGTGTCAAAGCCCCCCATTAATTTTGTACCTTAAGCAAATTGGGTATAGAAGGAACATTCCTCAACACCATCAGATGACAAGCCCACAGTCAGCATCATATTGAATGGGCAAAAGTTGGATACCATCAAATTAATGGAGGACAATATCTGGGGAAATGCTACAAGACATTGGCATAAGCAAAGACTTCTTAGGAACCACTCCAGAAGCAAAGGCAATCAAAATAAAAATAGACAATTGGGATTATGTTAAGAAGTTTCTGGGGGTGAGGATTGTGTATGATTTATTTTGAAAGTCATAGTTACAGAGAGTGAGGGGGAGACAAACAGGGAGATTTTCCACTCCCTGGTTAACTCCCCAAATGGCCACCATGGCCAGCACTAGCCCAGGATGAAACCAGGACCCAGGCGCTTCATCCAGGTCTCCCATATAGGTGTCCTGGACCCAAACACTTGGGACATTTTCTACTGCTTTTCTCAGGACAGTAGCTGAAAGCTGGATGGGAAGTGTAGTAGATGGGTCATGAATCATTCTCATATGGGATGTTGGTGTCACAGGCAGCAGCAGCTTTACCCACTATGCCACAACATTAGCCTTACAAAAATATTTTTAAGTTTTTAACATCATAAGAATTTTTATTTGAAAATAACATATTCTAATGCAAGCCACATTATGTGCATATATTCAATAGTCTTGACCTTACAACTTCAAGCAGGATGAAATCTACCTAAGTTAAGAAAGCATACCATGGAATTACCATCACCTATATTTGAGGTTTAAAGTTATTTTACAGCCAGATGCAATTTCACAAATTGCATAAGTCTGATGAGATTATTATATATAGTAATCAAACATAAACTGTTACAGAACAATTGATATAAAGTTGTAGACAGATACATATGAAGGTAATAATTCTCCCATCTGTAATATTACAAAAGTTATCAGTAATTAACTTACATTATAAAAAGAAAAAAATTATGGTCACAAAACAGAACCTTTACATGTAAAAATCTAGGATTGAAAACAGTAATTTGAGAACTACTGTTCAATCAAAATTTGATTATCATTGACTCAACCTTGTTATTTAAATGCACATTTAAAATAACTTTCTGAAGGTAAATGTTTATTCTATGCTAGGTACAAAATAAAATCTTACAATACACTTCTGTCTCACAAGTTTACAGACAAATCAGTCAGACTGACCACACATCAGCCTGGTAAGTGTTGTCAAAACTATCCTCCCAGGGAACTACTGAGACAGAAGAGAAAACAAAGAGATCTCACCACAGAATATTGTATGAGGACTCCCTGGTTATAAACCAATTCAAAGAAGTCACCAAACATTTTTCAACTGAGTTCATCTGTATACACAGGGACAATGATATATAGTTCATCATTTACTGTTCTTGGGAGAATTCATGTCCATTCACACTCACTCTGCACAAGGCACTGTTAAGGGCTCAGAGAGACAAAGCACATCCCACAGGGCTCCAATGTGGTTAGGGGGTGAAAAGGCTGAGGATCGCTGGACAAATCATCACTTCCAGTGAGTTCACTATCCCTAGCCCTTTAATTTCCTGGCAAGTTCAAAGATTTAAAAAGTGTCTAAACCAAGTCTTATGTTTTGTCATGTATGTTCAGAATGGGATCATTGTGCACCAGAATTACCTGTAATGCTTGGAAGTGCCCAAGCCAGGCCTCACTCAAAGTTTAGTGCTTCAGAATCCTCTAGGAGCCTGGCAGTTCTGAGGCATCTTCCTAGTCAAGAGCTCTTTCATTTTAAAGGCTGCTAACAGAAATGTGCATGCTTATTAATAGGAGTACACATATGTCCATTCAACTTGTATTTCTTACCATAAAACTCATCATGTGTCACAGACCCATTTAAAGTTCTCATTAAAAAGATTTCCAGTCAAAACAGGAGAGCAACAGCAAATGGTCCACAGCATTGCTGACCTCAGCTGGCAGAGGCCTTTAGGTGCTGATACTGAACATAATCTGTATGTGTGCATCCTTTTCAGGGGAACAAAAGTGGGGCAAGCCAATCAAGGTTATGAATCCCTAACAATATTTTCAATATTAAACTAACCTCTAAAGTAAAGTCCACTGAATACGGTTACAAATGTGGTAAACTGACACAGCTGGTTCTCTGAATGGATGATTGTCCAAGGTTAGCTCATAGCCATGTTTTCATTTATTGCACCTATAACATGTGACAGATTTCACATCTGGGCCAGTTGCAGAACCTCAGTAAAATGAAAGTAATAGTGCTGCATTGCTATAGCTACTATTACATAAAAAATCAGAAAACTAAGCCTCACAAAGGCATTATTATTATAAAAGCTAGCACAAGTGTAATGTCTCAAAAAAATCCCCATTCATATATAATTTTAACACTACACCTGGAAGAAATATTTAATATTAAAAGCAATTTTTTCAGAGTACACAACCACAAAGGAGAGTATAAGGATTTGTCATACAGATATTGTGTTACCTTAGGCACCTCACATATAAAATAGGGAAAACAGTCCTACCAGAGGAAAATTTGACTGTTGCATTTGTTGACCCTGTCTAGTTTGAGCGTTTGTAGTTCACCCTAAACTCCCACATGAACCAACGCAGGCGCTTCAGCCAATCGCATGCTCAGCCGCCCAGCCCCAGGGTCTGGGAAGAGCACCATGTAGGCTTCTCCCAGTGTGGAGGCCCTGACTGCACCTGGCACTGAGGCCATGAATCGACCTTTCGCGGACAAAACCAGCTTCCTTCCCCGTGACCCCAGGTGTACTCCGCATCCAACACAGGCCATCCCTTCTCCCGCTCACTGCAAGAGCCCAGACTCCTGCATGCTGCCCATGGCAGACACGGACCCTGTTTGAAGGCCGCATTGGCGCCAAATTCGGAGGTAATGTATAAGAGGGTGTAGCGGGCCTGGAGCAGACAGGGAAGCGGCTGCGAAGGCTGAACCCGGCACCTTCTTTTGCTAAGAGGCAGTGGCAGCACTCTCAGTGCATAGAGGCCACTCTCCTCCCTGCCCACGGCCTGGCCAAGCAGGAGGAGGGACCCTGACCGCCCCGAGGATCCAGTGCAGAGCCGGAACCCGGCCATCCTCCTTTAGAGGGCCGGGCCACTCACCTCCATGCCCACGGCTGGGCCAAGCAGGAGGGCACACCCTGACGAGCTCTGCTGGAGGTAATGGCCACATCCCGCCTACCAGTTGCCACCTTTTCCCGCCCCTGTCAGCACTGACATTTTTTATCTCTATGGAAATGGTTGTAGCTGGGCCAGGTTCCTCTCTGGCTTCTCCACTTTCTACTCTTGCTTTTTCTATCCTCGTAGGCTGTTCTGTAGTCCCTCTTCCAGCACTTGCTGGCTCCTTGCCCCGCTGCTTCTTGCTGGGCCAATCACCATGTTGTCTGAGGGGAGCATGAGGATAAAATATTTGTGACTTCTCCTTGGAAGTCTTCAAAGAAAGGTCTCTGTAAGTCAAACCAATGGTAACTTTTCCCTTTCCCCACCACTGGTAGACATTGTTTTAGATAATGTTAGTAAAACAATAAAACCACACTTTTGAAGCTGTTGTAGATGCTCTCAAAAGTGCTTTCATACAAACTCTCAGCTCCACTGTGACACCCACCGGCATTTCTTTTCTAGCTAAATTGTTATTAAGCCCTGTCTTCTTGCTTTTGAATAATGAAGGACTTTTCATTTGCTTTTTGGGAGCAAAGGAAGTAAAGAGTAGTGATGTGGGGAATAAAATTTATTAATTTACACATCTCTTTAATCATTATGTAAGGTTACACTTGAAATACAAGGTTAATAAGATCATACTTTCTGCCAATCCATGTATCATTTATTCTTAAATAGTAACTCTAAAAATAAATATACCTTTGAATTTCATTCTCCACAAAATTTAATAGAAGTGTATGTATACATGATACACATAAAAGTGTGTAAATGCAGATTATATTTTAATTAAACTTTATTTTTTCAATTAAATAAAACAAATTTAAGAAATATAATTAGGGCTATTGGTAGGTTTTAAGCATGGAGATTTTTATGTCAGATTTTTAAAAGATCACATAGATTGTTGAGACTAGACAGCAGAGGGTAAGTGTAAATGGTAATACCAGTTAAGAGATAGTAGAAGTTTTTCCAGGGAGAGCTGATGGTATCTTGAACCAGGGAGGAACAGTGGAGAAACTGAGATCCTCACTGTATTCACAATATATTAAAAAAAACCTCAATCATAAGATTAGTGAGTGATTTTATGTTACAGAGTAGTCATACTTAAATATGACTCCTAGGTTTTTATATTGGGCTGGAAGGTGGTTTTGATTTGCCTGAATAAGGTAAAACATAAAGAGGAGTAAAGTTAGATAAAGTGGTTAGGAATTACTAGTAGAATAGGAAGTTGATAACTTCTGACTTCTTGGCTTATATCCCAGAGAGGAGTGGAGCTGTTCACTTCTCAGAGACATGGCATGGCACAGCATTCACAGCCTTGCCAGCGTTCTTAGTCTTTGTCAGCCTGTTCTTCACTGCTTGATGGCAAATCCACTCCCAAAGTTAGACCCTGATCCTGGAATGGCTTTGTTGATTTGGGCTTCTGTTTCCTCTTCTTCCAAACTCTCAGAACTGCTAATGGTGTCTGACACATAAGTATTGTCTTGTAGTGGCACATCTTCCTCTGCCTTCTGATTCCAACTGGGCGCTGAGGTTGGTTTCCCATGCATATTCATGTCCAGGAGGTTATAGGCTGAGTCAGGAACCACCTAGCCTCTCTGTTCCTTCACTGGTATCTCTCTCTCTCTCACTCACCCAACCACACACACACACACACACACACACACACACACACAAACCTTCCTTCACTGATACATAACAGTGTAACATATACACACACCCTTCCTACACTGATAGATGGCAGTGTAACACACACACACACTCTTCCTTCACTGATAGATGACAGTGTAACACACACACACACATACCCTTACTTCACTGATAGATGACAGTGTAACACACACACACACACACCCTTACTTCACTGACACATGGCAGTGTAACACACACACACCCTTTCTTCACTGATAGATGGCAGTGTAACACACACACACCCTTCCTTCACTGATAGATGACAGTGTAACACACACACACACACACCCTTACTTCACTGACACATGGCAGTGTAACACACACACACCCTTTCTTCACTGATAGATGGCAGTGTAACACACACACACCCTTTCTTCACTGATAGATGGCAGTGTAACACACACACACCCTTCCTTCACTGATAGATGACAATGTAACACACACACACACACACACCCTTCCTTCACTGATACATGGCAATATAACACACATACACACCTTCCCTGATAGATGGCAGTGTATCAGATCAGCTCCCATCGCCAATCTGAAGCCAGGAGCCAGGAGCTTCTTCCTGGTCTCCCATGCAAGTGCAGGGGCCCAAGAAGCTGGGCCATCTTCTACTGCTTTCCCAGGCCATAGCAGAGAGCTAGACTGGAAGAAGGGCAGCCAGGACAAGAACCTGCACCCACATGGGATGCCAGCACTGCAGGCAGAGGATTAACCAAGTGAGCCAAGGCGCTGCCCCGACTAACAGCATTTTCAATTGAAAATGGGTTCATGAGTGAGAGCTTTGGTGGTGAGGGAGGTGGCGGCAGGAGGGACCAGTGAGGGGAGGGCAGAGGTCCTGCCTGGGCCTAGCGGCCTCCTCCCACCTCCAGCACCTCCAGCCCTGGCTGCAGCCCAGCCTTGCTGCCCCTTCCCAACTACACTCGCCTGCTGCAAGCCTGAAAGCGGTTGCAGGAACCCAGCAGGCTGCCAAGGGGCATCTCTGCCTCCGCTGCCCTCAGCCACTGCCACAGCAGCCGCAGCTCCATGGATTGATCAGCCCCGAACTGCAACCCCTCAGGGCGGCCACCACCCTCAACAGCAAGGTCCAGGGTGTGCATGGCCACCCTGGCAGGAGCTCCAAAGTGACTGCAACAAAAGGAGCTGGGTACCCTCGGGCAAGAGGCCCCCTCGCTCCTGCTCCAGGGATGCAAGAACTGCACCCCCAAGCCCAGCAGAAATGGCATCGAGCAATCCCATGGTGGCCCACAATGGACTGGACTGGCCAAGGGCGAGGAGGAGCAGGAGGAGGTGCGGCTGCTATCTTTGTCCCTGACCTCAGGCTGCAGTTTAAGAAGCCCCTCAGGCAGGGAGGTTGAGCCAGGGGAGGATCCAATGATAGGATAGGGTAGTTCCAATAGGAATCTTAGCTCCAGATGCCTGATGTGATGAGACTGAGCACCAAAGATCTGTCTGAACCCTACTCCATTTATACTTATAGAGATTTTATCCACAGCTGGCCACAGCTGTGCTTCTTGGCCATCGTAGGGGAGGAGTGTGTAGGTGTCATCGTTTGCAAGTTGGATATGCACAAAAAGATGTTCTGCAGAGGTTATATAGCCATGTTAGCTGTGGATTCCAAACCCAGGAGTAATGGCATGGGTACTAACTTGCTTAAGAAAGCTATTTATGCCATGGTTGAAGGAGACTGTGATGAAGTTGCTTTGGAAACAGAAATAACAAATAAGTCTGCTTTGAAACTTTATGAAAATCTTGGTTTTGTTCCAGATAAGAGGCTATTCAGATATTATTTAAATGGAGTCAATGCACTACAACTTAAACTGTGGCTGCATTGAGAAACTGACATCAAGGAGGAAGGGCTAATCATGCAGAGTCGACCTTTGCATGCAATGCACTTTGTACAGAATTGCTTTGCTGGTGGATTTCATAATTTCCATGGAGCTCTTCTCTGTCGGTGTTGCGTTGAGTGTCACACAATATTTGTACTTTGGCCTGGAGCATTTGTTCTGAAATAAAAGAGATTGTTTTAAACTTCAGGAGTCTTTTGGTATGAAGAAGATGTGTCAGTTGATAGCCAAGATTTCTTTGTTAATTTGCAAAGTCTGCTGACAATGATATTTACATAGTGATAATTTTATCACAGAACCAGTAGGTGGAACACGGTTTTTGTTCTTAAAAAAGCCACCATAGGCTGGTGCCATGGCTCAATAGGCTAAACCTCTGCCTGTGGCGCTGGCACCCTGGGTTCTAGTCCCAGTTGGGCACTGGATTCTGTCCCAGTTGCTCCTCTTCCAGTCCATCTCTCTGCTGTGACCCGGAAGTGCAGTGGAGGATGGCCCAAGTGCTTGGGCCCTGCACCCGCATGGGAAACCAGGAGAAGCACCTGGCTCCTGGCTTCAGATCAGTGCAGTGCGCCAGCCACAGCGGCCATTGGGGGGTGAACCAATGGAAAAGGAAGACCTTTCTGTCTCTCTCTCTCACTGTCCACTCTGCCTGTCAAATAAATAAATAAATAAATAACCACCATAGATGGTAAAGTCTCTAAATATATTAACATTTCACACAATACCTACCATAATTTTCTGAAGGGGGTGAGAGAACAGCTTCAATTTTAGGTTTTATTATTATTTTTCAATATTAAATTTCCCAGTCTTGAATATTGGTACCTCATTGATTAGTGAATGAGAAAGTGTAGAATGGGGTATGTCTTACGAGTAAAGTTAATTAAGTTGTGTCTGCCAGTGCCTGTGTAGATAAAAATGTGTGTCTTCATCTTAGCTTTTGAATGCATGTTGTCTTTTTCTTTCAGGCTTTTACAAGCAAACTTTTGTTTTCATTTAAATTCTAAATTTGGTAATAAATTATTTCAGGGTTTTATAATTTGGATACTTTTTCCAGGTGAGTGACAGAGTGGTTGACTTTAGACGTCCCTTCTTTCATTGCACTAAGAAGTTGAATCTACTTGGAAAACCTTTGAGGAATGGCCCCAAGGGGATGACAAAAGTTGATGGAGGGCCAGTGCCATGGCTCATTAGGCTAATCCTCCACCTTGCGGCGCCAGCACACCGGGTTCTAGTCCCAGTTGGGGTGCCAGATTCTGTCCCGGTTGCTCCTTTTCCAGGACAGCTCTCTGCTGTGGCCAGGGAGTGCAGTGGAGGATGGCCCAAGTACTTGGGCCCTGCACCCCATGGGAGACCAGGATAAGAACCTGGCTCCTGCCATCAGATCAGCGTGGTGCGCCGGCCGCGGCGGCTATTGGAGGGTGAACCAACGGCAAAGGAAGACCTTTCTCTCTGTCTCTCTCTCTCTCATTGTCTACTCTGCCTGTCAAAAAATAAAAAAAAAAGTTGATGGAGTTGGGAATTACTTGGTTTTGGACTAAAAAGTCGAATGATTACCATATTGTTCCACTGGTTTATATTGAATATCAGCGTATACCTTACATCTCTAATTGGGTATGTAAAAATTGCTAAGTAGACTAAAATTTTCAATTTTAGCGTGATAACTCAGCACCAAAATTAAGTCTCCAAGTGGAGGCAAACATCAAATATTATTTTTTGATATTAGGAATTCATTTGTCTGATACAAGTTTAAATATAATTCAATTATAATTTGATAGAGGGGGTTCACTTGGCAAGAACTGAGCAAAATTTTTGCAACTTTCTTTTAATGGGGGTGCTGTCTCTTTTTAAGACTGACTGTGCTATCCACTGACACTGGTTTGGCAGTTGGTACTGCTGAACATTTCACTACATGCTATCATGAAGCTGTATATGCTAGTACTGAAGAGGCTAATGGGTATACTACCATTTTTGATGTGTGGGCTGATCATAATTTCCCTTACACTGGGATGAAACTACTTTAGAGAAGTTCACAGATCAGAAACCAGACAGTAGCTTTTGAGTTTGATGCCAGTAAAAAAGAAAAAGTTATTGATAAAAATTGGTTGTAATAATTTCTACTTATTACCCAAATTACCTTCCACACTTGCTTGACAAATCTATGTAAAGAGGTTTGCCACATTTTAACCTTACCATGCATGGGAGCTAAGAAATAATGTTGCATATTAGAGTAGAAGAGAAAAGCAAAGGCTTACATTCATCTTCCAACAGATATATTTTAAAAGTGATGGCTCAGGGCCTGCCACTGTCACACAGTTGGTAAAACCACTTCCTACAGTGCCAGCATCCAGTATGAGCACTGGTTTGAGTCCTGGCTGCTCCACTTCTGACCCAACTCTCTGATGATGTGCCTAGGAAAACAGTGAAAGATGGCTCAGTTCCTTGAGCCCCTGCATCCACATGGGAAGCCTGGAAGAAGCTCTTGGCTCTGGGCTATGGATCAGCCCAGCTCCAGCCACTTCGGCCATTTGGGAAGTGAACCAGCAGATGGGAGATATTCTCTCCCACTCTGCCTCTGCCTCTCTGTAACTCTGCTTTTCCAATAAATAAATCTTTTTTAAAAAAGAGATATGTCAGTAAAGGCAATTTACATAAAAATAAGGTGATGGGAGTACCTTTATAGAACCACTAAACATAATAACATCACTTAGAATTGCTGTCTCTGGGGCTGCCAGGTTAAGTCACTGCCTGTGATACCAGCATCATGTATGGGTGTCAGTTCAAGTTCAAGATGCCCCACTTTTGATCCAACTCTGTGATAATAGCTTGGGAAAAGCAGCAAAAGATGACCCAAGTGTATGGGCCTGTGTCACACTTATGGGATACCCAGAAGAAACTCCAGATGTCTGGCTTCAGCTTAGCCCAGCTCTGGCTATTGTGGCCATCTAGAGAGTGAACCAATGTATCAAAAATCTCTTTCTGTCTCTCCTTCTCTCTGTGTAACTCTGACTTTCACATAAACAAATAAATCCTTATAGAATTTTTGGATGTGAAATGACCTACCTGTAAGGAACAATAGGTTGAATATATTTTCTGCTGTACTCAACATGGTATCAAGAGATGTTGCTGGGGAGCTGACATTGTGGCACAAAGGATAAAGTCGTTGCCTGTGATGTGGGCATCCCATGTAGGTACTGGTTTATATCCTGGATGCATCACTCCTGATCCATTCCTTACCAATGGCCTGGGAAAAGCAGAAGATGGCCCAAGTGTTTGGGCCCCTACAACCCTTGTGAGAGACACAGATGAAGCAATCATCTGGGGAGTGAATCAGCAGATGGAAGATCTGTGTCTCCCTTTCTCTCTATGACTATTTTAAATAATTAAATAATCTGTCCTTAGGCCTGTAGGTCATACCAGAAATCTTTAAGCCTAAAATGTCTTTAAGATATTTCTAAAAATATCTAGACATGTCAAAAAGGCTACATGTCACTGGCATTTGCTTTTCTTTATCTAATCAGTAGTGGTTTATAGTTAATTCAACTTGAGAATAAATTGATACCTGAACAGTCTCACTCCTGATAATGAGAGACTTTCTTTAAACTTTTATTTAATAAATATAAATTTTGAAAGTACAACTTTTGGATTATAGCAGTTTTGCCCCCCATAACCTCCCTCCCACTCACAAATCATCCCATTTCCTGTTCCCTCTCCCATCCAATTCTTCATCAAGATTCATTTTCAGCCGGCACCATGGCTCAATAGGCTATCCTCCACCTGCAATGCTGGCACCCCAGTTTCTAGTCCTGGTCGGGGAGCCGGAATCTGTCCCAGTCACTCCTCTTCCTGTCCAGCTCTCTGCTATGGTCCAGGAGTGCAGTGGAGGATGGCCCAAGTGCTTGGGCCCTGCACCCACATGGGAGACCAGGAGAAGCACGTGGCTCCTGGCTTCGGATTGGCATGGTGCGCCAGCCGCAGAGTGCTGGCTGCAGCAGCCAGTGGAGGGTGAAACAATGGAAAAGGAAGACCTTTCTCTCTATCTCTCTCACTGTCCACTCTGCCTGTAAAAAAAAAAAAAAGATTCATTTTCAATTATCTTTATATACAGAAGATCAACTTGGTATATACTAAGTAAAGATTTCAACAGACTGCAGCCACACAGACACACAAATATAAAGTACTGTTTCAGTAGTAATTTTACCGTTAATTCGCACAGTACAACAAATTAAGGACAGAGGTCCTACATGCGAAGCAAGTATACAAGTTGATCTTCTGTATATAAAGATAATTGAAAATGAATCTTGATGAGGAATTGGATGGGAGAGGGAGTAGGAGATGGGATGGTTTGCAAGTGGGAGGGTGGTTATGGGGGAAAAACCCACTATAATCCAAAAGTTATACTTTCAAAAATTATATTTATTAAATAAAATTTTTAAAAAGTGCCGTTTCTCAATTTCTTACAGTCTGTGTTGTCAAATGAGCCTTCTTTGAAAATATTTCTGCTCTCCTCCTGTAAGAGCGATGTTAAAAATATAACATAAGGACCGGTATCATGGTGTAACAGATAAAAACACTGCCTGCAATCCCAGTATCCTATATATGCATTGGTTCATGTCTTGGCTGCTCCACTTCTGATCCAGCTTGCTGCTAATGGCCTACAAAAACTAGTAGAAGGTGGCAAAAGTGTTTGGGCTCCTCCCACCCATGTGGGAGACTCAGATGTAGATCCTGGATCCTAGCTTGTAATTGGTTCAGCCCTGACCTTTGCTACCACTGAAGAGTGAATCAGTAGATGGAAGATACTCTCTCTCACTCTCTCATTCTCTCTCCTCTTTCCTCCTCTAACCCTTCCTCCCTCTCTGTAACTCTTACTTTCAAATAAATAATTAAATCATTTAAATATATATATATATATATATATATATATATATATATATATATACACTGCAAGACATTGGTATTGACAAAGACTTCATGATAAGACCCAAGAAGCACAGGCAATAAAAACAAAAAAAGGGACCAATGGGATTACATCAAGCTTAGAAGCTTCTGCACAGCCAAGGAAGCAATCAACATAGTGAATAAATAACAGACAGAATCGAAGAAAATATCGCAAACTATGCATCTAATAAAGGTAAATATACAAAATACATAAGGAGCTCAAGAAAACAACAAAACGAGCAATAAGTTAAATGGCCAAAGGCATGAATAGGCATTTTTAAAGGCTAAAAACAAATGGCCAACAGAGATAAAAAGTTCTCAGGATCACTAGCCATCAAGGAAATGCAAAGAGAAACAATGAGTTGTCACTTCACCCCAGTCACAATGGCTATCACCCAAAAATAATAAATGCTGCTGAGGATGTGGAGAAAAAGATACACTAACAAACACTGGTGGCAGTGTAAACTGGTACAACCTATAAGGAAGACTTTATGGAGATTCCTCAGAAATCTAAAAATAAATCTATCATATGACCAAGCCATCTCACTCCAGGGAATATACTCAAAGGAAATGAAGCATATAGAAGAGGTATGTGTACCTATCATGTTTATAGCAGCTCAATTTACAATACATAAGATATGGAATCTACCCCAGTGTCCATCAACAGATGACTGGATAAAGAAAATGTTCGTATACAAGAAGGATGGCTACTCATCCATAAAAAGACTGAAATCCTATCTTTTGCCACAAAGTGGATGTCATTTGACACCATAATGCTCAGTGAAGTAAGCCAGACTCAAAAAGATTAATAGCACATTTTTTCTGATTTGTGGTAGCTAATATATATAGTAGAAAGCTAAAATATATATGTTGGAAATTTATGTCTTGGCATTTTATTATTTACAAGAATTTTCTGTATGCCTTTTGAACATTGTTCTTTCTACTTTTAATTTGTTCATCCCTTTATTCAGTGGAACATTAAGCCTATGATTATAAAGTAAATTTAAAATGTCATTGAAGAAGTTATAAAGTTGAGAGCAGAAAGGATCTAAGAATTATATCTGTGAACTACTTATAATCTTAATAAAACACTTTAAAAATAAAGTTGAATTAAGTTGTTATAATAATATGTTGGATGAAACAAAATGCTTACACTTCTTATTCTGTACACCTTTTTGAAAACAGTACCAAAAGGAACCGTTGGAATTTATTGTTGAGATCTCCAGTGATTACCACAAAATAAAGCAGCTTATCTGGAAATGGATATGGATATATATACACATATATATATGAATAACTGTATATATATGAATATATATAAATAAATGTTAAAGTGCAGCCAGGATATAGGTGATTTCTCTGTTATAAACCTTCTATTGGAGCAGACATTTGGCTTAGTAGTTAAGACACTGGTTAAGAGGTTATGCCCCATATCAGAATGCTTCAGTTTGAGTCTTCTCTAACTCCTGACTGCAATTTCTTGCTAATGTAGACCATGGGATTAATCCATCATCACTCAAGTAACTGGATTCTTACCACCTACAGAACAGACCTGGATTCAGTTTCTAGCTCCTGGTTTTAACCTCTCACTTGGCTACTGAAGCCATGTAGGAGGTGAACCAGGAGATGGGAGTTCTCCGTTTCTTTCTTTGTCTCCCGGTTAAACAAATATTTTTAAATGAAAAAGAATGTAACATATTCTACCTAGAAACCTTTTTTAATGCATAAAATTTCACACATTTCATAAGTACAAATTTAGGAACATTGTGGTCTTTCCCACCCTACTCTCCCTCCCAACTGCACTCCCACCCTTCTTCCTCCTCCCTCTCCTATTCCCATTCTTATTTTTTACAAAGATCTGTTCAGTTAACTTTATACACATAAGATTAATTCTGCATGAGTTCAAGAAACTCAACAAGAGCAAAAGAAACAAAACAGCTCAATAAACAATATAAAAGAAACGTGTTCAACAGTTGAGATAAGGGCTGTTCAAAATCATAGCCTATCACAGTGTCATTTCACTTCTGTAGATTACCTGTTAGGTGCTCTATTAGTTACCACAGATCAGGGAGATCTTATCAATTGTGAACTGAGCTGTAATGAACATGCAGTTACAGAAAACATTTTCATATGCTGATTTCATTTTCTTTGGGTAAATTCCTAGGAGCAAGATGACTGGGTCATATGGTAGGTCTTTGTTCAGATTTCTGAAGTATCTCCATACTGTATTCCAAAGTGGCTGTACCAGATTACATTCCCACTAACAGTGGATTAGGGTACCTTTTCCTCACATGCTTGCCAGCATTTGTTTTTTGTTGATTTCTGTATGAGATTCATTCTAACTGGGTTGTGGTAAAAATTTATTGTGGTTTTGATTTGCATTTCCCTGATGGCTTGTGATCCTGAGAATTTTTTCATGTGTCTATTGGCCATTTTAATTTCCTCTTTTAAAAATGCCTGTTTAAGTCATTTGCACATTTCTTAACTGGATTGTTTTGTTGTAGTTGAGTTTATTGAGCTCTTTATAGATTCTGGATGTTAATCCTTTATAATTTTCCTAGTTTGCAAATAATTTCTCCCATTCTGTCAATGGCCTCTTTACTTTGTTTAGTGTTTCCTTTGCAGTGCACAGCTTCTCAACTTGATGTAATCCCATTTGTCAGTTTGGGCTTTGATTGTGTGTGCTTCTAGGGCCTTTTCCAAGAAGTGTTTCCCTATGCCAATGTCTTGCAGAGTTTCTCCAATGTTCCTTAGTAATTTGATAGTCCTCCAGGTTTAGGACATTGATCCATTTTGAAGGATTTTGTGTAGATGTAGGGTAGGGGTCTTATTTCTTACTTCTGCATGTAGAGACCCAGTAGTCCCAAAACATTTGCTGTAGAGACTGACCTTGCTGCAGGGATTGATTTTAGCTCCTTTGTCAAATTTAAGTTGGTTGGAGGCCCATGGATTTATTTTAGGTGTTTCTATTCTGTTCCATTGGTCTAATGTTTTACCTCTTTTTTTCTTTTTCATTTTTGTCAGTACCAGACTTTTGATTATAACTGCACTGTAGTATGTCTTGAAAACAAAAGCTTCCTACAAGCCAAGGGCAGCTGAGGGCCTGGGTGGATCAGAGTGTGGAGCACCCCAGGCAGTGCGCCCACACCCACGCCCTCACCAGCTGAGGCCCAGCATCCTGCGCCAGGTGTGGCGCCATTCAGAAAAGTATCATGTAGTCCTCGGCCACCAGGAGCTCCAGGCTGCTATTGACTTAGCTGCGTGGGGCAGCGGGTCGGGTTCAGGGTGGCCGCGCCCAGCCCGGGCCTCCCCCGTGGGCCTCAGGGATCGGGGTCCCCCCTCGGACGAGGCGTGGGGCTTGAAGGAGAGGGCCGCGGGCTCTGGGGAGGGGCGGGGGTCTCTGGGAAGGGTCGGGGGCTCTGGTGGAGGGGGCCCACGGACTCTGTGGAGGGTGCCTCAGGCTCTGGGGAGGGTCAGGGGGCTCTGGGAAGGGTCAGGGGATCTGGGGCAGGGGTCATGTTCCAGCCCCTTGGGCCCCCTCTGGGCGGGCCTTGGGGGTGGACATGACCACCCAGCTCAGCACACCGGGTACCTGGGGGTCCCCACCCCGCTGGCCGCCTGTGCTGGGTGGAACTCTGGGGGGCCAGGAGTGAGAGTGGCAATGATGGACAACTGTCACTCATCCTCCCCGTGAGACTGTGACCTGGGGCCGGGGACTGAGCCTGTCCGGGCTGCTGCGGGTGTGGATGTGGTGGGTGCCCGGCCTGTGGCTGTGGCGTGGGAGGCGGTGACGGGTGTGACCGGCGTGTGGTGGTGGTGGTGGTGGTGGTGGTGGTGGTGGTGACAGACATGTGATGGGGATCAGGGTGGTAGTGTTGGTGCTCACGGTAGTGTTGGTGGTAATGATGAAGGTGATGGTAGTGTTGGTGATGGACATGTGTGGTGGAGGCAGCAGCTGCTGAGACAGGGGTCCAGGGGAAGGCCCAGGCTTGGTGAGTGGGGCCAGCAGAGCAGAGAGCCTGGGTGAGCAGCCACGCCCCACACCTGCCCTGCCCCGCCGCCTGCTCACAGGACAGGTTCTCCATGACACAGTGGTAGTCAGCGCAGCTGCTGTTGGGGAGGAAGCAGGAGGTGAAGACGATGATGGCGTTGAGGCCCTCGCTGTGGTTGCCTGGGGAGAGGGGGCCGAGGGCGGCCGTCTCAGAGCTCGGAGCCATGCAGGCTCCACCCTCCGCTGTGGTGGGGCACGGAGGGGCTGCCAGACCGGCAGGGTGGCCAACCTCCAACCTCTGGGGTGACCACGGGTACAGGGGGGGTCCGACCTCCAGGGTGACCACAGGTACAGGAGGAGTGACCTCCGGGATGACCATGGGTACAGGGGTCCGACCTCCAGGGTGACTATGGGTACAGGGGTCCGACCTCCGGGGTGACCACGGGTACGGGGGTGGGTCGACCTTTGGGGTGACCACAGGTATGGGGGGTCCGACCTCCGAGGTGACTACGGGCACAGGGGTCAACCTCTGTGGGTGAGCACAGGTACCCGGGGGCCTCACCTCCGTGCGTGACCACCTTCATGTGCAGCTGGATCATGTGCAGGTCGATGCGGTGCTCCTGCTCCCCGATGATGACTGTGAGCCACAGGCGCCCATTGGCCACACCGCTGTCCTCTGCCACGCCGTCCCCAAACAGGTCCGCGCTGTCCCCAGGCATGTTCTTGCCGGGGGCCACCGGGGTGTCATCTGGAAGCAGCACCCCTGGGCTGGATGCGCTGGCCTCTCGCGGCTGCCTTCCTTCTCCCGACCTGGCCGCCTGTGCCCTGACAGGACCTGGCTCAAGTGCCAACTCCTCCAGAAAGCCTTCCGAGATTGCGCATCCCGGACATTTGACTCCTAACACTTCCTGGGTCTCTTGCTCCTTAACTGACGCGAGCAGCCAGAGGGC
The DNA here is from genome assembly GCF_051225735.1 of Oryctolagus cuniculus. NCBI lineage: Eukaryota > Metazoa > Chordata > Mammalia > Lagomorpha > Leporidae > Oryctolagus > Oryctolagus cuniculus. The sequence goes on from NC_142889.1 coordinate 32,854,934, forward strand.
CTGGGGGTTCATGGTGTGCTACTCCGTATCCCCCACCCCTGGGCAGAGCCACCTTGCTGACAGCAGTGGGAGAACTGGGGTCCACAGCTGTGCCATGGGAGTCAGACCCAGCTCGCTTCCGGTCACTCCCCAGACCTGCCATGCTAGGGCGGGAGCGCCATCTGGGCCCCCTGAATCTGCCGTGCTGGGGCGCGCAAGCGCCATCAGGGTCTTCCAGTGCTGGCCGGGAGCACCCGGGCCACCCATGCAGGCTGAGTCCAGAGCAGAGCTGGGGAGGGACCCAGGACCTGATGGGGGAAGCGGGAGCCCTCCTGGCCTGCCCTGCCCTGGAGTCCCGCACACAGCGCTCCTGCCTCGGGCTTTCAGGCTCTCGGGCTCTTGGACTCTGCTCGGCCACTGAGCGCCGGGCGCTGTCCTCGCTCTGCTGGGGGCCGCGTCCAGTGGGGACCTCAGGACCCATGTTTGGTGAGGAGATTGAGACAGGGGCATCCTGGGTCAGACTGGATTCGGATCCAGCTCCCTGCTCATGCGCTCCCTGGGGGCAGCAGTGAGGGCTCAAGTGCCGGGGGCCCTGCACCCGCGTGGGAGACCCAGATGGAGCTCCTGCTCCTGGCTCCAGCCTGGCCCAGCGCCGACCGTTGTGGCCATGTGGGGAGTGACCCAGCGGATGGGAGCGTGCTTGCTCGCTCTCTCTCTCTCTCTGACTTTGCGTTTCAAATAAATCAGAAAAGCAAATGAAAACCTAGGAAGAGTGTGATTGTCAGAGAGGATCTGTTTACTGCTCTCCGAAATCCTGGAGGGAAGTCCCTCCTGCTTCCTCCCTGGGCCCCCACCCGCCCTCACCTGCCGCTCCTCGCTGGCCGTGACCGTGAGATTGTCCCACACGCGTGGACATCAGACCTGGCCGATCCTGCTCCGCGTGTCCCGCCAGAGCCCTCACTGTGGCCATTGGGGTTGTGAGACCTGCGCCTGCCTCCCTCTCCCCTAGCTCCTGCTCGGCCACTCCACCCCTCACCACCCCCCAGGCCTGTGCCGGGCATCCTTTCCAAGGACCCCACTCGGTTACCCTGGCCAGAGCTTCCTCCTCCCCGGCAGTATGGACAAGGGGCCGGGTCGTCCTGGGCTCCCTAGGATTGGAGCAGCGTCCCTGCCCCCTGCTCCGTGCCAGCCACACCCACACTCCGCCCTGCCCTCGGTGTCATGGCTGCCCACGCCTGTGGGCAGAACCGTGTCACCTCCCGCCACGTCCCCGCTGTGTCGCCCCGCGTCCCCAGCGCCCAGAGCAAGCGCTCGAAAAGCCGGGCAGGCCGCAGGCCGTGGTCCCCTTCGAGGATCTTGGGGAAGACCCGCGCGGTGGCGACAGGTGCAGGTGCGCATGAACCCCGCGCCATTCCGTGGCCCCCGCGGACCCCGCACCCCGCGCCCGTGGCCAAGACTGGGACAGCCCCGTGGCCCTTACCTTCCCACTCCAGCTCATTGCCGTTGCCCAGGAACTCGAGCGAGTCCATCTCGTCGGGGGTCTCAATGTTGTCCACGTTCATGTCCAGGTTGTCGGCGTGTCCAGGAAGTCGTTGGACAGCGGGGAGCCCTCGCTTTGGTCCAGCGAGATGCTGATCTCCGGGGCCACCAGGGTCTTGCATTTCTCTGGTAGGGTCGGTTGAAGTTCAGTGCACCGGGAGGGGCTGGGGAGAGGCCAACAGGACCTGTGGCCCCTCGCGTTCCCCCCACCCCACTGCCCTGCCTGGCAGAGGAGGCGGAGTGGCAGGGCTGGGGTGGGGCAGCTGTGGCCATCCCCTGGCACCTGCGGGGCAGTGGGTGGGCACTGGCTGCAGCAGTGAAGGCGCCGCGGGTCCCGGCTCTGCATCCAGCCAGCTCCAGCCAGCCCCCGTGCTTGCGCATCCTGGGCCCCTGCACCAGCCCTGTGACTCCATGGAGCTCCTGGCTCCCGGCTTCAGCCTGGCCCAGCCCTGGCCGTCTGGTGTCTGGGGAGTGACCTAGCAGGCAGGGGTCTCGGTCTCTGACTTTGCCTGTCTCCCATTTAAATAAATACATAGAAAAATGTAAGAGGTGTGTCCTGGCAGAAAATGGTCAGGTCATCATTCTGTGCATGTGCTCAGCACTGTGGACTCAGGAGTGGCCTGGTAGGGAGGTTACCGTCCTGCCCGGAGGGCACCTGAGTCCCAGACATTGGCTGGCTGAGACAGGCAGGAGGCAGAGACCCCTCTCAGATGGGGCTCAGTGGGAAGCGGGCTGGGCTTGGGGGGCTGTGTGTGTGTCACGCCAGCATCACTCCTCTCCTTGTAGGGGCCAAGGGAGGGCCCAGCAGTGACCCTGACACTGAGGGCTCATCCCTGCCTGGGAGGCACTGACCCCTCAGAGTGGCCATATGGCAGTGAGGACAGATTGGAGCCAGAAGGTCACCCCCAAGCCTCACACAAAAGGGACCCGCCCTGAAAAGTAAAACCCAACGCATCTGCCCCCCCCAGGCTTTGGAGTTATGGGTGTGTGTGTGGGGGAGTGTTGCTTCCCTCTGCATGGAGCTGCCTGCCCAGGAGCAGTAACTCCGGTTTCGTGGTCCCTGGCTGGAGAGGAATTCTAGCCCAGGATAATCCAACCCGAGTCTTGCGCCCCTGATTCCGATGGGATTTGGGGGCCTGAACTTGATGCTGAGTGACTGCGGGCAGATGGTGCCTGCACACCTGCCCAGGGCAGGGGCTGCCATGGGCCCCCTCTTTGCGGCAGCCACACCCCACATCATGAGGCTGGGGCGAGTCCTGGAGGGCAGCAGGGAGGGCTCCCCTGTGGGCATCGCCGTGGCCATCTGGGGACTGAACCAGCAGTGGGGGTTCCCTGTCTTGGCTGCTCAAGTCTAATAAAGTCTTGAAAATGTCTTAAAGATTATTTGGGTGCAAAACGGCCTGCAGCCCACACACTTTCCCAGCATGCACTGTCCTCACCCTGCGGGGGGGGCACTGTTGTGGGGGTGCGCGTGGGTGTGGAGGCCCAGGGAGAGGCCACCTGCAAGCCCTGCCCCGGGGGTTCGGGCCTTTCTCTCCTGGGCCCTCGGCTGATTAAAGGAAGCCCAGGCATGTTCTAAGTCCACGGATTTAAACATCCTTAAAGTTGTATTCATTCACTTACCTACCTTATCTTTCTGCAAGGCAGAGTGACAGAGGGGTCTTTCACACACTGGTTCACTCCAGTGCCTGTAGCCAGGGCTGGGCCAGGCCAAGGCCAGGAGCTTGGAGCTCCATCCGGGTCTCCTGTGCGGGTGGCAGGGGCACCGGCACTTGAACTGTCACCGCTGCCTCGCAGGGTGTGGACTGGCAGGGAGCTGGCAACAGCAGTGAGAGCCGGGCACTGGACCCAAGGGCTCCACTGTGGGACAGGGGAGCAGCCTGTGGGGTGGGGGCATGGCCTTGGCTGGGGTCGTGGCCTATGGGTCAGGGGCATGGCCTGTGGGCTGGGGAGCGGCCTTTGGGCTGAGTGCCAGCCCCGTGTCACCTCTTTGACCCTTACAAGCTCACTTCCTGTGATTCGCAGCTGAGGAACGGGCGGAGGCACAGACAGGCTGAGTAACTGGCTCAAGCATGCGCAGCCACGTCCCCGCAGACCCTCCCCCGCAGGCCCCAGAGCTGGGCAGCCCCCTTCCCTTCAGGGCCTCTGGGATCTGCTGGCCCAGTCCCGGCAGAGCCATGCCATGTCCGCTGCCCCGCTGCGGAGTGACTCCGTCTCTGTGTCTTCGCGGAGCAGCCTGCACCCTCAGCTGGGGCCGGGCAGTGCCGCCGGAACGTCCAGCCAGAGGAGGGTGGTGTGGCCAGGCAGGGTCCGGCAGAGGGGGTTCAGACAAAACAAGAACAGAGCGCACTTAGCATTGGGCCCTAGCGCCTCTCTGCTTGGGGCAGAGCACAGGGAGCCCGTGCACAGGCTGGGAGTCGCAAATGCGCCCAACCTTGGGAGCTTTGGCCCAGACAAAGCCAGGCTGCTCAGGCCCTTGGGAATCTAAGTGGAATCCTCTGCGCTGGGCCTGCAGCCTTGGTTCTTGGAGATTTGTGTTCTCTTTAGCTCATGCTCAGTGTGAGAGGCAGAGCTCGAATCCACTGGGTCACCCCCGGGTGCCTGGGAAGGCTGAAGGAGCCGAAGCTCAGAGTTCTGCGTGGGCTCCCCCACAGGTGGCAGGGAGCCAGGGTGGGCATTGACTGGGAGCTGAGTCTGGGGATCCAGGGTGGGTGTCAGCTGGGAGCTGAGTCAGAGGGACCCAGAAAGCTGAGTCAGGGGGACCCAAGGTGGCGTCAGTTGGGAGCTGAGTAGGGGAGGACCCAGGGTGGGCGTCAGTCGGGAGCTGAGTCAGGGGGACCCAAGGTAGGCGTCAGCTGGGAGCTGAGTCGGGGGGACCCAGGACTGGGACCTAGAATGCAGATGTCCTAGCAGGTGTTAGGGCCAGCACGGCGGTAGAGGAGGTTAAGCTGCCACCTGTCACACCACCAGTTCACATCCTGGCTGCTCCATTTCCATTCCTGCCCCCTTCTAATGTGCCTGGGAGGGCAATGGAGGACAGCCTAAGTGCTGGGCTCTACCAGCCACATGGGAGACCCGAACAGAGCTCCCAGCTCCTGGCTTTGGCTTGGCCCAGCCCTGGCCATTGCCGCCACTTGAGGAATGAACCAGCAGATGGAAGACCTCTTTCCCTCTCTCTGCATAGCTGTGCCTTTCAAATAAATACACAAATCTTCAGGAGGAGAAAGAAAAGCAAGTGTCTTAACCGCTAAGCTGAGCACCCGCTGTCTCTGGGGTCTTGTCTGTCAAGAGCAGGGACAAGTGTGTCAGAGCTGCGTCACTGTCAGCCATTGGGTCCATGGCCAAGCCGCCAGATAAACACAGGAGATGGGGTGATGTCTGCGGGGAGTGGACGATGGCCCAACTTGGGCCCCTGCACCTGCATGGGAGACCCATATGGAGCTCCTGGCTTCAGATCAGCACAGTTCCGGTCATTGCAGTCAATTGGGGAGTGAACCAGAGGATGGAATTGCTCTCTCTCTCTGTCTCTCTGTAACTCTGCCTTTCAAATAAATAAAATCTTTTAAAAATTAAATAAAATATAAAATCTGAAAAAAAAGAAAACTAATGCCTCTCACTTTGTTTTTGTTGCATATGATTGCTTTAGCTATTTGGAATCTCCTATATTTCCATATGATTTTCAGCATCGTTTTTTCTACATCTGTGAAGAATGTCCTTGGTGTTTTGATTGGAATCACATTGAGACTATAAATTGCTTCTGGTAGTATGGACATTTTGATGATATTTCTTCTTCTAATTCATGAAAATGGAAGAATTTTCCATTTTGAAATGTCTTCTTCTGTTACTTTAATATTTTGTAATTTTCATCAAAGAGATCTTTACATCATTGGTTAAATTTATTCCAAGGTATTGAATTCCTTTTGTAGCTTTTGTGAATGGGATTGTTCTCAAAAGTTCTTTCTCAGCCATGGCATTGTCTGTGTATTTAAAAGATGTTGACATTTCTATGTTGATCTTATATCTTGCCACTTTACCAAACTCTTTATTTGACAGGTAGAGTTATAGACAGTGAGAGAGAGACAGAGAGAAAGATCTTCTTTCCATTGATTCACTCTCCAAATGGCTACTACAGCCAGAGCTGTACCAATCCAAAGCCAGGAGCCAGGTGCTTCTTTCCGGTCTCCCAAGAGGGTGTAGGAGCTCAAGCACTTGGGCCATCCTCCACTGTCCTCCAGGGCCACAGCAAAGAGCTAGGGTGGAAAAGGAACAACTGAGACTAGAACTGGCATCCATAGTGAACGCCAGCACCACAGGCAGAGGATTAGCCAATGGTACCAGCATTCCAAACTCTTTTGTAAAAAAAAGATTTATTCATTTATTTGAAAGTCAGAGTTACAAAGAGGTAGAGGTAGAGAGGAAGAGAAAGGTCTTTCATCCATTAGTTTATTCCCCAGATGGCTGCATGGCTAGAGCTATGCTGATCTGAAGTCAGGGCCAGGAGCCTCTTCCAAATCTCCCACACTGGTGCCGGGGCCCAAGGACTTGGGCCATTTTCTACTGCTTTTCTGGGACATAGCAGAGAGCTGGATCAGAAGTGGAGCAGCTAGGACTCAAACCAGTGCCCATATGGGATGGCAGCACTGCAGGAGGAGGCTTTAACCATTCTCCCACAGCACCTCCCCTATCCAATGCTTTTATGAGTTCTAGTAGTCTCTCATTGGAATCTATTGTATCCCCTATATATAAAATCATCTGCATATAGGGATAGTTTCACTTCATCCTTTCCAATTTGTATACATTTGATTTCATTTTCTTGCCTAATGGCTCTGGCTAAAAATTTCAAGACTATATTAAAGAGCAATGGTGTGAGTGGGCATCCTTGTCTGGTTCCAAGTCTTACTGAAATGATTCCAATTATTCTCCATTCAATAAGATGCTTCCTGTGGGTTTGTTACAAATTGTCTTGAATACGTTGAGGAATATTCCTTCTATACCCAATTTGCTTAAGGTTTTCATCTTGATTGGATGTTGTATTTTTATGTATGTTGTATTTATTTGGCTTCAATTTTGTTTATTTCTTCTTTAATAATTTTAATTATTTCTTTTCTCCTGCTAAGTTTGGGTTTGGTTTATTGTTGTCATTCTAGGTCCTTGTGATGCATTGATAGGTCATTATTTGTTGCCTTTCCAATTTCTTGCTGTAGGCACCAATTGCTCTAAATTTCTATGTTAACACTAATTTTGCTGTATCCCATAAGTTTTGGTATGTTGTATTGTTGTCTTCATTCATTCCCAGAGGTTTTTGTTGATTTCTGTTTTGATCTATTTTATTTACATTCAAAGTTTCTGTTGATAAATAAGGATTGACCCTCCCATTTTTCTAATCTAAATATTCATATTGTTTACTTTGAAATTTCTTTGTACTCTTACTGGGTGGTTTTCTACTTTCACATTCTTTCATAGTCCTATCATTTTGGGTTTCTGTTTGTAGCATCTTTTGTAGGCTGGATGAATGGTGAGAAATTCTTTCAGTTTCTCATGGTTATGGAAGATCTTTGTTTCACCTACATTAATAAATGAGAGCTTTGCAAGATACAGTATTTTATGTTGATAGTTTCTTTCTCTTAAAACGTGGACTGTATTTTTAACAGTTCTTGTCTTAACTGTTGAAGAAAAGTTCTTTTTTTGTCATTCATACTATCTGTTGAACTCCTTACTTAACATAGAGCTAATCATATGCATACAAAGTTAACAGAAAATAGATCTTAGTAAAAACATAAAGGTGAGAATAGGGGAGGGAGGAGGAAAAGGGGTGGGAGAGTGGGTTAGAGGGCAGTACAGTGGGAAGAATAGCCATGTTTCTGAAGTTGTAATTATGAAATGTATGAAGCTCCTTTTCCTTAAATAAAAGGTTTCTGAAGAGGGGAGGAGAAGACGTGGAGTATACCTCACCATTCTCTCCTACCCTTTGAGTTTCTGATGAGAATTCAGCTGTAATACTTATTAGACATCCTCTAAAATTAATCTGGCATTTCTCTCATGCTTTAGACTATTTTCTTTGTTTTATTGTTGAATTTTAACTACAATATGTGTGGGGAAGAATTTTTCTGTTCATGTCTGTTAGTTCTATTTGCTTCCTGTACCTGAATGTCTCTTTCTTTCTCTGAACTGGGTAATTTTTCTGTGATTATTTCACTAAATAGAACTTCTCATCCATTCTCTCTTTCCACATCTTCAGGAATTATTAATACATGTATGTTTGGCTATTTGATATTATCACATAAATCTGCAACACTGTTTTTAGTTTTTCTAATTTCTTCTGTTTTTTTTTTTATATGATTGTAAAAATTCCAGAGATTTGTTTTCTAACTCAAATATTCATTCCTCTGCCTCATCATTTCAGTTGTTAAGGCTTTCTGCATCATTTTTATTTAATCTAATGAATTCTTCATTTGTAAGAATTCATTTTGTTTCTCTTTAAAATCTGAATTTTATGCAAAAATTTCATTCATGTGATTTAATTTCTTTAAATCATCACTTTAACTTTGATTGCTTCCGAATAACCCTATGATTAATCTTTTGAATTCTATTTCCAGCCCTTAACAATCTATTCCTCTTCACATTTTAGTATTGAACTGTTGTGTTCCTGTAGTGCATCACTTTGTATTCCTTATTCTTGATTCTTGAATGTCTGTGTTTGTTTTTAGGCATTTTTGGAGATACTTGTATTTTTTCCCCTCTGATTACTTTTATCTTTGGGTCATTACTCTGCGGCTTAGTGGAGTGTCTGTCCTTTCAGTGAATACCCAGAGATGTGTGCTGGCTGTGTCTGGGAGCTCTATTTAGTGTGCCAGGGTTGGGGGAGTATCAAGGGTGACACCCAAGTTGGGCATGCTAGATCTTTTTTTTTTTTTTTAACAGAAGAGAGAGTTTAATCAGCTGTGTTGGTGTAGTAGTTTCATTTTCACCTCCTTTCTTCCATGGTGATTAATGCCTGGGTGCTAACCCCACTGGGTAAAATATTCATCCATGCTGCCAGAAGAACCACACAAAGGATCCATGCAATCATCAGTGTGAGCATGAATCCCACCAGAATGACCCGCCCCAGACAGTCAAGGAGTTGTGATTATGTAGAGCAATCCACAGTGATTTCCCAGAGACCCAGCAACACCTGTGACTTAGATGCAACCATAGTGTTTCCACAGTCCCAACATGCAAGGATCCTACAGTCCTGCAGCACCAAGGATCCACTCTACCCCACCAGTCCATCCCATCCACAGAGAGGCAGAGACACTCTCAGAGCCAGCTACCTATGGGTGCTCCTCCTAGGCAGGTGAGCCCAAGAGTTTTTAATATGTTGGGCACCTCATAGTCCTACATGGGTACTCAGTCCCCTGTCAGTCCTCCCAGCCAGACTCAGGCATCTCCTTGCAGTTGGTTGTTAGGCTTGTGGACACAAGGTGGTGCAGCTGTTTGTGTGTCCAAAATTCTGCCCTCTCTCTCTCAGCTAATTGTAGGACATCATTGTTGGCACGGGGGAGACAAATGAGCCTCTATCTTCCTTCCAGTTTGGCAGATATCCTGGAGCCCTGTGGGGCTCTCCCTGAAGCTATATCACCAGTTGTTTGGACTACTGCAGTCTGATATCACCTCAGTGTCCAAAACTGGCATTTAGACTCTTGGCTACTGGGGTCCTGTGTTGTTCCTATACTCATTCTGTGCATCCACACAATCCATGTAAGAGCATAGCATCCCTCTTCCTTCTGTGGAATTTCCACTGTGTTTTTTCCCTAACTCTTGCCTGAGATTGCACCTTCCAGAATATTACATTTTCAAGTGAAATAAATAAGTCTGTTATGTACTGATGGCATACATTGTATTTCATTTCTCTAGCTTCAATTCTTAATTCTATCAACTCTATGAGGCAGTTACCATTATTATCATATCTGAATGAGAAAATGGATGCATGGAATGGTTAAATATTTGCCTATGATCACACAGCTACTCAGTATTTAGATATAACTAAAACCCAGTTTAAATCCAGAGCCTGCCTTTAACTACAAAAGAAAACTGTTTCTAAATGACACATGCTGTACATCACAGAGATGTTTCTTTAAATGATTAGATTATTCATAGAAACATACCTTATATCAAACAAAATAACAGGTAGTTTGGAATTCAAAGGTTATTTTCTTGAGACAATAATTTAAAATTTAAAAGTTTAATTGGACCAAGTGTCTTAGATCTTTTCAATTTCAGAAATAAATGAATATGTTATTTCATTAGAAAGAGTTAATATGACTTATGGAGGGAGAATAAGAGCATTTGGGAAATAAATTATCTTCAAGGTTTTGCCATTGAATTTGACTTTGACATGAGCTTTATGATTTCTTTTGATTTTCTAGGATTCTAATACTTACGTACAGGGTTCATTGCTATTCAATTTGATGTGTTGGGACAGGCTTTCTTTGTGACTCACAGACAACTAATAATCCCAGAGCCTCTGGGTGCTCCTCCTTGGCTGTTTGTTTATTTGCTTGTTTACCTATCTACAACAGAGAGGGAGGAATATTCAGAGACAGAAAATCTACCTATTGGTTCACCCTTCAAAATACTGCAATGGCTAGAGCTGGGATAGACATAAGCCAGGTGCCTGTAACTCCATCATGGTCTTCCTTGTGGACAATAAGGACCTAAGCAATTGAGCCATCTTTATGAGGTGTGTTAGCAGGAAACTGGAAAGGAATCAGAGCTGTAGAGACTCAGCCAGCACCCTGATATGGCATTATGGCTTCCCAAGTGGCAGCTTATTCCATTGTGCTACAATGTTAGCTCATGGCAAATACCCTTAAAATGTTTGAATTTTTCTGTTTCTGATCTCTAGGAATCACTCTTTATTCTTCACTGAAATGAGAAACTAATAGTGAAAATTTTACATCTTCTACTTCTCCACTGCTTTCAGAAATTGCTTTGTCTATACTAAACCATCATTTTGTCTGTGACTTAGCAATCCAGAGTGAATCTGTGTGTAGCACAGGACCTAAACTGCACAGAAAAGCATGTGCATCATTTAAACTTTCCCTTTACTCTCAGTCACCTGAATCTGCAGGAAGACTGGTGTACACACACACACACACACACACACAGAGTTCCCCCTTTCTCATTCCTTCACCATATACCCTCTCCTTTCCTCTCTATTTGCTCTTCCTCCACAACAAATAAAAATCTTTTTCCTCCTTTTTAAGAAGGTACTTCCTGATTACTCTGTTCCCAGAGATATCCTAAGATGTACATCTTCCTATATCTTTAGCTTAGGTAGAGCATATATTTTCTACAGGAACTGTCCTTTGTTTCCATTTTGTGGTTCCACTTTTGGAAAGTTACTCAAGCCTACTACTTTTAGCAGTCAATCATGATAAGGAATGAAATTAGAATGAAATGTGGAATGACAAGTTTTGTAAATATCATGTCCATTTAGCTGATAGTGTTGATTAGTTCTGTTGCTTGTTTTTTTGATTTTATGTCTAGTTTACCTGATTATTGATGAAAATGTTTTGTCAAAGTTCAGCATTACAATTGTATTGAAGTCTATGTCTCCCTTTAGATCCATTAACATTTATTTTAAGTGTCCAGGCTCCCTGGTGTTGAGTGCATATACATTTACTATAGTCACTGTGTCCTGTTGGATTAATTCCTTAATCATTATATAGTGCCCTTCTTTATCTCTTTTTACAGTTTTTGTGTTAAAGTCTATTTTGTCTGATATTAGGATGGTTACATCTGTTGTTTTTTGGTTTCTGCTAGGATGTAATATCTTCTAATCTTTCACTTTTGCTCCGTGTGCATTTCTGTTGGTGAGTTATGTTTCTTGTAATCAGCAAATAGATTTTCTGCTTTCACGTTTCTTCATAATGATATCTATCTTTCTGTGTTTCTGTGTGTAGCACTTCCACAAGCATCTGCAAGACTGGAAGAGTAGTGACAAATTGGATTTCTGTTTGTTATAGAAGGTCTTTCTTTCATCTTTGTTCATGAATGAGAGCTTTGCAGACTACAGTATTCCGGGTCCACAGTTTTTTTTTTTTTTTATTTTTCTCTTAGTACATAGACTAAGTCTCTTCATTCTTGCCTAGCCCGTAGAGTTTCTGATGAAAAATCAGCTGTGAGTCTAATTAGAGATCCACTGACAGTAATCTGTCACTTCTCTTCTGCACATTTTAGGATTTTTTCTTTATATTTTACTGTTGATAGTTTAAATACAATGTGTTGTGGTGAGGATCTTTTCTGGCCATGTCTAGGAAGAGTTCTATGTGCTTGCTGTACTGGGATATCCTTTTCTTTCTCAAACTAGGGATGTTTTCTGTAATTATATTACTAAATAGAACTTCTAATCCTTTCTCTTTCCACAACTTCAGGAACTCCTAAGACTCATATTTTGGGTCACTTGACAACATCACTTAAATTTCCAACACTATTTTTATTTTTTCTAATTTCTTCTTTTTTTGGTCTTACTGAAAAATTTCTAAAGTTTTGTCTTCTAGATTGGCTATTCTTTCTTCTGCCTCACTCAGTCTGTTGTTTCCACCAAGTTTTTATTTGACATATTGAATTCTTCATTTCTAATGTTTCATTTAGATTTCTCTACAAAATCTCAAGTTTAATGGTAGATTTTTTCGATCATGTCATGCATGGACTACTTGAATTTGTGAATTTGCTCCTCATTGCTTCTGAGTAATCCTATGATTAATCTTTTGAATTCAATTTCAGTCTTTTCATCCATCTCTTCATCTTTACATTCTGATATCAAGTGTTGTGTTATGTGGGGGGAGGGAGTCCTCTTATCTTCCTTATTCTTGTTTCTTGAATTTCTGCATTTATTTTTGGGCATTTTCAGAGTTCCATGTTGGTTTTTCCCTCTGATCTCTTTTTTTTAACTCTGCCTCTGTGTGTTAGTGGAGTGTTGGGTGTTTCAGTGATATATCCAGTGGTATGTGCTAAGTGTGGCCAGAATTCTGGTCAGTGCCCCAGGGTGGTAGGAATATACTGGGCAATACAGATCTCCTCTTGTTAACAGAAAATGGAGGTATGGTCATCTGTTGGTATAATCACACATATACTTTTTCTCTTACAAGGTGATCAATGCCCAGATGTTAGTCCTCAGTCAGTGACATACTCACTTGCACTCTGCATGAACTGCACAAAGGAATTGTTCAGTCCTCACTGTAAGCACAAACCTCACTTCAATGACCATCCCAGGCAATCAGGGACCTCTGGGCATGTGAAGCTGCACACAGTAATTGCCCAGAAACCCAGGTACATTCTGTGACCTCTTATGCAGTCACAGATTTCCCACCATCTCAGCACACAGGGCTCCCACATTCATGGTGTGCAGAGGATACAAGCACTCCATTAGTCTGTCACTTCCACAGAGAAACTGAGATGCTCAGAGCCAGCTTCAGTCTGAACTTCAGAACCTATGATATGTTGAGAGACTAGGGCACCTCCTATCAGGGTACCCAGACACCTGAATTCTCCCAGCCCTACACAAAGTCAGTGGGGAACATGAAATTTTACTTTGGTTAAATTTCTGTATCACATGCTTGCACAATGGCCACCAGCCACAGCCCTTCCCATTTCACAATCATGCTTTCTCCCCACAGACTGCCATGCAGGAACATACAAGAATCTCTGCAGCCATTACAGAGGTCAGAATGACTCTTTCACCCTGCCCATTGCCTGCTGTGTTCACCAGTACTGCTGCATGCCTCTGCTGACAAGATTGTATTTTATCTGCACCAGTTTCTGGGTGTACACTCATTCTCTTCTTGTTAAAATGGTGCCCAACCTCTCTCAGCCACTTGCTGGGCACTGTTGTGAGAGGATCAGGAGAAGAAGACTTGCCCCTTTTTTCCACTGTGGTTATCAGGCACCCTGTTCTGCTTTGGGCTCCAGACCATAACAAAAGACAGTGAAGGCCACTAAGCCCTCTCTCTGGTTAAATAGCCAGTGGCATGGGTCACTGCAGGCTGACTGCACCTTGCTTTGCAAAGCTGGTGTTTTCTCTGGCTCTGCACTCATAGCTGTACATCTGCACTTTCCACACAGACTCTCCACTGTGGTTTTACCTCCAACTCTCCCCTGAGAATGCAGTTTATCTACTTTTTAAAATACTGTTTTCCCCTAGCCCAGAGCAGACTGCACTTTCCATATTCCACATCTCGAAATGTTCAGAAGTCAAATTGTTGATCAGAGGATTACTCACAAACAGGAGAAGCAATTGACCCAATTAAAGAAATGCATACATGACCTGGATGAAAAATTTTACCATGTAATAGATATTGTTGAGAAATCAATCTGAAATATTAGAAATGAAGTATTCAATAGAAATGTAAAGCCTTAACAACAGACTTGGTGACACAGAATAAAATATTTCTTAGCTAGAAGACAAATCTTTGAAATGCTTCTCAGAAAAGAAAGGAAAAAAAAAGAAAAACCAAAAATAGTGTTTGAGATTTATGGAATACCAATAAATGATATCAATCATATGTGTCTTAAGAATTACTGAGGGTATAGAAAGAAAAAATGGGTTAAAAGGCCTATTCAATGAAATAACAGAAAATTTATTGATTTAAATATTTAAATTGAAGTATAAATAGCAGATAGAACACCAAAAACACTGGGCCAGATATGATCCTCATCATGACTCATTATAGCCAAATTTTCTAAAGTAACACATAAAGAGAAGATCCCAAAATGTTCATGAGAAAAATGCCAGATTACCATCAAAGGATATCAAGGTAGATTGACAAGCTGATTTCTCATCAGAGATGCTATAAGTTGAGAGAGGGTGCAGAGATGCAGGTCAAGTCCTAAAAGAAAAAAAAAAGCCTAACCATAATACAATACCCAAGAAAAGCTCTGATGTATAATTGATGGTTAAATAACTTCCAAAACCAATAGAAATGGAAATAATTTGTCACCACAATCCAGCCTTACAAATAATATTTCTGAACACACTACACACAGAAACAGAGAAAGATACATCATGAAAGTATGTGAAAACAGAAAATTTCCTAGTAAAATTACTAAGGAAATCCAAAATTAATAATTGGAATATTCATGAAAAAAAAACAGGGCCAAGTCATTGCTTATTACTAATAAACATAAATGTAGAAGGCATAAATCCTCCAATTGGATGACATAGAATGGCTGAACAGTTTTTTAAAAAAAATCCATCTATTTTCTACTTACAAGAAACACACCTCATAGACTACCATGCAGACTAAATGTGAAAATATGGTAAATGATATCCCATGCTAATAGAAATAAAAGTTAACATAGTTACACTAATATCAGACATTAAATACTCTAACACAGAAACTGTTAAAAGAAACAAAGAGGCCGGTGCCACGGCTCACTAGGCTAATCCTCCACCTTGCGGCACCGGCACACTGGGTTCTAGTCCCGGTTGGGGCACCAGATTCTGTCCTGGTTGCCCCTCTTCCATGCCAGCTCTCTGCTGTGGCCAGGAAGTGCAGTGGAGGATGGCCCAAGTAGTTGGGCCCTGCACCCCATGGGAGACCAGGAGAAGCACCTGGCTCCTGCCATCAGATCAGTGCGGTGTGCTGGATGCAGCACGCCGGCCGTGGCAGCCATTGGAGGGTGAACCAATGGCAAAAGGAAAACCTTTCTCTCTGTCTCTCTCTCTCATTGTCCACTCTGCCTGTCAAAAAAAAAAAAAAAGAAACAAACAAAGAAGGGCACTACTACTAATGATTAATGTATCTACTCAACAAACAGGAACATGTGATTAGTAAATGTCTGTGTACCCAATGATAGGGAATCTGGCCATTTAAAACACATCAGAAAGGATCTTCAGGGAGACAGATTCAACTCAGTAGTAATGGGGGACTTCCACACCCACATTCATCAATGGACAAATCAAGTAGATGAAATGTAACAAATAAACAACAGAGATAATCTACACTTTTGACCAAATGGACCTAACTGATATCTACAGAACATTTCACCCCACAACTTCAGAGTACATGTTCTTTTCATTGATGCATGGAACTTTATATAGGATAGATGAGATGCTAGGCCATAAGAAATTTAAAGAAATGAAATTGTACCATGTATACTTTCTGATCCCAATGGAATAAAACTGAATTAAAACTTCAGAAACTTTAGAAAAAATGTAAACCTATAGAGAACTAAACATTATACCACTGAATGAACAGTGGATCATAGAAGTAATCAAAAGAGAAATCAATTTCTAAAAACAAATGAAGATTACAATATATCAAAATTTGAGATATGGTAAAAGCTGTGTTAAAACTTTACTACCTACTGAAATAAATTTGAAATCCATCAAACAAATGATCTATGATCATCTCAATAGTCCAGAAAAACAAGAACAAACCAAAAATGAGTAGGAGACAATAATAAACATTAGAAGAAACAAAATTGAAACAAAGATACGAAAGATTTGTGTAATGAATAACATTTTTGAAAAAAATAACCAAAATGTACATCCTTTTGTTCCACTCAACCATAAAATTGAGAAGACCAAAATTAATAAAATCACAGATGATAAATGAGGTATTACAATGGATACCACAGAAATAAAGTCACTAGGAATTACTATAGCAACAAATTGGAACATCTTGAAGTAATGGATGAATTTCTGGACATATAACACTTTACCAAATTGAGTCATGAAGACACAGATAACCTAAATAAAACAGTGATTAAGCCAGAGCTAAAATCAGTAACAAAGACAAAGCCAAAAAAATCCAAGATCAAATGGCTTCACTAATGAATTCCAATAACTTTTAAAGTATAATCCCAAGGCTTCTCAACCTATTCAAAACAATTGAAAGCATTTCCTCTAAGATCCAGAAGTAGGGTCCAGCACTGTGGCATAGTAGGTAAAGCCACTACCTGCAGTGCCAGCATCCCATATGGGCACTTGCTTAAGTACCTGCTGCTCCACTTCCAATCAAGCTCTCTGCTATGGCCTGGGAGAACAGTAGATGACCCAAGTCCTTTGCCCCCCTTACCCACATGGGAGACCCATGAGAAGCTCCAGTCTCCTGGTTCAGATTGGTCAAACTCCATCCATTGTGGCCATTTGGGGAGTGAACCAGCAGATGGAAGGCATCTCCATCTCCCCCCCCCCCTTTCCCTGTAACTCTACCTTTCAAAGAAATAAATATTTAAAAAATCATAGAATCAGACAAGGGTGCCCACTCTCATCATTTTGGAAGATTCTGTCAAAGGAATTAGACAGGAAAAATAATCAATGGGACTAGAACCCAGGGTGCTGACACCGAAGGCAGAGGATTAGCCTATTGAGTTGTGGCGCTGGCTATTTTTTTTTTTGACTGACAGAGTTAGTGAGAGAGAGAGAGACAGAGAGACAGAGACAGAGAGAAATGTCTTCCTTCTGTTGGTTCACCCTCCAGATGGCCAATCCGAAGCCAGGAGCCAGACACTTCCTCCTGGTCTCCCATGCAGATACAGGGCCCAAGCACTTGGGCCATCCTCCACTGCACTCCAGGGCCACAGCAGAGAGCTGGACTGGAAGAGGAGCAACTGGGACAGAACCAGTGCCACAACCGGGACTAGAACCCATGGTGCCAACGCCACAGGTGGAGGATTAGCCAAGTGAGCCATGGCGCTGGCAAAGTATTGAGTTTTGTGTGAATAAGTTTGAAAATTTTATATAGTTAAGAAGAGATCTTATTTAGCTTTTTTAATGTTATAGTGTGCTAAAGAACTAGTTATTTAACTTGATCACAAAGTTAAGGGGTGCATCATAAATAGAATGGCAAGGAAAAAATATAATGGTAAAGAAATGAGTGGAACAAAAATTAAATTAGTGCTGTCTTATAATGAAGGAAAGGATTGACAACTACAGAAATCAATGGATGCTCAGTTACAAATTTATTACATGAGGAGATATAACAATCAGAACTCACAATTTTGAAAACACACCTTCTTTCCCACCATGTCTTTTGTGGAGAGTGGGAAGCGTTCGGCACTGCACCACAGTCGCCTTGGCACCCCGGCGCCCTTCACGGCTCCACATACCCTGCCTTCTCTCAGGGGGACAGTTGGGGTGAAGGCGAAGTCGACGACCAGGAGGGATGCAACCAAGTGGCCCGCGACTTGAGAGAGTTCTCAGCTGGACTATCTTTGGAGTGCAAGAGAGGTTCTCTGTTCCCACCAGATGGATATGGGTCGCCGGTGCTGCCAGAGAAGCTCAATGCATCTTCCCGGCTGCTGCGGGAAGCCGAACCCCATCTCAGCAGTGGCCGGTTCAGGTCCTTTCTATTCTGTGTTCACTGCTGTTCGCCATCCTCCTCGCCTTTCTGCTCGCCATCGTCTACCTGGCCGTTAAAGAGTTGCATGCTGAGAATTTGAAAAATGAAGATGGTGTAGACGCTGGGCTGTTAGGGTTCTGGATGCTGCTTATAATATCCCTAACTGCTGGATTCTCCTGTTGCAGCTTTTCTTGGACAGTGACTTATTTGATTCTTTTGAACCAGGAATGTTTCCTCCTACTCCTCTTTCACCTGCCAGTCAAGAAACTGACTGGACACTCCTTCCACATGGGCGACAGCGTGGCAATTTTGAATGGCACTGTGGCTGCTCTTACTGTAGCATGGTGCCTCATGTATATCCATGCTGGAGCAATACTCTTGGCAAAATGTAGTCTAAATTGTTTCATAATAACAGGAAAGAACATCATTGCCTACTCAGAAGACTGAGAAGCCTAATGTTCATTATATGGTTCATCTGTGTGTCATCACACACTAAATAGTCATGCAATGAAAAAAAACTAGAAAACCTCAATGCAAGAAATGTATAAACTCAATGAAGAGAAAGTAGATCAATCTTAGTATAATGAGGCTTGGAGCTAAAATTAACATTTCTTTACAAGAAAATGTTGGTGCATATGATCTTTCTTCTTTTGCACGTTACCTATCAGATGTCTGCTTTTGAGGATGTATTTGTTAAAATCATTCACAATCATTCTAAGGAGTCAGTGATTATTTTTGCCTAGTTGCTGAATTATTTTATCTACTGTCTGTGAATAATGATGCTTCTTTAATTACTTTCTGAGCTACAAGTATTCCAAATCATTACCTCTGCGATTCTTTAGATTGCCTTAAGGGTGAAACTAAAGAGCTGCTAGAGAGTTCATTTAAGATGTAGCACAAATATCCCATAGTAAAATTTCTTCAGTTACTTAAGATAAGAAAAAAACATTCAATTGTCATTTCATTTGTAAATGAATCCAACACATTGAAAAGTTATATATAATTGAAACTGATTGCTAAGAGTATGCTAACACATTTTACACAGATCCATTTAATTTTCATGTACCACAAGAATATGCTCCTTTAAGCAGTAATGTTTTAGATAGGACATAAGAACACATATAAGATTTCTGTGCAAATCAATTATTTGACACATTAGATAATAAAATAACTTTTTGCAACTGGGAAGTAGATTTTATATACTCTCATCTTTGTCCCCAAATGGATGGTAGAAACAGAGTGATGCTTGATTCATGTCTGCTACTTACTCATTAGCAAGATGAGCAAGAGGAGCAGCTGGGACTAGAACCGGCACCCACATGGGATGCCAGCATTTCAGGCCAGGGATTTAACCTGCTGCACCACAGTGTCAGCCCCAAAGTCCTGGTTCTTATTCTGACTGTTCTGACCCTCCATTTTCTTATCTGTAAATTGGTGATATATCTGGAGGGCTTATGATGAAGAAAAAGGTGATACTTGTAATGCCTTTCAGTACCACTTCTGAGACCCATGAAAGGTCATCGGGACTATCCTCCTGCCCCAATTCCAGGGCAGACAACTGACTCAACTCATTAAAACCTTCCAAAGATGTATGAGGATGACTTCAGAATGTTCTTGGAAAATGTATACTCTGAACATTTTGTGCATGGATTTCAAAAACGTTTGCACGAAATGAATTTCTCTTATAGCTCTATTTCCCACAAGGTTTTTGAAGTACCCTGACAGTCTCCAATATCGCCAGCTAAGTGAGCAACCTGCCCTGTCAGCTCCCTTCCTCCTGTGCAGAGCTTCTCTGCTGCCACAGGATCTGCCCAGCCCCTCCCATGCAAGTCAGCTGTGGAGAGACCCTTGACAGAACCCCTTCATCATAAGGGCTTCCCAGCAGCACTCCCTCCCCAGCCTCTCCCAGCCTAACCCATGCCTCCCTCCTTCCTGATCCCCAGACTCCTGTCAAGCTTCAGGTCTCTCTGCCCAAGCAGCTTAAGAGGCAAGGTGTCAGCCCTCTGCATCAGGCTTGGGAGGATGGCAGAAGAAGCAAAAGGCAGGAATGCGAAGGGGAATGGTGGTGGTGGGTGGGGATCAGGCTGGCCAGTTGGCTGTCCTGGGCCTATAGGACTGATAGGCTGTGAAGGGCAGTGTATCAGGCCCTGGAGCCTCTGTCCTGGGGCTCAGCCTGGTCCTGGGTGAGCAGGGCTGGGGAATGGAGAGTGAATGGTTTAGGGGTACTTACTCCAGGGGATGTGGAGCACACAGCAGTCACATGATGAGGGATGGGGGAGACTGAGTCACTCTATGGCTGCGTAGGATGTGGGACTTGGGAGAGCATTCAGGGTTCCAGGAAGTGGGTGGACTCAGCTCTGAGGCAGGGCCACAACCACACATCCTATTTCAAAGGGACAGCCAGGAGAAGTACGCAGCCACAGCCGCCGTGGGACAGACAGGTGGCGCTGAGGACCCATGTAGGAGGATGCTGGCAAGAAGCTGGCCAGAGCAGAAACAGCAGCATGGATGCGGGTTTGAAGCGATGGGAGCCAAAGAAGGAGGCTGGCAGTGGGATGAGAAAAGGCGGTGAGGGCACGGGGAGGGCTAGGGCAGGGGAGGGTTGAACCTGGGAGGAACTGGAAACAGGAAACCAGAGAGGGGGCTGCGGGAAGAACGCGAATAATGGGCAGCATGTATGGAGGCGGGATCCCGGGAATGGCCGGAGCTGGGATCCCAGTAGGGATGGTGGGATGACGGCAGCGCTGAGAACCGGTCTCCCTCATGGAGGGGTCGCGGGGGCCAGAAGGAGCGTGGGATTCCATTTTCCTGCGGCGGGCATTCTCCCCTCTCCACCTCTGAGACCCCCTCCCCGACTGCCCTTCAGGACTGCCTATGGCGTCCAGTTCCCATCTCCCAGGTGGGCTCTCAGACAGCGGAGAGCCTAGGATGCTCTTGGCGACAGGAGCCCAGCTTGAGGCGCGCCCCCAGGGGGCCGAGGGAGGCGGGATCTGACCGGCTCCGCGGATGGCCGCCCCTAGCTGGCCACAGGGGCAAGTGCCTCCAGGCGGCTCCCTGGCCAGCCCCGTGGTTGAGAACCCCGGCGGCGGCGACTCCTGGAGGGCCTTGGTGCCCAGCCAGGGGAGCTTTGTGCCCACTAGACTGCCCTCCACCCCGGTCTCACCCGCCTCTTTTGCACTTCAACGTGACGCTAGGCGCACATATTCCCTCTCCCACTCCGCCCCAGGCCTCTTATCTCCGACGCCAGTGACCCTGGCTTTCTCCCACGAAAGGTAGAAACCGGAGCAAATCGAGACTTGACTGTCAGATGTGTGTGACCCTGATATTCTCCCGTGGCCCATTCCCCCTTTACTGACCCGCACCGCATCACACGTCTCATTTGTACCTCAGGGTCACTCGGAGCATCCGCCGTCCCCACTCACCAGTCTGCGGCTCCTCCATTTCAGGGCACTCTCATCAGCCTGCCCCTGGCCTTCCCGGCCTTTGGTCATTTTTTATTTTTATTTATTTTATTTTATTTTATTTTATTTTATTTTATTTTATTTTATTTTATTTTTTTTGCGATCTACAGCCATCCAGGACCTACCCATGCCCGTCTAAATATCATCTCAAGTCTCAGTCTCTCCACCCCATTACTTTCCATGGTCAGCTGTGGGAAGGCTCCCTGGACTAGGAACGCCCCTGACTATCACTGGACCCCTCAGGTTCCCTCTTCTGCATCCCAGCGTATCCATTCCAGGTTTCATCCTTATCCTCCACTGCCCAAATCAGAGCTCAGATTGCGAGAATTACAATAGGGAGGGCACCCTGCTAGGTCTCATAACCTCTCCAGCTCAGGGCACAGACACCTTTGCAAATCAAAGCCTTTGACAAACTTCATTTATGCAGGACTGGAGTGCAGAGGTCAGGGACTCTGCCACCTATCTCTGACCCTTCTGGTCCAGATTTTGCCATGTTTTAAGTACCACACATGGAGATTTCACATCTTTGAGCCCCTGAGGAGCCCATATGCTCCTGTTCCCTGCAGTCTGCCCAGATTGTGCACCTACCCTTACCCACTTTCCAGATGTTTTACTTTCAACTCTGGTCGCCTCGCTGAGTAATGACGTGAATTTGTAATTTTTAAATTAAATATTGCAAACAGCCTATAATATCAAACATTATTCAAGCAGATTATGGTGTGCCAACACCATGTGATTGTTGAAAGTCATCAATATGTTTATCTATGAAACTCAAAAAAACAACACTACTAGTCGAACAATACCCTATACCTGGTTCGGTTGTGTGAGTGCAACCTGTTGAAATCCCTGCTTAGTATATACTAAGTTGATCTTCAGTATACGAAGGTAATTGAAAATGAAACATGATGAAGGGCGGGATGGGAGAGGAAGTGGGTGAGGGGAGGGCCACGGGAGGGAGGGAGGTCGGGGGGAAGCCACAACAATACAAAAGATGCATTTTATATTCTACTTAAAACAATTGGTTGAACTCTGTAATTAATACACAATTACTCTTAGGTGTTTAATCAATGCTATAACTAGTACTCAAATAGTATTTTACACTTTGTGTTTCTGTGTGGGAGCAAAATGTGGAAATCTTTACTTAATATACGCTAAATTGATCTTCTGTATATAAAGATAATTGAAAATTAATCGTGATGTGAAGGGGAAGGGGAAAGGGAGTGGGAGAGGGGAGCGTTGTGGATGGGAGGGAAGATACGGGGGTGGGGAGGAGGCTATTGTGGTCCATAAGCTGTACTTTGGAAATTTATGCTCATTAAATAAAAAAGAAGAAAGTCATCAAAAGAATAGGTTAAATGGGGAAAGGACAGAAACAAAGCAGAACTTACTTCCTTATTGGCAGTGCCCTTCCTGGATGCTGGAATTCAGATTTGTTTTTTATTATTGATCCTTTTCAGTATTTCTTTTTTTCAAAGTGAATTTTTTTAGAATAAAGTAAAAAAATTATCATTCACTAATTTGATAAAATCACAAGTATTATGACTTTCAGCTCTTTTCCTACCCAAATATTTTTACACGTTTTATCTTGTATTTTAATAAATTGTTTATTTGAGAGATAGAATAGAGCAGAAATACCAAGGAGAGAGATCACTTTTACCCACTGGTTCACTTCCCAAATGCCTGAAATGAAAGGGCTAGGCTGGGTGGAAGTCAGAGCCAGGAACTCACTCTAGGTCTCCCACGTGAGAGGCAGAGACCCATCACCTGCCACATCTCAGGGTCTGCATTCCCAGGAAGCTGAAGGTAAGTATTCAACACAGGCGCTCTGATGTGAGATGGACACATGCTGATTACTAGGCCAAATTTCAATCCACCTGATCTATTGATAGCTCTCAAAAACAATTATAGATGACTATATGTATTCCATGAAATATATTATTTTCTTCTGAAATATTTTGTTCTTTTGTGCAATGTAATGTTAACACAAAGAAGGCAGGTTAAATGCAGCTTATAGATGTAATTCTAAAAATATGATGCTTCCCTTCCTCCCTAGCAACCTCCCCCTTCACTCTCCCTTCCCTTAACTCTCCCCTTCCTTCCTTCCTTCCTTCCTTCCTTCCTTCCTTCTTCCTTCCTTCCTTCTCCTTTTCAGTATTTGAGATAACAATTTTAAGTAACATTACCATCAATGAGGTAAATGTCCCACTCAATAGATAAACAAGTTAAAGAAAAAAACCCTAGTAAAGTGATGATATAGGCAAGGGCTATAAATAATAATAAAATAGAAAGATGATCATTTCATCCATTTACAGTAATTTTAAATAATCACAGATCAACAAAAGATCTTTATATATGTATTATGATATTTTAAAACATTGTTTTGACAAAGGTATAAAAATTGTGACAAAATGAATGCAACAATACTGATACCCACAGGGATTCCCTTTTTTATTTTTTAAATTTTAGCCTCAACATATGAAAGGGAATTTGGATAATGATATGGCTCCACCATTTCTTTTTTTCCAATGAAATGTTACAAACAAGCCATCATGTCAAATATTCCTGTAGGCAAATAATTATGGTATATGAACACTATGTGACTGACAAAAGTTACCCAAAAAATAGACTAAGAGTTGGAAATACCAGAAACAAAGCAGAACCTACTTCACTATGGTGGGGGTTTTTAGTATTTCCCTTTTATCCAAAATAAATACCTTTTTAAAAAGAGTAAATTTTAAAAAATCACCCAAGGTTCTACTAGCTTGATAAAAGCATAATTATTATAGTTTGCCACTTTACTTATCCAGATATTTTTACATGAGAATAATCATAATGCACCTACAATATGTTTCTAGTTTTTTTTTTTTTTAAGTTTAGTTATTTGAAGGGCACTCTCACTCACTGGTACACTTACCCAAATGCCTACAATGACCAGGTTCAGCAAAATCCAGGAACCAAAATCTCAATTCAGGTCTCATATGGGTGCCAGGGATCTAATTATTTGAGTTATTACCTATTGCTTCCCAGGATCTTCACTAGCAGGAAGTTGGAGGTGAGCATTGAACTGAGGCATTCTGGTATGAGATGATACAAGATGCAGGCATTATACCCACTACACCAAACACCACTCCATGTCATATAGTGATAGTTTTCAAAAGCTTAATTTTGAGTCTGGCACTGTGGCATAGTGGGTAAAACCACCGCCTGCATTACCGGAAGCCCATATAGGTGCCAGTTCAAGTCCCGGCTGCTCCACTTCTGATCCAGCTCTCTGCTATGGCCTGGAAAAGCAGTAGAAGATGTCCCAAGTCCTTGGACACCTGCACCCATGTAGGAGACCAGGAAGAAGCTCTGTCTTCTGGCTTCGGATCCGCACAGCTCTGGACACTGTGGCCAACTGGAGAGTGAACCAGCAGATGGAAGACCTCTCTCTCTCTCTGCCTCTCTTTCTCACTGTGTAACTCTGTCTTTCAAATAAATAAATAATTTTTTTTAAAAAAAGCTTAATTTTGATGACTGTGTGATAGTCCATTAAATAGATTTACTGTAATTGCTTAATTATGGGCTTCTTAAGTTGTGTTTGCTTTTTTTATTAGACAGTCATTACACAAGCAATTATTTATGTATTTATTCATTCATACATTTATTTATCAAATTTTTATGTAAGGAATAAAGACTTCATGCATTCCATATATACTAATTTAGGAATATAGTCATTCTTCCCACCCTGCCCTCCTCCCGCACATACTGCCACCCTTCTTCCTCTTCCCTCTCCCATCCCCATTCTATCATTTACAAAGATCTATTTTCAACAAGCATTTATTATCTATGTGATTCTACTAAGTGCTAGAGACCATTTAATGCACTTTGATACAGCTCCTGGAGTTACAGTAATGCCACAAATTCCAATGCATGCAGTTTTCACCATTATCGATGTTCCTCCCTTAAGAGTCACAATTGTTGAGTCAAAAAATTGTGAAAATAAAAAGTTTTTTTCCAGGAGATAGAGCTGTGGTGCAGCAGATTGAGCTGCCACCTGCAATGCTGGTCTCCCATATGGGACTGCCAGTTCAAGTCCTAGCTGCACTGTTTCTGGTTTCTGATCCAGCTCACTGAGGATGCAACCTGGAAAGTAGCAGAGGGTGGTACAAGTGCCTAGGCCTCTACTTCCCTCATGGGTGACCCAGATGGAATTCCAGGCTACTGGGTTTGGCTTGTCTCATCCCTGACCATTGTGGCCCTTTGGGGAAGGAAACAGTGGATAGAAGACTCTGTTATATTTCTGTATTTTCCTCCCTGTCACTCTGCCTTTAAAAAAAATAAATATCTTAAAATTTTCTCTTCAATGACGAACACTATTAAATTCATTGAATGAAACAATAAAGATATTTGAAATTATTGGAGTTGATGGAATCACATTTCATCACTTACTACCCCCTCATGTTTGGAAGACTTTACTAGCTGGCTTATCATCAGTCTCTTAACTTTTACTTCTGTCTGATTCTTGATTTTAAAAAATGTGTTTGGAAGGTGGAAATAGAGGTCTCCCATTTACTGGTTCACTCCCCAAATGGCCATAACAGCAAAGGCTGGGTTAGGCTGAAACCAGAAGCCTAGAGCTCTACCTGGATCTCCCACATGAGTGGTAGGTATCAAAGCACTGTAATCAACACCTTTTGTCTTCCAGGGCACATGTTAGCAGGAGGCTGGAATCAGAACCAGAGCCAACACGTGAACCAGGTGTGGGGAGCAACTCGGACTAGACTAAGTTACTAGAATTAAGACTTATTCTATGCATCTGCTCTCCCACAATATGGCGCTGAGAAGTGAGAAACAGCTTCTACACAGCTGCCTCCAGTTCAACCAATAAACTGTAGGACTTACTACTGATTGGAGGAGAGCAGCGTACTTGGCGTGTGGGTAGCAGAGTTGGGATTGGTGGAAGAGGACTATAAAGGAGGAGAGAGACAACATGCACCAGGAACATCTAAGGGGAACATCTATCTGAAGGAACACCTGTGCAGCCCCCAAGAGAGCTGGCTGGCGGTGTGCCGCTCCCCTGCGGAAGTGGGGAAAGTGGCCAGGGGGAACCGCCCTTCCATGGAGGTGGGAGGGATGGTAGCCAACCAGGGAAGAACCAGCAGCAAACCCGGGGAGGGCCGAGCAGACAAAAAGAACAACGCAGGGTCCTGTGTTGTTCCTCCACGAAGAGGGGGAGCGACACCAGGCATTCCAATGTGGGATACAGGCATCCCAAGAGGCAGCATCTTAACTACTGCACCAAACACTCATGGCTCTCCATGATTGTTGATGGCTTGGTATGCAAGAGTTTATGACATACTTTCAATTAATGGAGATTTTTGTGTACCCTTTCCTATAAGGCATCTCAGTATCAAAGGGTTAAATTATTTCACTCTTACTATTACAAAGAAGCAGCATTTATTCATGCAACACATTTAATTAGTAACATTGTATTAGGTACAACTTTAGTTAATGAATGCTACACAAACACTAACATTGCAGGATACAACTGCCCATAGTGATTAATATTGGACAGGGTTTCAGATACTATTTTAGTAGTAAATAGTAAATCATATGGGAACAATAACTTCCTCCCATACTTCTTTACTGTTTATTGTGTGATCTTTCCTGCTAAGCACAGATCATAGGACACTAGCATTATGGCCTATGCCAAATAATTTAGAGATTTTCCTGATGGGAATCTGAATCTGCCAACATGTTTTTCCTCAATGGAAGTTGGTTCCATAGTAGCTTGTGCCAAAATCTAAATATATTATGGAGGGAGAGTTAGTAGCCAGAATTAAGAAACTAGCATTATGTAAATCCCCAACATGGAGAACACAAGCTGATTTACATTAGTTTTTCTTAAAGTCAGGAGGTAACTCAAGGCAGGGGATAGCTGAGGCATGATGAATGAGGGAGGAACAAAACTAGTGAACCACATCATGAATAAATCTTTAAAAAATGAAAGCAATTTCTTGCATTTGGGTTCACAGCCAAACCAGAACACCCATGGAAGATCTCATCCATAAATCAAGGTGAAATAAAGACCTGCCAAAAAATAGATGTGTAGACCATTGGAACAGAATAGAAATTCCAGAAATCAATTGATGCATATACAACCAACTTATCTTTGACAAGGTAGCTAAAATCAATCTCTGGAGCAAGGACAATCAATTTAGCAAACAGTACTGGGAAAACTGGGTCTCTGCATTCTGAAGTTTGAAGCAAGACTCCTTCCTTAGACTTTACAAAAAAATCCACTCAAAATTTGTCAAATACCTAAAGTTGTGACCTGAGACCATCAAACTACTAGAGAGTTTGGTGGAACTCTGCAAGACATTGGCATAAGCAAAGACATATTGGGGAAAAAAAGAAACACAGGCAATCAGAGCCAAAATTGACAAAGGGGATTGCATCAAACTGAGAAGCTTCTGTACTGCAATAATTTTTTTAAAAAAGGAGTCACCAAAATGAAGAGGCAACCTACAGAATGGGAAAAAATATTTTCAAGCTGTGAAACTAATAAAGGATTGATATCCAGAAACTATAAAGAGCTCAGGATCTCAACATCAAAGCAGACAATACAGTTTAGAAATGAGCAAAAGACTTGAACAAGCATTTTTCAAGAGAGGAAATTCAAATGGCCAACAGCACATGAAAAAAATACTTAGATTCTGTAGCTATTAGAAATTCAAATCAAAACCACAATAGATTTTACCTGACCACTGTTAGAATGGTTCTCATAAGAAATAAACAAACAGGGCCAGCACTGTGATGTAGCTGGCAAACCCATTATCTGAAGTGCAGCATCCCATGTAGGCACCATTATGAGTCCTGGATACTCCAATTCTGATTTTTCAACATCAGACCAGCCTTACAAATAATACTTAAGGATGTATTACATACAGAGAGAACAGAAATCAGCATCATGAAAGAAGGTGAAGACGGAAAACCCCCTAGCAAAAGAATAGTGGTGGGTCCAGCATGGTGGCATAGCAGGTGAAGCCATGGTCTTCAGTGCTGCCTTACCATATGGTCATCAATTCATGCCCTGAGTGCTCAACTTCTGACTCAGCTCCTTGCTCATGTTCCTGGGAAGGCAACAAAAGAGGGTTCAAGTCCTCAGGCCCCTGCCATCATGTGGAAAACCTGGAATAAGCTTCTGATTCCTGGTTACAGCATGGCCCACCCATTCAGGGAGTGAACCTGTGGATGGTAAATCTCTCTCTATCTCTCCCTCCTTCTCTGTCCTTCTCTCTGTATCTCTGCATTTCAAACAAATGAAGTCTTTAAAATAGAACAATTGTGATTCAAAACAAACAATAGTGATATTTATGGGAAAATGGCTGAACAAAATCATCACATATTAATAATTATTTGACATAAAAGAACTAAATTCCACAAATAAAAGGTACAGATTGGTTGAATGGATAAAAAAAACAAGACCAAGCTATACAAAACACACTTTATCAATGAACATACACACAAACTGAAAATGAAAGGTTGAAAATACATATCATGCAAATGGAAATCAAAAGTGAGCAGGACTAGCTGTATTTCTATCAGACAGAATAGACTTTAAGAAAACAAATTGTTAAAGGAGATGAAGAAATCATATAATGATTAAGGGATCATTTTTTTTTCTTTTTTTTAACTTTTATTTAATGAATATAAATTTCCAAAGTACGACTTATGGATTACAATGGCTTCCCCCCATACCGTCCTTCCCACCCACAACCCTCCCCTTTCCCACTCCCTCTCCCCTTCCATTCACATCAAGATCCATTTTCAATTATCTTAATATACAGAAGATCAGCTTAGTATACATTAAGTATGGATTTCAACAGTTTGCTCCCACACAGAAACATAAAGTGAAAAATAATAGATGATTTTTTTAAAACGATGATGAAATCAGAGCAGACCTATTGTCATGTTTAATCCCAGTGAGAGTCAAGTTGGGAATTGATAATTTCTATTTTTTTTTTTTTACAGAGGATCAGTTTAGTATGCATTAAGTAAGGATTTCAACAGTTTGCACCCCCATAGAAACACAAAGTGAAATATATTGTTTGAGTACTCGTTATAGCATTAAATCTCAATGTACAGCACATTAAGGACAGAGATCCTACATGAGGAGTAAGTGCACAGTGACTCCTGTTGTTGACTTTACCAATTGACACTCCTGTCTATGGCATCAGTAACCTCCCTATGCTCCAGTCATGAGTTTCCAAGGCTATGGAAGCCCTCTGAGTTCTCCGACTCTTATCTTGTTTAGACAAGGTTATAGTCAAAGTGGAGGTTCTCTCCTCCCTTCAGAGAAAGGTAACTCCTTCTTTGATGACCTGTTCTTTCAACTGGGATCTCACTCGCACAGATCTTTTGCCAGAGTGTCTTGGCTTTCCATGCCTGAAATACTCTCATGAGCTCTTCAGCCAGCTCCGAATGCCTTTAGGGCTGATTCTGAGGCCAGAGTGCAATTTAGGACATCTGCCATTCTATGAGTCTGCTGAGTATCTCACTTCCCATGTTGCATCACTCTCCCCTTTATTTACTCCATCGGTTAGCATTAGCAGGTACTAGACTTGTCTATGTGCTCCCTTTGACTCCCAGTCCCTCCACCATGACCAACTGTGAACTGAAATTGATCACCTGGAACAGTGAGATGGCATTGGTACATGCCACCTCGATGGGATTGAATTGGAATCCCCTGGTATGCTTCCAACTCCACCACTTGGGGCAAGTCAGCCTGAGCATGTCCCAAATTATACATCTCTTCCCTCTCCCATTCCCACTCCCATGTTCAACAGGGATCACATTTCAGTTAATTTTCAACACTTAAGAATAACTGTGCATCAATTACAGAACTAAACCAGTCATATTAAGTAGAACAGATAAAAAAACTACTAAGAGGGATAATGTATTAAGTTGTTCATTAACAGTCAGGGCTATGCTGATCAAGCCACCGTTTCCCATAGTGTCCACCTCACTCCAACAGGTTTCCCTCTTTGTGTTCAGTCAGTCGTCACCGATCAGGGAGAACATATGGTATTTGTCCCTTTGGGACTGGCTTATTTCACTCAGCATGATGTGTTCTAGATTCCTCCATTTTGTTGCAAATGACTGGATTTCGTTGTTTCTTACTGCGGTATAGTATTCTAAAGAGTACATATCCCATAATTTCTTTATCCAGTCTATCGTTGATGGGCATTTAGGTTGGTTCCAGGTCTTAGCTATTGTGAATTGAGCTGCAATAAACATTAGGCTGCAGACCGCTTTTTTGTTTGCCAATTTAAATTCCTTTGGGTAAATTCCAAGGAGTGGGATGGCTGGGTCGAACGGTAGGGTTATCTTCAGGTTTCTGAGGACTCTCCAGACTGACTTCCATAGTGGCTTTACCAGTTTGCATTCCCACCAACAGTGGGTTAGTGTCCCTTTTTCCCCACATCCTCACCAGCATCTGTTGTTGGTAGATTTCTGCATGTGAGCCATTCTAACCAGGGTGAGGTGAAACCTCATTGTGGTTTTGATTTGCATTTCCCTGATTGCTAATGACCTTGAACATTTTTTCATGTGCCTGTTGGCCATTTGGATTTCCTCTTTGGAAAAATGTCTATTGAGGTCCTTGGCCCATCTCTTAAGTGGGTTATTGGTTTTGTTTTTGTGGAGTTTCTTGATCTCTTTGTAGATTCTGGTTATTAACCCTTTATCTGTTGCATAGTTTGCAAATATTTTTTCCCATTCTGTCGGTTGTCTCTTCACTCTCCTGACTGTTTCTTTTGCAGTACAGAAACTTCTCAATTTGATGCAATCCCAATAGTTGATTTTGGCTTTGACTGCCTGTGCCTCCCGGGTCTTTTCCAGAAATTCTTTGCCTGTGCCAATATCTTGAAGGGTTTCTCCAATGTTCTCTAGTAACTTGATGGTGTCAGGTCATAGATTTAGGTCTTTAATCCATGTTGAGTGGATTTTTGTGTAAGGTGTAAGGTAGGGGTCTTGCTTCATGATTCTGCACGTGGAAATCCAGTTTTCCCAGCACCATTTATTGAATAGACTGTCCTTGCTCCAGGAATTAGTTTTAGATCCTTGATCAAGTATAAGTTGGCTGTAGATGTTTGGGTTGATTTCTGGTGTTTCAATTCTGTTCCATTGGTCTATGCATCTGTTTCTGTACCAGTACCATGCTGTTTTGATTACAACTGCCCTGTAGTATATCCTGAAATCTGGTACTGTGATGCCTCCGCCTTTGCTTTTGTTGTACAAGATTGCTTTAGCTATTCGAGGTCTCTTGTTCCTCCATATAAATTTCAGCACCATTTTTTCCAGATCTGAGAAGGAGGTCTTCAGTATCTTGATTGGTATTGCATTGAATCTGTAAATTGCTTTGGGAGAATGCACATTTTGATGATATTGATTCTTCCAAACCATGAGCATGGAAGATTTTTCCATGCCTTGGTATCCTCTTCTATTTCTTTCTTTAAGGTTTTGTAATTTTCATCGTAGAGATCTTTAACGTCTTTGGTTAAGTTTATTCCAAGGTATTTGATTGTTTTTGTAGCTATTGTGAATGGGATTGATCTTAGAAGTTCTTCCTCAGCCATGGCATTGTCTGTGTATACAAAGGCTGTTGATTTTTGTGCATTGATTTTATACCCTGCTACTTTGCCAAACTCTTCTATGAGTTCCAATAGTCTCTTAGTAGAGTTCTTTGGGTCCTCTAAATACAGAATCATGTCATCTGCAAAGAGGGATAGTGTGAGTTCTTCCTTCCCAATTTGTATCCCTTTAATTTCTTTTTCTTGGCTAATAGCTCTGGCTAGAACCTCCAGAACTATATTGAATAGCAGTGGTGAGAGTGGGCATCCCTGTCTAGTACCAGATCTCAGTGGAAATGCTTCCAACTTTTCCCCATTCAATAGGATGTTGGCTGTGGGTTTTCATAGATTGCTTTGATTGTATTGAGGAATGTTCCTTCCAAACCCAGTTTGCTTAGAGTTTTCCTCATGAACGGGTGTTGTATTTTATCAAATGCTTTCTTGGCATCTATTGAGATAATCATATGGTTTTTCTTCTGCAGTCTGTTAATGTGGTGTATCACATTAATTGTCTTGCGCACATTAAACCATCCCTGCATACCAGGGATAAATCCCACTTGCTCTGGGTGGATGATCTTTCTGATGTGTTGTTGCATTCTATTGGCCAGAATTTTATTGAGGATTTTTGCATCTATGTTCATCAGGGATATTGGTCTGTAATTCTCTTTCAGTGCTGCATCTTTCTCTGGCTTAGGAATTAAGGTGATGCTGGCTTCATAGAAAGAATTTGGGAGGACTCCCTCTTCTTCGATTGTTCTGAATAGTTTGAGAAGAATTGGAGTTAGTTCTTCTTTAAACGTCTGGTAGAATTCAGCAGTGAATCCATCTGGTCCTGGGCTTTTTTTGTTGGGAGGGCCTTTATTACTGTTTCAATTTCTGTCTCAGTTATGGGTCTGTTTAGGTTTTTGATGTCTTCCTGGTTCAATTTAGGCAGGTTGCATGTGTCCAGGAATGTATCCATTTCTGATAGGTTTCCCTGTTTGCTGGCATACAAGTCCTTGTAGTAATTTCTGATGATTCTTTTTATTTCTGTGGTGTCTGTTGCTACATTTCCTTTTTCATCTCTGATTTTATTGATTTGGGTCTTTTCTCTTCTTTTTTTAGTTAGTTGGGCCAATGGGGTGTCAATTTTGTTTATTTTTTCAAAAAACCAGCTCTTCGTTTGGCTGATTTTTTGTAATGTTTTTCTTGATTCAATCCTGTTGATTTCTTCTCTGATTTTAATTATTTCTCTTCTCCTACTAGATTTGGGTCTGGTTTGCTGTAGGTTTTCTAGATCCTTGAGGTGAATTGAAAACTCTTCTATTTGGTGTCTTTCCAATTTCTTGATGTAGGCACCTATTGATATAAACTTTCCTCTTAACACTGCTTTTGCTGCATCCCATAAGTTTTGGTATGTTGTGCTGTTATCCTCATTTACTTCCAGAAAGTTTTTGATTTCTCTTTTGATTTCTTCTATGACCCATTGTTCATTCACGAGCATGTTGTTCAATCTCCATGTGTTTGCGTATGCTCTAGGGATTCCTGAGTTGCTAATTTCCAACTTCATTCCTTTATGGTCTGAGAAGCTGCATGGTATGATTCTAATTCTTTTGAATTTGCTGAGACTTGCTTTATGGCTTAGTATGTGGTCAATCCTAGAGAAGGTTCCATGTACTGCTGAGAAGAATGTAAAATCTTTAGCTGTAGGATTGAAAGTTCTGTAGATATCTGTTAGATCCATTTGGGCTATAGTGTCGTTTAAATCTACTGTATCCTTGTTGATCTTCTGACCGGATGATCTGTCTATTTCTGAGAGTGGAGTATTGAAGTCCCCCAGTACTACTGTATTGGGGTCTAAGTCTCCCTTTAAGTCCCTTAACAAATCTTTTAGATAAACTGGTGCCCTGTAGTTAGGTGCATATACATTGATAATTGTTATATCTTCCTGTTGAATTGATCCCTTAATCATGATATAGTGTCCCTCTTTGTCTCTCTTAACAGTTTTTGTGGTAAAGTTTATGTTGTCCGATATTAAGATGGCTATGCCCACTCTTTTTTCATTTCTGTTGGCATGGTATATCTTTTTCCAGCCTTTCACTTTCAGTCTGTATGGATCTTTGTTGGAAAGATGTGTTTCTTGTAAGCAGCAAATAGATGGGTTTTGTTCCTTAACCCAATCAGCCAATCTGTGTCTTTTAACTGGACAGTTCAGGCCATTCACGTTCAAAGTGACTAATGATAAGTGGTAACTTTGCCCTGCCATTTGCCAAAGATAAGTTCTAATATATGCTTTGAATTCCCTGTGATCTTTTGCTGTGAGCTTTCCTTCCTTGGTTTCCTTCCTTTACCTTCTTTCATATTGATGACCATGTTTCTGTGTTTCTCTGTGTAACACATCTTTAAGCATCTTTTGCAGGGCTGGACGAGTGGCAACAAATTCTTCCAATTTCTGTTTGCAATGAAAAGTCTTTATTTCACCTTCATTCACAAATGATAGCTTTGCAGGATATAATATTCTGGGCTGGCAGTTGTTCTCTCTTAGTACCTGGGCTATATCTCGCCATTCCCTCCTAGCTTTTAGAGTTTCTGATGAGAAGTCAGCTGTGAGTCTGATTGGAGATCCTCTGAGAGTAATCTGACGTTTCTCTCTTGCACATTTTAGGATCTTTTCTGTATGTTTCACTGTGGAGAGTTTAATTACAACGTGTCATGGTGAGGATCTCTTTTGGTCGTGTTTATTAGGGGTTCTGTGAGCTTCCTGTACTAGGATGTCTCTGTCCTGCTCCAAACCTGGGAAATTTTCTGCTAATATCTCACTAAAAAGGCCTTCTAATCCTTTCTCCCTCTCCATGCCTTCAGGAACTCCTAGAA
This sequence comes from Oryctolagus cuniculus, assembly GCF_051225735.1. Lineage (NCBI taxonomy): Eukaryota > Metazoa > Chordata > Mammalia > Lagomorpha > Leporidae > Oryctolagus > Oryctolagus cuniculus. Next base: position 32,889,710 of record NC_142889.1, read on the forward strand.
CCCGAATGTTGGGTTTTTTAATAGTATCCTGAAGATTCCTGACAATATGTTTTAGATTTCTAATTTCCTCTTCTTTTCTTTGGTCTGACTGTATCCTTTCCTGTTCTCTGTCTTCTAAGTCCGATATTCTCTCTTCTGCTTCACCCATTCTGTTTGTAAGGCTCTCTATTGTGTTTTTCATTTGATCTATTGAATTCTTCACTTCAGTCACTATCACAGTTTCCTGTTGTACTAGTTGTTTCGTTTCATTTTGATTCCTCCTTAATATTTCATTTTCACGAGAGAGATTTTCTATCTTGTCCATTAAGGATTTCTGTAGTTCAAGAATTTGTTTTTGAGAACTTCTTAATGTTCTTATCAATTTTTTGAGATCTGCTTCTTGCATTTCTTCTAACTCATCATCTTCATAATCTTGAATTGGGGTGTCTTTTTCATTTGAGGGCGTCATGGTGACTTCCTTGTTTTTATTACCTTGGTTTTTGTGTTTGTTATTTGGCATATTGGAGATATTTGGTTTCTTCACTGTGGTGCTTTTTCTTCTTATACTATGACTCTAGATTAAGTGGACTATCTGTTTTTGATGAAGCCTTAGGGCTTGAGATGGGTGTGGCCTGAGAGCTCTGTTTGGTGTGCCAAAGGTGACACTCCCAGGTTAGGCATGGTAAATCTCTCTCTCTCTCTTTTTTTTTTTTTTTTGATTCAAAAGGGAAGTAATTCCGCACAGCTGAACGAAGTTGGAGGTAGTTAGCAGGCAAATGATATACCCACAGGAGCCAGAGATAGGAAGCTCTTTCCCAAGAACCCCACAGGGAATCTGTTTGGCCCTCAGAGTGGGCTCAAATTCTCCTTCAGTCTCCCACTGGGTTGCCAAAGTTATGGAATTGTAGCGTCTCTGGAGAGTGCTCACGTGAATTCCATGAGTTCTCTCCCCCACTGTCTCTTTTTTCACAGTCTCAGTTCAGTAGCACCACAAATTTACTAGGTCCTAATCTCCTGTTAATTCGCCCCGCCCAGAGTCAGGTTTTTCTGCTAGGCTCAGGGCCGGTGCAGACCTGAGGTCGCTCTGTTTATGACGTATGTCCAAGATGGCGCCTGCTCTTTGTCTTGCTCACCCTTGAGAGGTGAGCGGAGAGAGAGAAACCCGTGTCCGTACTAGTCACCCTTTTTTTTCTCTCTCTCTCTCTCTTCCAGTTAGCTTTGTGAACTTCCCCCCCTGGTGGTCGTTCCCTCTAGTCTCCTCTCTCCACTTGCCTGCTGGTGTCTCGGGCTATTGTGGTTCGGCTCACCTTGCGTTCCAGTGCTGGTGTGTTGAGTCTGCCGCGGGTGTCCCGAACTGTGGGCTCCCACGCTCTCCACGCAGGTCCGCTGTGAGTCACGCATTCCGGAAGAGTTTCTTCTGCTGTTTCCTCCCCTAATCTTCCTTGAACCTGCAGTATCTCCACTTTTATTAAACTATCTCTCCCCAGACTATCAGTGTGCTCCCTTCCTATTCTGCCATCTTGCTGGAAACCAAGGGATCAATTTAATTAAAGATTTGATGATGGTACGTATATTTGCAACCGATGCTAGGGCATTCAATTTTACAAAACAAATGTTAATGGTTGTAGAAGGAGACTTAGGCTTCAACATAGTAATTATGGGGTACTTCCACACATCATTTTCATTAAAGGACAGGTAAACAAGATAAAAATATACAAAGTACAAAACAAAGCTCATCTACAATATAAACCAAATTCAACATTCAATCCCACAGCTGCAACATAGAAATTCATTTCATCAATGAACTGAGCATCCCCTAAAATGAACTGTGGTCTTAAAGCAAGTTTCAACAAATTTTTTAAAAAGTGGAACCATATTGTGTAATTTTTCTGACCATAATTGAATCAAGGTGGAGTTGAACAACCAAAGAAATTCTAGGAAATATACCACAAATAGAGAATAAAGAACATATTCCTGAATGGTGAGTGGATCACAGAAGAAATCAAAAAAAAAAAAATTCTTGAAATAAATGACAAAGAAAGCACAGCATACCTTTCAAACTTGATTAAAAAATTTGGGGTGCAAATCATAACCTGTATAAGAAAGAATTAATACTTCACAAACCAAAGTTGGAATTTATCCAGATCATGGGTCTTTTTCTCATGAATATCTTAATTTAGCCTTAGATTTTGGATCACATGGACAGTCTAGCCTTGCAACAGGATTTATAGTGTCAGATTTTGGATCATGTGGTATCAACTCAATTTGTGAATATGCTGGAGACTAAGGTCAAAGATAATCTTGCTCAACCATGCCTATGTGACCAAACTTGAAAAAAGACTTTACATACAAGATCAGGTGAGATTCTTCATGTTTAGTGGGTATTGTCACATTTTGTGATTGGGAGAAATAGGTAATGAATAGCGGACTACAATAAGAGAAAAGCTGGCAGTACATGCTGGATGGATTATGGACCTTACCTTATGAATCTACTTCCTGAGAGCATTTTAGTGGATTATTTTATAGTAATGAATTGGAACATGAGCATGAAGACTTTTCTGAATTAATTCCATTATGGAGTAACTGAAAATGACAATCACAATGAAGCACCACATTACATCAATTACAGTGCCTATTATGGAAAAAATGTGTTGACAAGGCTGGAGAAGCATATCATTTGCTGCTGGTGTGAATGTATACAAAACATTTGTCTTCTTCCTACTTACTTATTTCATGGAACATTATGTCTTCAACATTCATCCATGTTGTAGTGTTTATCAAAATTTTATCAAATTATCAAAATTTTCTTTTTAGATCACAGTAATATTCCATTGTGTGTGTCTGTGATTTGAATATCATTTATTGGGGACAGTTACAAATTTGAGATATTAAGAAATTGGAAAGTTAATTTGACTTGTGGTTAGGGGGAGTTAAGAGGTAAAATAAGATTGGATGAGGTCATCATGGTGAATCTCTCAGGATTGGCTGAATACTGGTGACTTTCAAAGACATCAAAGAGACACTTTCATGCTCTCTTTCTCTTGCCATGTGAAGCCCTGTGCTTCCCTCTGGACTTTGCCAATGACAATTGCATCACCAGAAGCAGCCCTCCAGTACTGTCATCCATACAGGCTCCATTGTTTTAAAACTGTCTACTTATTTATTTTATTTGAAAGGCACAAGAGACAGGAGTAACAGAGACAGAGACAGAGACAGATGGACTATCAGATTATTTACTCTCCACACAACCAGCAATACCAGTCCTGGCCCAGGATGAAGCCAGGTGTCTATAATTCAATCTAGGTCTCTAACATGGTTGACAGGAACTCAAGCACTTGAGGAAACACCTGCCAACTCCTAGTGTTTTCATTAGCAGTAAGCTGGGATTGGAAGCCCACTCCAAATGGATTCACATGAGGCAAGAAGAATAGCTCAAATTTACTATTGATTTAATTTTTAATTGAAAGGCAGAGAGAGAAGAAAAGATCTTCCATTTTATGATTCACTAGCCAAATGTTCACTTCATCCAGGAGAAATCCAGGAGTCAAACTTGATTTTGTTTCCTAAGTGGGTGGCAGGGACTAAAGCAATTTCATTATATGCTGCCTTCCAAGATGAACATTAGCAAAAAGGTGGGTGATATGGAGATTATCAAGCACCAAAATCAGGTACTTTGATATGGGATGTTGACATCCCAAGTGGCAAGTTAAGTTTTTGTGCTGAAGGCCAATACCTGAAGATATAGCTGAGCTATTTACCAAACCCTTAACACAGGTAAGAAGCATTAAAAATGTGTTCCCAGTGTTGTTACGGACTTTTCTCTTCATAATGGTTCACATGTATTGCTCTAACTCCAGAATGCTTTTTCCTACTGACTGCTATGTACCAGCACATCTCAGGAGGAAACACAACTCATCAATGGGTTACTTCGTTATTCCAAATTTTTTAAAAGAGTGACATTGTTAATATAAAAATTAATCTTAATGAGCAGCCACTCCTCCTCATTTTATACTCTGCATGTAAATAAAATTTAGAATAAAGATTTAAAAGTGAGGAAATAGAAGTAACAGGATTTTACACCAGATGAAATCATTACATGAAAGAGGAAGGAGTCCAAGGAAAAAATCATATTTTGGTAATGTGGGTCAAGGCTAGCTGGTGGTAATTCCTTATGCAAGCATAAAAGAAGAATGAATGCTATGGTTTTCATTTCAGATTTGCTGGGCTTGAGATGCCATTTGCAAAGTCACAAAGAATCGCTCAGTAGAGTAGAAAATATGGTCTAAAGTTATATTTAAGGCTTAAGCTGTAAGGAAACAGGAGCAACAGATCACAGCCTACCAGATATGTCAAGGAGAATTGCATAATGGGATAAATCAGAGACCACACGGAATATTGAATGTGTGTTACTAGTAGAAAAACACAATTCCAGGAGAAATACAAGAAATCAATATAAGGTCAAGAGAGAAACAAACAGATAAGAATTTTCAAGGGGCAGTCATGTGTACTAGTTTTAAATATGGCAAAGACAAAAAATGAGAGGTAACCATTTGGCCTAGTTCTTATTATGTCAGTTAAGATTGTACCTTTGGGGCTGATGTTGTGGTGTGGTGGGTTAAACCACCAACTGAAGAGCTGGCATACCATGTGGGCACCAGCTCAAGTCCCAACTGCTTTAATTCAAACCCAGCTCGTGCACCTGGGAAAGCAGTGTACAGTGGCCCAAGCCCTTGGGCCCCTGCACCCATGTGGGAGACATAGAAGAGGTCCGTGGCTTCTGGCTTTCGTCTAGTCCAGCCCTGGCCATTGTGGTCTATTGGAGAGTAAACTAGCAGATGGAAGATTTGTCTCTCCCTATCTCTCTCTCTCTCCCCTCATCTCTCTGTAATTCTGCCTTTCAAATAAAATAACAAACCTTTGAAAGATTAGTACTTCTACTAGATTTCTGCCTTCATATGGTTCTGTGATGCTAAGTATCTTTTTCTGATTCTGTGCTTTAGTACATCCTTAGGTATATAATTTGTCAATGTGGATGAGTGGTGACAAATTCTTTCCATTTGTTTGTTTGGAAAGTCTTCATCTTCAGTTACAAATGAGAGCTTTTCTGAGAATGATATTTTGGGTTGAAGGGATTTTCATTTTTATTTTTGGACTTGAACCATTTCTCTGCATTGTCTCCTAGTTTGTAGGGTTTCTGATGAGATATCAGCTGATAATTTAATTGGAGATCTTTTTAAGCTAAGCTGGCATTTCTCTCAGGTACATTTTAGGAGCTTTGCTTTATGTTTTACTTTGGAAAGTTTGGCAATAATGTGTTGTGGTGGAAGATTTTTCTGATAATATGTATTAGTAGTTCTGTGTACTTCCTGTGCTTGGGTGCTCAGATCATTCCCAGAAATCTAGTAGAAGTACTAATCTTTTTTCAAAGGTTTGTTATTTTATTTGAAAGGCAGAGTTACAGAGAGATGAGGGGAGAGAGATAGAAAGAGAGACAGATCTTCCACCTGCTAGTTTATTCTCCAATAGACCACGGTGGCCAGGGCTGGACCAGAATGAAGCCATATCTGTCTCTAACTTAGGGAAATTTTCTACTATTATTTCAGTGAATAGTTCTTTTAATAGATTCTGTCTCTCCATACTTTGAAGAATTAAGACATCCATGAATTCTGCACCAAAAATAAGCATTTGTCTATACCCAGGGGATTAATGCACCCAGTACTTAGTGCCTGGGGTTTCTTTTCCACTATTTAATATGCCGGTACTGAAGAATAGATGCGGTTCCATTTTCAGACAGGTGTGAAACCTGGACATTTTCTTTGCTTTGTGGTGACTGATCCTTTGGTCACACTTGCTTTTCATTCTGCTATGTAACTCATGACACTGAGGGACAATGGTAGAGGATGGCAGTGACAGCATGACATGTTTCTCTACAATTGTTTCCTTGGAGGGCATTGTGACTCATGTCCCTCACTGTCCTTCCCTTTGCTTTCCCTTCAATGGGTGAACAAGTGTGGCTTGTAGGTACAGACATGATGATAAAGACAGCAACTCCTAATGATCTTAACAGACACGGTGAAAATTTTATATTCAGTGTCCAAACATGTTGTCTGCTATCTCAAAACATGGATTTGGGCTTACAGACCTTTGTCCAAATACCATATGTACCGAGTATGAGATGTATAATCACATAGATTCATTGTTTTCCCTGTAGTTCACTTTCATGTCTTTGGAATTGATAAAATTAAGTAAGGTGATGATAGTGCAGCATCATCCATTCAATAGTAGATTCTATTTACCTTTTGGTCTAAGAGTCAAAGAAATCACACAAACAAGACTAGTGTCTGCTCATACTAACTGAAAGAATAAAAAAGGGAGAGAACGATTCAACTTGGAAAGCAGGATACACAGCAGACTCATAGAATGGCAGATGTCCTAAATGGCATTCTGGCCTCAGAATCAGCCCTTAAGGCATTTGGATCTGGCTGAAGAGCCCATGAGAGTATTTTAGGCATGGAAAGCCAGGACACTCTGGCAAAAATGAAAGATCCTAAATGAAAAGATCTCCTAAATGAAAGATCTCTGAAAGAACTGGCCATCAAAGAAGGAGGTACCTTTCTCTGAAGGGAGGAGAGAACTTCCACTTTGACTATGACCTTGTCTAAATATGATCACAGTTGGTGAACTCAAAAGGCCTCCATAGCCTTGGCAACTCATGACTAGAGCCTAGGGAGATTACTGACGCCATAAACAAGAGTGTCAATTTGTTAAGTCAACAACAGGAGTCACTGTGTACTTACTCCTCATGTGAGATCTCTGCCCTTAATGTGTTGTCCAATGTGAATTAATGCTATAAGTAGTACTGAAACAGTATTTTACACTTTGTGTTTCTGTGTGGGTGCAAACTGATGAAATCTTTACTTAATATAGACTAAATTGATCTTCTGTATATAAAGATAATTGAAAATGAATCTTGATGTGAATGGAATGGGAGAGGGAGTGGGAGATGGGAGAGGTGTGGGTGGGAGGGAAGTTATGGGGGGAAAAAGCCATTGTAATCCATAAACTGTAATTTGGAAATTTATATTTACTAAATGAATGTTAAAAAAAAGAAAAAAATTTCTCACTTCCCTACAGTGGTTCCTGTTCACATGCATTCTGTCTACATGCTTTTCTTTGTAGTCTATAATTTTTTATTTATATAATTTGAGCGAATTTCATGTATTTCATGTGTATAGATTTAGGATCATTGTGAGACTTTCTACCCTACCCTACCTTCAGCCCAGTCTCTCACCATCCCTCATCTTTCCTTTTTTATTCTTTCTTTTAATTTTTACAGTGACATATTTTCAGTTTATTTTATAATCATTGGCTTACCCTTCCACTAAGTAAAACAAAACAATAAAAAGTAGAAGTAAGAAGAACAAAACAATAAAAAAAAATCCTAAACAGTAGAGATAAAAGCTGTAAACATAATCAAATCTGAAAATTGGCAGACTGCATTCTTATGAATGCTAAATCATGATGTTGTTGCCTCTCCACTGGTGAGCTGCTATCTACAAATATATTTTCCTACCACTTTTGCATACTATGACTGACAGCATTTCATTGTAGTTAAGAAGGTGTGCTCTTGAATTGCATCTGCTTGACAGGATTATTTTTAGACTTTGGAAAATTAACTTAAAATGTGTGCTTTCATGATCAGTTCCATCAAGGAAGAAAACCTAAGCACATGTATCTCAGGGTCACTTTGATAGCTAAAGGAGAGGCTGCTTGCAGGTCCCAGAGAGCAGTGGGTGACACAGGGTATGTGTTCAACAAAGGAAACTTGTTATAAACATTGACTTCCTACATCTTTCAAAGGGAGCCAGAATGTTTCTGAAATATTATGTGTGTTACTGTTTTCCTATCAGTCCATTCTCACTCAATTCTACATCTCACCTGTACTGTGATCAACAAAATCCAAATATGGTTTTCAAGATTTCTGATTGTTCACACAAGGCTACCATTGAACTCAGTTTAAAATGAAAAAAGAATTTAATGTCTAGTAGAAAATGATGATTCTACACTGTCTGATATCGGTTTATCCCAAGGATAAATGCCTTTTGCAACTTGAATTCCTTTTTAGTAATTAAAAGCCACTATAATTCATTTTAGATCTCATTTGATATTGCATTATGATATATTAGAAGAAAACAGGGAAGTGTGGAGAATAATATAGTGAACACTTTTGCATCTACTACTCAACTGCCAAATTTTAACCTTCTCATATTTTATTAGAAATAAAAGAAGCAGGCTTATTACACTCGGCAGATGTCCTAAACAACACTCTGGCCTCAGAATCAGCCCTTAAGGCATGCAGATCCGGCTGAAAAGCCCATGAGAGTATTTCAGGCATGGAAAGCCAAGACACTCTGGGGAAAAAAAAAAACCTAAATGAAAGATCTCTGCAAGTGAGATCCCAGTGGAAAGAATGGGTCATCAAAGAAGGAGGTACCTTTCTCTGAAAGGAGGAGAGAACTTCCACTTTGACCATGGCCTTGTCTAAAAATGATCAGAGTCAGTGAACTCAGGGGGCTTCCATAGCCTTGGCAGCTCATGACAAGAGCCTAGGGTGATTACTGAGGCCATAAACAAGAGTGTCAATTTGTTAAGTCAACAACAGGAGTCACTGTACACTTACTCCTCATGTAGGATTTTTGTCCTTAGTGTGCTGTACATTGTGATTTAATGCTATAACTAGTACTCAAACAGTACTTTACACTTTGTGTTTCTGTGTGGGAGCAAACTGTTGAAATCTTTACTTTTTTTAACTTTTATTTAATGAATATAAATTTCCAAAATACGGCTTATGGATTACAATGGCTTCCCCCCCATACCGTCCCTCCCACCTGCAACCCTAAAGTGATCTTCTGTATATAGAGAGAAACGAAAATGAATCTTGATGTGAATGGAAAGGGAGAGGGAGTGGGAAAGGGGAGGGTTGCAGGTGGGAGGGACATTATGGGGGGGAAGCCATTGTAATCCATAAGCTATACTTTGGAAATTTATACTCATTAAATAAAAGTTTGAAAGCAATAAATAAATAAATAAATAAAAGAAGCAGGTATTAGAGACAGGGATGTAAGTCTGTGTACATCCTTCCTAGATTTCATTAATTTTCCTTGCTCCTTCTGTTGAGAAAACTGCTAATGAATTCATTCTTATGTTCATATTTTTAACACGACAAGTACAAAATTATTTGTTTAAGCATATGATTTATACTGTGACCACATAAGTATGCATTGATGTAGGGGCACAAGTTTAGTACAGTTTGCTTTCAGCCCACAGCTCATATCAAACAGCCTGATTTCAAGTTCTGAATCTGTGTCTGACCCAGTTTCTTGCTAACACACACCCTGGGTGTCAGCAGGGGTCCCTGTCATCCACCCAGGAGCCCAGATGGAGTTCCAGGCCCCTGGCTTTGGACTGGTCTAGCTCTAGCTATTGTGGACACATGGAAGTGAATCAGCAGATGGAAGACATTTCTCTCTGACTCTCTCTCTCTCTGAATCTCTCTCTCTTCCCTTCTCTTTCTCTCTCTCTCTGAATCTCTCTCTCTTCCCTTCTCTTTCTCTCTCTCTTTCTCTCCTCCTCTTTCTCCTCCTCTCTCTCTGTTCCTCCCTCTCCCTCTTCCACACTCCATTCTTTGCTCCTTCTCTCCCTCCTTTTGTCTCTCTGACATTCAAGTAATAAAATAAAATTTTTAAAATAAAGATAAAACGGTACCCATACAAATCTAGAGATATGTTTTAATCCCCAAACATTACATTTATTATCATCTTGAATGTATCCTTGCATATTTTGCATTTTTCTTAAAAGAATGATTTCAAAATTTGTCCACATTTCCCCAATTCATATATTTTAATTGTTTTATACTATTCCAGTGTACAAATATATTCTACCTTATTTATCTTTTCTCTGATTTATAGATTTTTTGGACTAAATTTTACTTGTTTGGCATTGTTTTCTATTACAATTCTATATACTTCTTCTGTGCACTGACATTTTTATGGAATGTATAGCCAGCGGTAGAGTCACTGCATAAAAGTCCACATATTAAAAAACTATTCTCAATGTACTTTTCAGAGCAGTATTATTTCCTTATATTCTTACACATCAAAAATGTGAGAGTCCCACTCTCAGAATCCTAGCCAGCAATTAGTGATATCTTGCTTTTATTCTCTGAAAATCAGCACATATGTTATCACATGTTATAGTTTTAGTTTGCATTTCCCTGATTACTGCTCAATTTTTCTTCCATTTAAATTTAGAAAACTGTCATCAGTAGTTTACTAACCAATTATTCAGAGACTGCTACACAGGGGTTCTTTAAAATGTTTGTGCAAAGTGCCTATCATGCTTCAATCTCAGTGTAAAGTGTCTTCAAAAAGTTCACAGAAAACACATATTATGAAAAACAACTTTACATGAAATTCTAAACATTTTGGTGCCCAATAAATGTCATATAATTTTATTTTCCATGAACATTTTAAAGTTCTCTTGTATGTTGTCTTGCTTATTTGTTAAACTCTTTACTTCTGAAACACTACTTGCTACTTTGTTGCATCATTTAGCAATTCTTTTTAACATCTATTATTCTCTAATTTTATGGTTAGACAGTTCCTTTGCACTTACCTTATAAATATATATACTAGTCCCTATTTCAACTTTTATTCTGTTTCTTTCTGGCTCAATTTACTTATTTTCTTTGTCAATAGCTGTTTTTAGAGTTTTTTTCATAACTCTGAATTTCCACTTCTATTTATGTTTGTTTGAATTGACCATATTGTCCTACAGTTCTTGTTGAGTCCAGTTGCCTAAATTTTAGAGCTTGAATAATTATCTTGCATTTCTTTGATTAGGTTACATTTCCAACTGGAGTTTTTAATTTTTTACTTCATTTTTCTTTGCTTTACTCAGCATGTTTATGTATTTGTTTGTAACTATATTTCCCTATTGCTTTTGCTTTGTATGAGATTTCTACACTCATGTTACTGTATTTTACTAAAGGTGAAGTCTTTATGATGTTTTTTGACATTATCTTGGTGAGACTGACTGAAAATATGCACTCCCTCCCCAAATGTCAATCTCTGAATCCCCACAGCTTCTGAATATGCACCTTGCATAGCACCACAGACTTTGCAGATGTGGCTAAGTAAAAGATTTTTAACTAGAAAACTTTTCTTGAGTGTCCTGGATGTGGTCAACAAAACCATACAGTTCTGTGTGAAAGGGAACAAAGAAGGTGTAAGCTAGAGTAAAAGTATGACAGTGAAAGCAGGTGTTGTCAAGATGCCTTATGAAGATGAAAACTGAACAAGAGAAGAAGGCTGCAGACAGGCAGTCTCTGGAAGCTCCAGAGGCAGGGATGGATTCTTCATAGCTTTCAGTCAGAACTAGCCGCACCCACACCTTGATCTTAGACCCTTGTCCCTGAAATGGACTTCTGACCCCCAGAACTATGTGGCAACAGATTTCTATTTTAACATTCATGATTTCAAAAAATTTAAGATGATATATTTGTATTTTAAACCATAAAATTTGCAGTGATTTTCTATAGCAGAGATTGAAAATAAAAGAACGAATCTCTTAGATCTAGAACTAATATGGTCCATGTTTACTTTTGGACAAGTTTTTTTCTTTCTCTTTTCTTGTTTAAATATTTTAGAGAATTGGTTTAATAATACCCTCAAGTCATTAACCTTTTAAGGTAGCCACTTGTATTTCATTGAGTTCTGTTTTTTTTTTTTTTTAATTTACTTGACAAGTAGAGTTATAGATAGTGAGAGAGACAGAGAGAAAGGTCTTCCTTCCATTGATTCACCCCCCAAATGGCCACTATGGCCGGTGATGCACCAATTTGAAGCCATGAGCCAGGTACTTCCTCCTGGTCTCCCATGTGGGTGCAGTGGCCCAAGCACTTGGGCCATCCTCCACTGCTTTTTCACACCACAGCAGAGAGCTGGACTGGAAGAGGAGCATTTGGACTAGAACCTTGTGCCCATATTGGATGCTGGAGCTACAGGCAGAGGATTAACCAAGTGAGCCATGGCACCAGCCCAGAGTTCAATTTTTTTAAATCTCTGATCACCACTTCTTTCCTGACACTCCTCCACATAGAAATACACTTTATTTGTAAAATATATTTGTTTATTTGAGAGCTAGAGTTAAAGGCGGGAGGGAGAGAGAGAGAGAAAGATGTTCCACCCCCAAAATGGCTGTAAGGGCTGCAACTGGGCTGATCAGAAGCCAGGAGTCAGGAGCCAGGAGCTTCTTCCTGGTCTCTTATGCCAAGTGCAGAGTTCCAAGTACTTGGAACATCTTAACTGATTTCCCAGGCCATAAGCAGAGAGCTAGATCAGAAGATGAATAGACAGGATATGAACGAGAGCCCACAGGGGATTCCAGTCCCACAGGTGGAGGATTAGCCTACTTGCCAGGGCACCTCCTCCAGGCATAGAGTTTAATTGACTTGATTTCTCTTCTTGGAAATGAATTCTTTATCATGAACCACCTGTAATTTGCTCATCCTTTCCTCTTTAGCTGGAAACTAAAAATTATGACACCTTGATAGCCTAAATAATGCAATTAATATCATTCTTCTGAATGTTTCTTTATGGAGTGAGATTAAACAGCCATAGCTTATACATTTATTTCATTTTATAAAGTGTTGCCTAATTGCTCTGCAATGTTGTTACAGATTTAAACTGAATTTTACTTCATGAAGATTCCTCCTTCCTACATGTCCTCCCTATATTATTGGGTATAGTTTTGAACAGTTTGATATATGGAAGATAGTTTCTATCTCTCAATTTAACTTTATTTTTTCTGCTATGTAACCAGGGTGAGAATTTCTTTATAAATATCTCATCTTCACTCAGTGCTCACAATGAATGAGATTAAGGACCAGTGACAAGAATTAAAGAGGCTAGTTCACATTTGAAATATGTTCTACACTAGGTAGCTGGTATAATGTAGTTACCCCAGAGTTGAAATTCTATAAGAGGACCCAGAAATTTTCACATGACATAGACTGGGACCAGAAGGATTGATGGAACAGAATTCCTGATAAGAGGAAGAGTGTCAATTGTTAAGTCAACAACAGGAGTCACTGTGCACTTACTCCTCATGTAGGATCTCTGCCCTTAGTGTGTTGTACATTGTGAATTAATGCTATAACTAGTACTCAAACAGTACTTTACACTTTGTGTTTCTGTGTGGGTGCAAACTGCTGAAATCTTTACTTAATATTGTGGGGAGCAACTCAGACTATACTGTTACTGGAATTAAGACTTATTCTATACATCTGCTCTCCCACAATATGGCTCTGGGAGAGGAGCAAACAGCTTCTACCCAGCTGCCTCTCACCAACTTGACAAGCTGCAGGAGCTGCTCCTGATTGGAGGAGAGCAGCATACTCCGCGTGTGGGTAGCAGAGTTGGGATTGGTGGAAAAGGACTATAAAGGAGGAGAGAGACAACATGCACCAGGAACATCTATCTGAAGGAACATCTAAGAGGAACACCCTTCCCATCTCCTGCTCCCTCTCCCATTCCATTCACATCAAGATTCATTTTCAATTATCTTTATATACAGAAGATCTGGGCAAGTATTATCTCAAAATCAAAGAACTCACTTACTAAGGAATAAAAACTATCTGTGTGTTTTGGATAGTGAAGATATAAATGTGGTGCTCCCATGTAAATGTAAGAAACAAAACCAGATACATATATGCAAAATATCATTTATAAATAATTATTGAATATAGAAGATAATGTTTGGTTATTTCTGGAAAAATGAGAAACTAGACATTTATGGTTATCTTGGTCCTTAATAGTAAACAAGTAACACCTATGAGGTAGGACCATTGCTCATTGGATGAAGCCAACCAGAATATTCCAAATAGTGGTTCAAATTCCTGTGGGGTAACTGAAATTTCCATCAAAGTTTGGCACTTTGCATATTCTGCTGGTCCCTTGGAGAAAGACTTGGGAATTAAAGCTGTCTTCATTTCAACTTCAGTAAAGATGCGGAGTGTAAATGGACATGTAAAGCACATAATCATACCTGTTCACACCTAAAACACACAAGCAGTCCAGAGAGAAACAAATGTTAACATCTAATACAATATTCTAAATACCATTTGCCAGGGCAAAAAACATATTACATCATGATTTCATTTGGCACACACAGGCCTTAATTAAATCAACATATTATGCATATTTCTTGCTTATATAAGAATTCAGTATGTATGGGCAGGTCAGTAGGGCAAATCTTCTTCATATGATAATTCATGGGCTGGTATTGATGAAAACCTTGTCATTGGCACAGGTAATTTTCAAGGGTAACCTGGATAATTGACATTGCAGACCACTGGAAAAGGAAAGAACATGGATAGATAAAGAGGTTTGAATGCATATGCTTGGAAGGGGCACTAATTCTTTTTCCACTAATTTAGTTACATGGTGAGAACTATAAGGGAGTAGATATACAATACAGTCCAATGCACAGAGGGAAAATTATTAACAGTCTCTGCTCTATTGACAAATGAAACATTGTGTAGTCCCATCATCCACAATATGCACTGATACAATAATAAAATACTATAGTACTTCATAATTTTTCATTATAGGGGTGGACTGTGGAGATCATGTATGTTCACAGTCTGTCAAAGAGTGATATATTGTCTAAGGATGGATAAATATCCACCAAACATAAATTACATCTCTTATTCAATTTTTCAGCAAAAATTAATTTATAAAAATGATCTACAGCATCAACAAAAGACATCATCCAAACATGGCACCAAAAGCAAGGGCTGGTGCTTCTTCCTTTTTGTGTTACTTCTCCTGCTTTCCATCTGAAGACAAGTTCACTGAGGCAGGGATGGAGAGACTCTTACAGAGGAAGCAGAAGGGAAGCCAGGATCCAGGCATATAGCATAAGCATAGAGATTAGTTGAATGATTGTGCTGACCAGTTTACACAAGTCTTGCCCATCCAGAAAAAAACTTGAAAAGCTTGTCTCAATAAATCAAAAGAAATAAGCATATAAAAATGTTATCTGGGGGCTGGTGCTGTGATGTAGTTGGTTGAGCCTCTGCCATTGGTGACCATATCCAATATGGGTGCCAGTTCATGTTCTGAGTACTCCTCTTGCAATAAGCTCTCTGCTATAACATGGGAAAGCAGTGGAAGATGGAACAAGTTCTTGGGCCCCTGCACCCATGTTGGGGAACTGGAAGAAGCTTCCATCTTGTGGCTGTGGCCATTTGGGGGAATGAACCAGCAAATGAAAGCCTTTCTCTCTCTCTCTCTCTCTCTCTCTCTCTCTCTCTCTCTTCCCCCCTTCCCAACAGTGACTTTCAAATAAATAAATAAATCTTTCTTTTCTTTTCTTTTCTTTTCTTTTCTTTTCTTTTCTTTTCTTTTCTTTTCTTTTCTTTTCTTTTCTTTTCCTTTCTTTCTTTCTTTCTTTCTTTCTTTCTTTCTTTCTTTCTCTCTCTCTCTCTCTCTCTCTCTCTTTCTTTCTTTCTTTCTTTCTTTTTGACATGCAGAGTGGACAGCAAGAGAGAGAGAGAGAGAGAGAGAAACATCTTCCTTTTTCCTTTGGTTCACCCTGCAATGGCCACTGTGGCTGGAGCACCACACCAATCTGTAGCCAGGAGCCAGGTGTTTCTCCTGGTCTCCCTTGGGGTGCAGGGCCCAACGCACTTGGGCCATCCTCCACTGCCTTCCCATGCCACAGTAGAGAGCTGGACTGGAAGAGGAGCAACTGGGACAGAACCGGCACCCCAACCGGGACTAGAACCCTGGGTGCCGGCGCTACAGGTGGAGGATTAGCCTATTGAGCAGCAGCGCCAGCCAATAAATAAATCTTTTAAAATAAGGCATATACTTTCTCTAATGAACCATTGTTCAGTCAGGAGCATGGTGTTCAGTCTCCACGTGTTTGCATATGTTCCAGAGATTCATGAGTTGCTGATATCCAGCTTCATTCTCTTATTTTCTGAGAAGATGAATGGTTCAATCTTGACTATTTTGAATTTGCTGAGAATTGCTTTATTGCCTAGCATTTGGTCAATCCTAGAGTAAGTTCCATGTACTGGTGAGAAGAAGTTGAAAAGAGAAATCAAAACATTTCTGGAAACAAAAGAAGATGAACATAACGTATCAAAACTTATGGGATATAGCAAAAGCCATATTAAGAGGAAAATTTATAGCAATTGGTGCCAACATAAAGAAATAAGAAAGGCACCACATAAATAAGCTATCAATGCATCTCAAGAATCTGGAAAACAATAGTAAACCAAAAGATATGAGTAGGAAAAATAATTAAAATTAAACAAGAAATCAAAAAAAATTGAAACAAAAAGTTACAAAAAATCAGCAAAGAGCTAGTTTTTTGAAAAAATAAACAAAATTGACACACCACTGGCCTAACTAACCATTTAAAGGAGAGAGAAGACCCAAAACAGTAATATTAAAGATGAAAAAGGAAATATAACAACAGACATCACAGAAATAAAAAGAATCTCAAAAATAACTCCAAAGAGCTGTATGCTTACAAACTGGGAAACTTGGAAGAAATGGATAGATTCCTGGAAACATATAACCTAGTGAAATTGAGCCATTAATACACAGAAAACGTAAACAGACCCATATTCAAGATGGAAATTGAATCAGTAATAAAGATCCTCCTAGCCAAGGAAAGCCCAGGACTGGATGGCTTCAGCTGAATTCTACCAGACATTTAAAGAACTCCAATTCTTCTCAAACTATTGAAAACAATTTGGGACCCCTCCCTAATTCTATGAAGCAGCATCACCATAATTCCCAAACTTGAAAAAGACACAGCAGAAAAAGAGAACTACAGTCCAATTTCCCTGATGTAGATAGACACAAAAATTCTCAACAAAAGTCTAGGCAATCAAATCTAACAATACATAAGAAAGATCATGCATCTGAACCAAGTGGGATTTATCTCTGGTATACAGGGATAGTTCAGCATTCACAAATCAATGTGATACATCACATTAACAAACTGCAGGAGAATTAAGAAAAAATGGAAAACAAATAGCAAAAAAAATCAAATAACTAAATTAGCAAAAATGGGGCACTGTTACACTTATACACAAATAAAAAGAATTATGAGTGCTGTATGTAAACAATTGTACACCTATAAATAGAATAATACATATGAAACAGCTAAATTTCTAGAAACAGTCTTTCAAGAATATGTTACAAATAAACAAAATTTCATTTGAATTATAATTAATGAGAAAATTATAAAGATATTAGATTATGGGAGATAATAAATAAACATAATTTAAGTAAAACCACAAAATAAGGAGAAATAAAAGGATGAAATGCCTTTATTGGTGAATTATAAAAAAGTACAAGGAGCTGGCATTGTGGCTTATTGTGTAAAGCTGCCGCCGCAGTAGTGGCATGCCATATGGGTGCCAGTTCCAGTCCTGGGTGCTCCACTTCTGATCCAGCTCTTTGTTATGGCCTGGGAAAGCAACAGAAAATGTCCCAAGTCCTTGGGACCCTGTACCCATGCGGGAGACTCAGAAGAACCTCCTGGATTCTGACTTTGGATTGGCCCTGTATGCAAGACCTGGGGGAGGTTCCTGGCTCCTGGCTTTGGATCAGCGTGTCTCTGGTCATTGAGGCCAGTTGGGGAGTGAGCCAGCAGATGGAAGACCTTTCTCTCTCTCTCTCTCTCTCTCTCTCTCTCTCTCTCTCTCTGCCTCTCCTCTCTCTGTGTAACACTTTCACATAAATAAATAATTCTTTACAAACATTTATTATAGTCACAATTTATTGTTGACTTTATCCCTCATTCATTACATAATGCCCTTCTTTGTCTCTTTTCATTGTTTTGTGTTAAAAGTATATTTCGTCTGATATTAGGACAAATGGTTACACTTGCTCATATTTTGCTTCCCATATGCCCATCCAACCTGTAAATGCAGAGACAGAATTTTTGCCACGCCCTGTGTCAGGAGAGTGTGCTTCCCTGGGAACATGTTAACAGTATCCTCTACAAACACAGATGCAAAATCCTCAACAAAATACTAGCTAATCAAATCCAACAATAGTTCAGAAAAATCATTCACCTGGACGAAGTGGGATTTACCCCTGATATGCAGAGAAAGTTGAACATTTGCAAATCAATAAATGTCATACATCACATTAACAAACTAAATAAAAAATAACATGATTATCTTATTAAATGCAGAGAGAACCTTTGGTAAATTACAATATCCTTTCATGATTAAAGCCTTTAACAAATTGAGTACAGATGGAACATTCCTTAGTACAATCAAAGAAATATATGACAAAACCACAGCCAGCCTCATACTGAATGGGGAGAGGTTGGAAGCATTTCCATTACGATCCAGAACTAGCACCACTGCCATTAAATACAGTCCTGGAAGATTGATCCAGAACCATTAAGGAAGAAAAATAAATCAAAAGGGTACAAATTGGAAAAAACAAAGTCAAATTATCCCTTTAATGCAGATGATGTTTCTATATACAGGGGAACCAAAAGACTCCACTAAGAGACTATTGGGACTCTTTACAGAGTTTGGTAGTTTCAAAACATAAAATTAACACACAGGAATCCATAGCTTTTGTTTTGTGGCAATGTCATGCCTGAGAAACATCTTGTAAGATCAATCCCATTCACTATAACTACAAAAAACTTGGAATAAATATAACAGCAGGTGAAATGTCTCTGACAAAAAAATGTATAAAATATTTAGAAAGAAATAGAAGAAACAAAAAATGGAAAAATCTATGTTTGTGGATTGGAAGAATTAATATTATCAAAATATCCAAGCTGCCAAAAGTAATTTATAGATTTAATGCAATTCCAGTGAAAATCATAATGGCATTATGGGGGCAGGGACTGTGGTGTAGCAGATAAAGCCACTGCCTGCAGTGCCAGCATCCTGTATGGGCACCAGTTCAAGTCCCTGTTGCTCCACCTCTGATCCAGCTCTCTACTATTGCCTTGAGAAATCAGTAAAAGATGGATCAACTTCTTGGGCCCCAGCACCCATGTGGGAGAACGGGAAGAAACTCCTTTATACTGGCTTTGGATTGGCTCAGCTCCAGCCATTGGAACCATTTGGGAAGTGAACCAGCAGATGGAAGAATCTCTCTCTCTCTCTCTTTCTCTCTCTCTCTCTCTGCCTCTACCTCTACATCACTCTGCCTTTCAAATAAATAAATACATTTTAAAATTTTCTTTAATTTTTTATTTGACAGGTAGAGTTATAGATAGTGAGAGAGAGATAGAGACAGAGAGAAAGGTCTTCCTTCCATTGGATCACTCACCAAATGGCCTCCATGGCCATTGTTCCACTGATCTGAAGCCAGGAGCCAGGTGCTTCCTCCTTGTCTCCCATGTGGGTGCAGGACCCAAGCACTTGGGCCATCCTCCACTGCCCTCTCAGGCCACAGCAGAGAGCTGGACTGGAAGAGGGGCAACTGGGACTAGAACCCGGCACCCATATAGGATACCAGTGCTGGCGGTGGAGGATTAATGTAGTGAGTCATGGCACCGGCCCCAAAAATAAATTTTTTAAAAAATACATTATTATTATATGTACATTATTATTATATACATTATACATATATTATATACATATACATTATTATTATATGTACATGATGGACTATGACTCAGCTACAAAAAATAACGAAATCCTGACATTTGCAACAAAATGGATGCAAGTGAAGATTATTATGATAAATGAAATAAAACAGACCCACAAGGAAACATACCACAAATCTTCTATTTGTGGAAGTTAAATATAAAGAGTATAAACACTGCATGAATATATTATTTTTATATATAATTATACATGCTGCTTTACTCAATTACTGATGTATATGAGAATATACCACTTTCTGACATGTTATGATCACTGCCATAAATCCATTTTGAGATATTAATATATTTATTTTCAAACAATTAAACATGAAATACATATTATAAGCTGTAGTCACCCTACTGTCCTGTGAAATATTAAAATTTATTGTTTTGATGTTCTTTATTTAACCTTTCTCTACCCTGCCCTCATAATCCCTAGTCTCTAGTAATCATTAATCCAATATCAGGTCTATTTTTACTAAACACTTTCTTTGTCTGCCTATTTTCACCTAATATGATAACCTCCAGTTAAATCTATTTTATGACCAATATTAGGATTCATTCTTTTTATGGCTGAAGAACATTTTTTGTTTTTATGTATTGCATTTTCTTCCTCTATTCATGCATCAATCTGCACAAAAGTAGATCTGTACCTAGTTATTGTGAATAGTGCTGGACTTGGGAACTCAGGTATCTCTATGGCATGTTTATTTCCTTTCATTCAAACATATGGCTGGGTGTGAGATAAATGGGTCATAGATGACATCTATTTTAATTTTGAGGGAAACATTTTTACTGGTCTCCAAAACAACTGTACCAACTTTCATTGTCATTAAAAATGTATAAGGATTCTCGTGGCCATGGTGCACTGGCTGCAGGAAGCCGCCTCACCTCTTTTGTTGTCAGGGACCTCCCCGCACCCAGGAGCACTGCTCCCTGGCTGCCACCCCTCTCACGGCCACCCACACCCAGGCTGCAGGGCCGGGTCCCGGGGCACTCGCCTGCCCTGCCCATGAGGGCAGTCTGCAAAAAATTCAAAGTCCCCTAATAATTGAGAAAAGATTTTTGTTATCATAATGATTTTTATGATGTAACAATTTTAGTTCTATGAAATTACAATCATTAAACATCACATTGATTTTATGACATTACACTTGTACATGTCATTACAAAGATTATGACATCACAATAGTGCTGTATATCACAATTCATTATGACTAAATATCGGTTGACATATGGCATCACAATGGATTTTATGACATCACAATTGATATGAGAATGCTTTTAGTGACATTGAAATTATGATTTAACAAAGATGGCTTATGACATCACAATGACAGGTATATAACATCACATTGGCTTTTATGAGCTTAGCATGTTGTTTTTATCACATCAAATTATGACACAGTGAAGATTTTTATGATATGAAATTATTATTATGATAAAACAGTTGTGGTTAATCACATCCAATGATTATGACATTGCAGCACTTTTATGACAACAATTATGACCTCACAGGGTAGGTTTCTGTTTTCACATGTAAGGTTTATGACACAGAAATTGATTACTATAACAAAATTGCTAGTTTATGACATAAAAATGACAGGATTATGACATCTGAATTGTTACTGACACCATACTATTTTATGACCTAACATTCATTATGACTTCACAGAAGAGAGACCCAGAATTGATCTTTCCAAGTATAGGTAGCAGATAATTGACAAAGGAGTGAATGCAATATAATGGAACAGAGATATCCTTGGCAAAAGTATATAATACAATGAAAATCTATGCGTGAGTTTCACAAAAATTAATTAATATAGTGGGTCCTACATCTACCACAAGAAATCAAAATTAATAACCTCCCAGAAAATAATATTGTAGAAAATTTTAGATAATCTTGGGTGTGATGCTGAGTTTTTGACACAACATTGAAGGCACAATCCATGGAATAAGTGATTACTAACTGGACATCATGAAAATGAGAAACATCCCCTCTGACAAACAATGTTAAGAGAAAAGGTCAAAACTAGGGGAGATATTCACAAAAGTAATTTATGATAAAAGAATATATGTATTATTCAAATTAAACAAGCAACTTTTAGAATACATGAAATGAAAATGAAAGATTTAAAATGGGCCCCCCAAAAGGAAATATGTGCACACTGGGTAGACCCAAGATGAGTAGGGGTACCCTGGAGTATTGTAGCTGAGGACTGAACAGGGCATGCATGGAAAATGACCACTGTGAGGGAACCATCCATGGAATCACAAGAAACAATACCAGGGCTCACAGAGATGGACATAGAGCCTCTTCCCTCCAGCGAGGGTAGAATCATTCATTCCAGAAGAATGCACTAGAATTTTAAGAATGTATTTGCATTGATAATAAGAAAAATTAATGCATAATTGAATGCTGAATCATAACCACCCAAAGAAGAATAAAATTAAAACTTAAAAGGATGAAACTGATTTTAAGTTACTTAAATGATTTCCAGAACAAATCTAAAGAACATAAAAAATTCACCTAAAGTTATTGGGCAAACATGCAAAAATGATCATAGATATAGACTTTACACAATTTAAATCAAAAGGAGTCATATCCTTAAATTAACAATGTAAAAAAATAAAATGTCTACATCAAAAAGTATGACCCATGTTTGATAATTTGCTTTCAGTGTTACACCAATGACATAGCTCCTAAACAAGAATAGCAAAAAAATTAGGAACTGTGTGACAGCTAAAAATACTTTTTTTGAAAGATGCTTTTAAAAAGTGACAAGACAGATTTGAATTAAACAATGCATCTATGTCATAATTGAGCTAAAAGATTGTTTGAGGAAACACTGCAAGGCATTGACATAGGCAAAAAAAAGACCCCAAAAACACAATCAAATAAAAAAAAGTTACAGGATCATAACAATTTAAGATTCTACACAACAAAGGAAATGCTCAATAAGGTGAATTGGCCAACAAGCAAAATTATTTGCTAACTATGTATATGATAAAGGATTAATATTCAGAATCTGGAAAAAGCTGAAGAAAGTCAACAAAAACAAAACATTGTAGTTTGGAAATAGGCAAATGACATGAATAGGCATTTTTCAAAGGATGAAATATAAATGGCCAACAGATATATGAAAAAATGTTCAGGATCACTAGCCATCAGGAAAATGCAAGTCCAGCTCTCTGCTGTGGCCCAGGAGTGCAGTGGAGGATGGCCCAGGTTCTTGGGCCCTGCACCCACTTGGGAGAACAGGAGGAACAGGAGGAAGCACCTGGCTCCTGGCTTTGGATCAGCGTGGTGTGTCGGCTGTAGCGGCCAATTGGGGGGTGAACCAATGGAAAAAGGAAGACCTTTCTCTCTGTCTCTTTCTTTCTCTTTCTAACTCTGTCAAAAACAAACAAACCACAATGAGGTTTCACCTCACCCCAGTTAGAATGGCTATCATTCAAAAATGAAAAATAAGGGCCAGTGCTGTGGTGCAGCTGATTAGCACCCTGGCCAGAAGTGCTGGCATCCTGTATGGGTGCTGGTTAGGGTCCCAGATGCTCCACTTCTGATCCAGCTCTCTGCTATTTCCTGGGATGGCAATGAAGGATGGCCCAAGTCTTTGGGCCCCTGCACCCACATGGGAGACCCAGAGGAAGCTCCTGTCTCCTGGTTTGGATCAGCACAGCTCCGGCCATCACAGCCATCTGGAGAGTGAACCAGAGGACAGAAGACCTCTCTCTCTCTACCTCTGTAACTCTGATTCAAATAAATAAAATAAATATTTAAAAAAAATAAAAAAAATAATTCTGGTAAGAATGTGGAGAAAAGTTATCTCAACCCACCACTGAAGGCAATGTAAACTAGTACAACCATTATGGAAGCCAATATGAAAGTACCTCAGAAATCTGAAAATAGATCTACCATAAAACATAGCCATCCCCGTCCTGGGAATTTACCCAAATCAAATGAAATGAGCATATAAAATAGTTATTTGTAACCCCGTGTTTATTGCAGGTCAATTTACAAGAGCTAAGATACAGAATTAATCCAGTTGTCCATCAAGTGATGACGGAATAAATAAAACATGGTGTATACACACACACACACACACACACACACACACACACACTCTATGGAATACTACACAGCCATAAAAATGAGTAAAATCCTCTTTCACATTAAAATGGGTGAAACTGGAAACTATTATGCTTACTGAAATAATTTATTCCTCAAAAGACACATATCATATATTTTCTCTGATATGTGGTAGTTACATAGGATACAAAAAAGGTATAGGGATGAAATGAACACATTCTTATTTGATTTTTTTTTTTAGCTCTTGTTTATACTCCTGTGGAACTGTGGACTTAACACTTGTTACTTGTTGAATATTAAGTTTAGTGGTGCATTAGGCCAAAGATTATTGAGCATGCTGAAATTATGTTTTTATAAAAATTATAAAAGCAAAAAACAAAGGAAGGTAGGAGGGGGACTGAAGGAGAGAAATAAATTGTTACCTATGAAATGCATGAAATCTGTTCTATTTATATTAATAAGATTTCCTTAAGAGGTTGTTGTAATAATATACCCCCACTTTTTTTTTTGACAGGCAGAGTAGACAGTGAGAGAGAGAGACAGAGAGAAAGGTCTTCCTTTTATCATTGGTTCACCCTCCAATGACCGCTGTGGCCAGCATGCTGCAGCCAGCACATCACGCTGATACGAAGCCAGGAGCCAGGTGCTTCTCCTGGTCTCCCATGCGGGTGCAGGGCCCAAGGACTTGGGCCATCCTCCAATGCACTCCCAGGCCATAGCAGAGAGCTGGACTTAAAGAGGGGCAACCAGGACAGACTCCGGTGCCCCGACCAGGACTAGAACCCAGTGTGCCATGCTGCAGGCAGAGGATTAGCCTATTGAGCCATGGTGCTGGCCATAATAATATACCCTTAAAACAAACCTATAAAAATATGCACCCAATCTGAAACTGGGTAAATATCCAAGAAAGAACCAAACTATATTACATCATCAATTCCAATAAAAATATGGAAAGATGCTTACCATAATATATTATTAGGAAATTGCAAATGAAAATCACACTAAGATATCAGCACATATACATTGCAAGTAGAAAAATTCAAATATTTGATGACACAAACAGTTGGCCACAAATAGGAATCATGTTCACTGCTGACAGAAGTGCAGCATGGTAAAGCAACTCAGATTTCAGTCAGGGAGTTTCTAATATTTTTCACTTTTTAATATCTTTTGAAAGGCAGAGTTACAGAAAGAAAGTATGAGACAATGAGATCTTCCATCTGATGATTCACTCCTCCAATGTTTACAACAGCCAGGGCTGGGCAAGACTGAATACAGGAACCAGGTGTTCATCCAAGTTTCTCACACAGGTGCAGGAGCCCAAGTACTTGGGCCATCTTCTACTCTTTCCCAGGCTCATTACAGTGAGCTGGATAGGAAGAGATGCATCTGGGAATCTAATTGGTGCCCATATGGGATGCCTGTGTTGCAGGTGGCAGCATAACTCATTTTGCCACAGTGCCAGCCCCATTTTTTAACATTTTTTACTTATTTAGAATCTCTATTTAAAATACAGGGAGACATAGAGACACAGAAATAGAGTAAGATCACCCAACTGCTAGTTCAAACCCAATACACACAACATCCAAGGCTGGGCCAGACCAAAGAAAGGAGCAGGGAACTCAATCAGGATCTCCCAGATCAGGGTCAAGGACCCAACTACTTGAATCACCTGCTGCAAACCAGGGTCTGTACTAAAATGAAGGAGGAATCAGAGGTGAAGCCAGGAGTTTAACCCAGGAACTCTGTCCAAAGTGGTATCTTCACCAATATGCCAAATGAATTCCCCACAGTTGAGCTGTTTCCTAGGTTGATTTTAAAATGGCTTGAATGAGGATCATGCAATTGTATAGCTAGGGAGTTATGTTGGTGATTCAAAAATTTGAGTCAACACTACAGCTTTCATGCATGCAAATGCAGATGCCCACTTTAAGACCATTAAGGATCAAAAGTTGGGGTCTGCACTGTAGTTCAGCAAGTTAAGCCATGACCTGCAGTGCTGGCATCATATATAGGCACCAATTTGAGTTCTGGCTACTCCATTTCCAATTCAGCTCCCTGCTGGTGCAACCTGGGGAAGCAGTAGAAGATGAAACAAGTCCTTGGTCTCCTGCAAACATTGGGAGATCCAGGGGAAGCTTATGCTTCCTGACTGGGCCGTGGCACAGCCCCAGCCTTTGTGGCCATTTTGGGGAGTGAACCAGTGGATGGGAGTTCTCTCTCTCTCTCCCTCTCTCTGTCTCTCTCCCTCTCTCTCTTTCTTTGTGTGTGTGTGTGTGTGTGTGTTCTCTCTGTGTAAATCTACCTTTCAAATGACTCTTAAAAATCATAAGGCATTGGCCGGCGCCACGGCTCACTAGGCTAATCCTCCGCCTTGCGGTGCCGGCACACCGGGTTCTAGTCCTGCTCAGGGCACCGGATTCTGTCCTGGTTGCCCCTCTTCCAGGCCAGCTCTCTGCTGTGGCCAGGGAGTGCAGTGGAGGATGGCCCAAGTCCTTGGGCCCTGCACCCCATGGGAGACCAGGAGAAGTACCTGGCTCCTGCCATTGGATCAGCGTGGTGCACCGGCTGCAGTGTGCCAGCTGCGGCAGCCATTGGAGGGTGAACCAACAGCAAAGGAAGACCTTTCTCTCTGTCTCTCTCTCTCACTGTCCACTCTACCTGTCCAAAAAAAAAATCATAAGGCATCAATGTGTTTTTATAGATGCATATAAAATAGGCTCCAGGACACCCACACAATTTAATTGTATTCAAAGCTATCATGTCACAGATATCCAGTTGGAATCTTTAAATGTGTATTTCTATGTGAAAGGGTAAAACCAAATTATGGGAAACAAATTAGTGTTTGTGACATATGGAGGAAAAATTATGTGTATGTGAAGCACAGGGAAGTGTTAGAGTGTTGAAACTATCCTGGAGGATGATATTACGCTATGAGTCTGTCCAAATCTGTAGCTCTTTAAAGTCTATAGATTAAAAATATATAATGTCAGGGAATTCAGCAATTATGTATTCTAAATGTATGAAGCAACCTCATTGAAGGATATGGGGATAGTGCTAACTTAGGATATTGTAAAAGTGAGTGGAGGGGTGTGCATTGTGGCAAAGCAGGTAAAACTGACGCCTGTGATACTGGCATCCAAACTGGGTGGTGACACATGTCTTGACTGCCTCAATTACAATACAGCTCCCTGATAATGATCTAGAAAAAAACAGTGGAAGTTGGCCCAAGTGTTTGGGCCCCTATCCTCTATGTGGGAACCCTAATGAAGATCCTGGTGATTTAGCCAGTGTGAATTTATCCAGGAGCCCCAAACATTAGAAGGTAACCTTGGTCCCCGTGGAAATGGAAAGGGCATGTTTGACTCATTTCACCCCCTCCCACCATGGTGCCTGCTGCAATTAGGGGAGGAGGGTGCCATTTTAGGCTAAAGTAGCTGCTATGGAAGCCTTGATGCACATACTCAGAGCTGGATGAGACAGGATGGCATCTTCTAAGCAGTACTGCCAGCAATGGTGGGGAGACAGCAACATTCAGTCAGTGGCTCTTGTGTACACATAAAATCCAGTGATTCTAAATAGAGGGGAAAATCCATGGTCATCACTGACTTTGAGCCTGATTGGGGAAGACCGATAGTGGGCTGGGCACCCAAAAAGATTGTGTGAGGACCCCATGCTCCTAATATACCACAGACTATGGGGCTCAAGCCACCTAAGAGGAGTACCCACAGACAGCTGGCTCAAGGAATGTCTGTCACTCTGAGGCAGAGTGGACCCTCCACACCCAATGACTGTGGGAGCCTTGTGTGTTGAGACTGTGGGAACTCTGTGGTGGTAGGGGAGGGTACATGTTGTAGCTGGGCCTCTGGGCAGTCACTATGTGAGACTCCACATGCTCAGAGCTCCCTGGTTACCTCAGACCAGTCACTGTAATGGGATACAAACTTGGAATGAAGGATGTGTAGCTCATTTGAGCAGTTCTCATGGCAGTGCACATGAATGTTACACCCACTTGGGGTTAAGACCCAGGCATTGATCACCTTAGAGGAGAGGAGGTAAAGATGTGATCACACTAACAGAGGTGATCATTGCCTACCTTCTGTTATCAATAAGAGATTTACCCTTGATATTTGCCCCACCATGAAGCACTGAACAGAACTCCCTGGCCACACCCAGCACACATAAGGGCATTCACTGAAAGTGCAAACATTCCACTAAGCCACAGATGCACAGTTCAAAAATAAAAGTGATAAGAGGGAAAAACAAGTATCTCCACAAATGCCTAACATCAATGAAGAAATTGAAGAAACAAGAGTAAGAAGACAACATGACCTCATCCACAAAGGAACACAAAAACATTTCAATACTAGAATATGAAGATGAAGGGATTGATGAAATGCCAGAAATTAAATTCCAAAGATTACACACAGGATTACTCAAAAGTAACCAGAACCAAATTAATGATTTAAAGAAATTCATACATGACATGACTGAAATTTTCCCATGAAATTGATATTTTAAAGAGAAATCAAAATGAAATATTAGAAATAAAGAATTCAGGGGCCTGCACAGTGGTGTAGTGGGTTAAAGCCCTGGCCTGAAGCACCGGCATCCTATATGGGTGCCAGTTCTAGTGCCTGCTGCTCCTCTTCTGATCCAGCTCTATGCTATGACCTGAGATAGCAGTAGGGGATGGCCCAAGTCCTTGGGCCCCTGGACCTATGTGAGAGACTAGAAGAAGCTTTTGGCTCTTGGCTTCAGATTGGCACAGCTCTAGCCATTGCAGCCATCTAAGGAGTAAAGCAGCAGATGCAAGACCTCTCTGTCTCTACCTCTCTCTGTAACTCTATTTTTCAAATAAATAAAATAAATCTTTTTAAAAAAGAAATATAGAATTCAATAGATCAAATTAAAAATATGGTAGAAAGCATTAAAAACAGAATTGCTGAGGCAGAAGAAAGAATATCTGAGTTGAAAGACAATTCCTGGAAATTTTACAGTCAGATAAAAACTGAAGAAATTAGAAAAATTAGAGGTAATGTTGGAGATTTATGGTATACTATCAAATGGCACAATGTATGGTGCTTAGGATTTCCTGAAAGTCTGGAAAGAGAAAATGGGCCAGAAGGCCTATTTAGTGAAAGAATTACAGAAAACTCCCCCAATTTGGAGAAAGAAAGAGACACTCAATAAAAGAAAGCAAATAGAACTCATAATAGAAATGACCAGAAAAGATCCTCAGCAAGACACATCATAGTCAAACTTTCCACAGTAAAAGACAAAAATAAATTCTAAAATGTGTATCAGAGAAATTTCAGATTACTTTCAGAGGATCTCCAATTAGAATCACAGCTGATTTCTCATCAGAAACTCTACAGGTTAAGAGAGAATTGAAAGATATAGCTCAAGTCATAAGAGAATAAAATTGTCAACCCAGAATACTATATCATGTAATGCTCTCATTTATGAAATACAATGAAATAACGACATTCCATAGCAAACAGGAATTGAAAGAATTTGACAATTGTCCAACCTTACAAAAAATGCTTACATGTCTGCTACACACAGAAACAGAAAGACAGTCAACATTATGAAAGAATGTAAATGGAGAAAATCTCCCTGTAAAACTACAATAGAAATCCAACAACAATAGGAATATTTATAGAAAACTGGCAAAGCCAAGTCATTTCTGATCAATATTAACCTTGAATGTTAAACAGCCTCAAATTTACAGCTAAATGATACAAACTTAATGTATCTTTTACATTCAAAAGCCATGTAATTGCTGCCTTCAAGAAACACATCTCACAACAAAGATCCATCCAGACTGAAAGTTAAAGAATGGAGAAAGCTATCCCATACTAACAGAAAGCAAAAACAAGCTGGTGTAACCATCCTAATATCAGACAAAATAAACTTCACCACAGGAATTGTTAAAACAGAAAGAGAAATGTGCTATGTAATGAGATCAATTCAACAGGAAAATTGGACTTCAAGAAATGTGTATGTGCCCAATTATAGGGCACCTGCCTATTTAAAAGAAATGTTAATGTATCTAAAGGGAGGCATGTGCTGATACAATAGTAATGGGGGACTTCAACATCCCACTTAAATTAATGGATGGAAATTCAATAAAGAAACAATACACTTAACAGAGATTATGGATCAAATTATGGACCAAATAGACCTGTTATCTTCAGAGGTTTTCACTCTACAGTTGCACAATATACATTCTCATTTCAGTGCATGGAATCTTCTCTAGGATAGACCATACACTAGGCCAAAATAAAAATTAAGCAAAATCAAAACAATCAGAATCATACAATGCATCTTCTCTGACCACAATATAATGAAGCTAGAAATTAACAACTCAAAAATTTCTAGATTACATGAAAACCCATGGAGAGAGAGCAACATCTCCTAAATAAATGGTTTGTCTTAGATACAATCAAAAGAGAAAAAATAAAAAATGAATGAAGATGATAATACATCATATGAAAACTTATGGATATAGGAAAAGCAGTGTTAATAGGGAAATTTACAGCAATTGTTGCCTACATCAAGAAATTTGGAAATAAATGTCAATCTATGTATTTCATGGACCTAGAAAAACAGCAACTAAATGCCAAATTAGGAGGAAATATACAACTTAGAGAAGACATAAGCAAAAATGAGCAAAAAATTATAAAAGATCAGTAAAACGAAAAGATGGTTTTCTGAAAAAGTAAAACTGACACACGGCATTGATGCGGCTAACCAAAAAAGATGGAGAAGAGCCAAATCAATAAAATCAGAGATGAAAAAGGAAATGTAACAACAGATATACAATTAACATGCAAAAAACAATAACCTTTGTATACCTAGACAGTACCATGTTCAGAATGTAATTTTAAGATAAATCTCATTTACAATAGCTTCAAAGTATAAATACTTTATTATAAATTTAACCAAAGTTGACAAATATCTCTATTTTAAAAATTATAAAAAATTAAATAATTAGACAAAGACATAAAAATGGACACATCTTCCATTTTCATGGATTAGAACAATCAATATTTTCAAAATGTCCATACCACTGAAAGCAATTTATATATTCCATGCAATCCAAATCAAAATACCAAAGACATTCTTCTCAATCTAGGAAAAATGATGCTATTATTCATATGAAACACAAGAGACCCCAAATAGCTAAATCAATCTTATACAACAAAAATAGTCAAAGGCATCACAATATTAGATTTCAGGTCATACTACAGTGTAGTTATAACCAAAACAGTTTGGTGCTTGTACTAAAACAGACAGGTAGAGGCCAATGAAGCAGAATAGAAGTTCCAGAAATCAATCCATGCAAAGGAGCTAAAATCAATCCCTAGAGCAAGGACAATCTCTTCAACAAATGGTGCTGAAAAAACTGGATAGCCAGAGTCCATGTGCAGCAGTATGCTACAAGTCTACAACCTAGGCCTTGCACAAAAATCTACTCAAAATGGATCAAAGATCTAAATCTACAACCTGATAAAATCTAATTATTAGGAAACACTGAGGAAATTCTTCAAGACATTGGCATGGGCAAAGACTTACTGGAAAAGACCCCAAATACCACAGACAATCAAAATTGAAGTTGACAAATAGGATTACTTCAAGCTGAGATGCTTCTGTATTGCAAACAAAACTCTTAGCACAGTAAAGAGGCAATTGACAGAATGGAAGAAAATAGCTGGAAACTATGCAACTGATAAAGGGTTAATATCCAGATCTATAAAGAAATCAAGAAACTCAACAATGACAAAACAAACAATCCAGTTAAGAATTGGGCAAAGGACTTGAACAGTCATTTGTCAAGAATGGAAATTAATATGGCCAAAAGACACTTGAAAAAAATGCCCAGAATCACCAGGTATCAAGGAAATGCAATTCAAAATGACAATGAGTTTCACTTCACCACAGTTAGAGTGATTCTCATACAGAAATTAACAAACAACAAATGTTCATGAGGATTTGGGGAAAAAGGTACACTAATCCACTGTTGGTAGGAATGTAAACTTCTCCAACCACTGTATAAGACAGCATGGAGATAGCTCTAAAATCTGAACACAGATGTACCATACGACCCAGCCATTGCACCCCTAGGAATTTCTGTGAATCAAGTAAAGAAAAAAATTGGAATATGAAAGAGTTATCTGTACTCCCATTCCATTGCAGCTCAGTTCTCAATAGCTAAGATATGGAATCAACTGAGATGTTCATTAATTATTGACTGGATAAACAAATCATTTACTTTTTGTAGATATATATATATATATATATATATATATATATATATATATATACACAAATGTGACATGATCTGCCTCAAGTGTTAAACTCAACTACATCTGTGTGATGCCAACTGTCACAAGAAAAATGCAGCCATATCAATTATCTCTACCTCCTGTGATGCCACCATCCCACATGGGCATAGTTCTGAGCTTCAGGAGTCCATTTCAGATCTGCCTCTCCACTAATGTGCTTAGAAAAACCATGGAAATGTCCCAAATTCTAAAGCCCCTGCACTTATGTGGGAGACCTATAAGAAGCTCTTGTCTCCTGACTTCAGCCAGACCCAATCCCAGTCACGGTGGCCATTTCTCTCTTCCTCTATATTTCCCTCTTCCTATCTATGACTCTGGCTATCAAAATAAAAATATCTAAAAAACTAAATAAATATTTAAGAGCTTGTGCTGTGGCTCAATAGGATAATCCTCCACCTGCAGCACTGGCACACTGGGTTCTAGTCCTGGTTGGGGTGCCAGATTCTGTCCCAGTTGCCCCTCTTCCAGGCCAGCTCTCTGCTGTGACCTGGGAAGGCAGTGGAGAATGGCCCAAGTCCAGAAGCACCTGGCTCCTGGCTTCAGATCAGCACAATGTGCTGGCCACAGCACGCTGGCCGAGGCTGCCATTGGAGGGTGAACCAATGGCAAAGGAAGACCTTTCTCTCTTTCTTTCTCTCACTGTCCACTCTGCCTGTCAAATAAATAAATAAATATTTAAAAATAAACAAACAGAAAAACTTCCAGCCCAATATGGTCATTTATGGCTCTGCCTATACAGGGATGCCCTGCCAGAACCCTTGGTCCTGTAGCCTCAATACAATTCTCATTTGTTGTAAAATATTATTGAATGAATAATGTGTCTACATAACCTTTTTCAACATGAGAAAAATATCTTTCAAAACCAAACAATAATGTAGATGCTCATGCTATGAAATGTTTTAACTAATATAGAGATTTAGTGAGCAAAATTTAGTAATGCAGTGGTCAGCACGATGGTGTAGCTCTGGCCGTGGCAGCCATTTGGGGAGTGAACCAATGGAAGGAAGATCTTTCTCTCTGTCTCTCTTACTGTCTGTAACTCTACCCGTGAAATAAACAAAAATCTTTAAAAAATTAGTAATGCAATATGAGAAATAACAGGGTGACAAGTCAAAATAGGAGTATTTGGTGTAAAAAGATATTCAACTATACTTAAAAAAGAAATATAAAAAATTCTCAATACATTGAATCAATGAATGATCAAATCACTTAAGAAAATGAACTTAAGGAAATCATCCTAATATCTAGAAGTATGCTTTGCAAAATTTCTAAAACTGCAGGTTAATTTACAACCCCATAAATTCTATTAAAAAGTAGATATGAGGGGATTTGGTGAAAACAGTAATTATAATTAAATTTGAAGTGAAATAAAAAATAAAAATCAATGAATGTAAAACAACCAGAGATCATTCCATCTACTTTAATAATTTTAAGAGAAAGTGTATCTGTGGCTACAGTTTGGAAAATTTCTGTGAATGATAACTTTGTAATCATAAAAGTCAACTAGGTTTAAAATAAGTGACTTTGAAGGTGTAAAAGACTAAACTGACCCTAGATACTGTGCACATGAATGTTGCCAGGACAGCTTTCAGAATTTTGAATGACCTGATCACATAACAATGAAAAATCAAGCAAGATGGCCACAGATTCATAGTAGTGGCACTCATTTAAAGTAGAGAGACAGAGAAAGGGAGTGGAGGGGGGAGAGAGAGAGAGCAATAAATTCAAACACAATAGCAAAAACACTACATAAAATATTCACTACATAAAATATTTTCGTTCTTTTTTTTTTTTAAAGAACAGGGCCCTGAACCTTGGGTGCAGGGGCTCCCTCTCTCTTTTTTTAAATGGTTTATGAGTTACACAGAGAGAGGAGAGGCAGAGAGAGAGAGAGAGAAAGAGAGAGAGAGAGGGATCTTCCATCCACTGGTTCACTCCCCAGGTGGCTTCAATGGCTGGAGCTGTGCCAATCTGAAGCCAGGAGCCAGGAGCTTCCTCTGGGTCTCCCACACAGGTGCAGGGGCCCAAGGACTTGAGCCACTTTCTACTGCTTTCCCAGGCCATAGCAGAGAGCTTGATCAAAAGTGGTGCAGCCAGGACTTGAACCGGCACATATATGGGATGTTGGCACTTCAGGCCAGAACATTAACCTACTGTGCCACAGCACCAGCTCCTAAAATATTTTTCTAAAATGGAAAGTAAAACTGAATAACTTGGTTGGAGTAATATTAATTAGCAAGCATAAAGGTATTTGGTGAAAAAGTGTCTGTTACAACGAAGTTTAATGTATTTCTTAGGGCCTGGTGCTGAAGTGTAGTGGGCTAGGCCTCTGCCAGTGGTGCTAGCATCCCAGATGTGTCCTAGTTCATGTCCTGGCTGCTAGTCTTCTAATCCAGCTTTCTCTTATGGCCTGGGAAAGCAGTAGAGAGAATGGGACAAGAACATAAGCCCCTGAACCTGTTTGGGGGACCTACAGAAGTTCTTTGCTATTGGCTTTGAATAGGCTCTGCTCCAGCCATAGTGAAGACTTGGGGAGTGAACTAGTAGATGAAACATCTTTCCCTCTGTCTCTCCCTCTGTCTGTATGTATCTAAATCTATCTTTAAAATAAAAAAAAGTAAAAAAAAAATTAAATGGAGTACCTAAAATCATGATGAGATCTTTCCAAGTTACATGGTATATTACAGGACATATAGCAGTGCCTAGAATGTATGATGGAAAATTTCATATGCCAATGATAAAAATCTGGAAAAGGTAAAAATGTGTCAATTAGAAAGGAAGAGTAAATACACCTGGCCTAGGACTCCTGTATACACATGAATTTCCCAGGAGGACTCACAGAGCTTCGAGCAGTGAAAATGCAAGGCAAGTCTGAAACAAAGTCACTGTATCACCACTGGCTTACTAGAATGTTAG
Organism: Oryctolagus cuniculus; assembly: GCF_051225735.1. NCBI lineage: Eukaryota > Metazoa > Chordata > Mammalia > Lagomorpha > Leporidae > Oryctolagus > Oryctolagus cuniculus. The sequence continues at coordinate 32,924,759 of NC_142889.1, forward strand.
GGATACACAGGTTATAACAGTAGGTTAAAAAAGTAAAGTAAAAATAAAAAGTGATGAATGTGTTATAAAAACATGTTGTGATTATGGACACAAGTAAAAATGAACACACACTATGAAATAAGATATGTTATGGTTACTGTGTGAAGTAATGTGTAATTTGAAAGGGGAAATAATGGTGTGAAAAGTAAACATAGGGAACTTTCTGATAAATAGTTCAACACAATTATATCAATAACAGAAATTATGAAAAAATCCCAAAATTTAAATAACACAGATCATGTCATGTTCTATAATATATGACAGGAAAGGATCACATATCTTGAATTACAGTGTGGAAGTTTTAAAAATCAAAGGCAAAATTTAGAACTAACATATCTGTGAGAAACTATGTACGTGAGAGTTAACTGGAAACCTACAGAATTTGAGTGTGTTGATGACTTCACAAAATGCTAACCAAGCTAAACACATAGTGTTGGGCTTGCTCAGATTAAGACATTAAAATATGTACTGATAATAGATATAATTTTTACAATTTATTTGACAGGTAGAGTTATAGACAGAGAGAGAGAGACAGAAAGAAAGGTCTTCCTTCTGTTCACTCCCCAAATGGCTGCTAAAGCTGGCACTGCACCGATCTGAAGCCAGGAGCCAGGTACTTCCTCCTGGTCTCTCATGTAGGTTCAGGGGCCTAACCACTTAGGCCATCCTCCACTGCCCTCCCAGGCCACAGCAGAAAGCTAGATTGGAAGAGAAGCAACCGTGACTAGAACCAGCACCCATATGGGATGCTGGAGCTTCAGGAGAAGGATTAACCAAGTGAGCCACAGCACCAGCCCCGATAATAGCTATAATTTAAAAAGTCATGCAATTATGAAAAGCAAATTATTATCAATGTAAGAAAAATAACTTGGGAGGAGAAATAAAAATAATCTAATACAGTTACAGAAGCACAGATTGTTACTGTTGCACTAAAAATGAATGCTAGAAAATCCAACATATTTATACCAAAGATCATACCATTTTACATAAGTAAAATAAGCATGTCTGGGGGATGATGTTCTGGTACAGTGGATTAAGCCAATGGGCTTGCTCTTATCAATCACTGTGATGCCTGGTAGAAGTACAATCTATTCTGCATTACTGACCCAGCTTTCTGCTAATGTACCTTGGAGGCATAAGATTATGGTCTAAATAATCCATTTCCTGCCATCCACATCAAAGCTCCAGATGGGGTTTCTGGCTCCTGGCTTAGGCCTGGCTCAGTCCCAGTTGCTGTGGCAATTAGATGGGTGCACAAATACGTGGAATTTCCCCCCTCCATCTTTCTTTTCCACTCTGCCCTTAAAATAAATCTTTAAAAAACTAAAAGCCTTGACTATGTAGAACTATGTTACTTTCAATAATAAGAGGTACATTTTGATCCCCCAAAATATCAACAATATCTGCAAAATGCTACCTATAAAGAGTTAACAGCCAGGTATCACATTAAATTTATCTGAAAAAAATGTGTACATAAAGGTTGTGAGGTAGTTATAATTTCACAGCATTGATAAAATCACAATGAACAAGATAACATGGAGTGCTCTGGTTTCTAGATACTATGACACACAAAGGTAATACGTATAATGCTAAGGTATAAACTAGAATGATAAAGAGATGCAAATGCAGTAAAATAATATTGTGATCACTGTGAGAAAAATAAGCAATTTATTAACAAGAGTGGAGGCTAACTTTATGGTTTAATAAGTCAAGACACTACCTGTGATGCCAGCATCCTGTATGGGCAGATGTCCCACATCTGACCTAACTCTCTGCTAATGACCTGAGAAAAGGAGTGGAAGGTGGCCTAAGGGTTTAGACCCTTGCCATCCTTGTGGGAGAACTAGATGAAATTCTTAGCCTTCAACCTGGATCAGAATTAGCTGTTGCAGCCATCTGAGAAGTGAAACAGCAGATGGATGGTCTCTCCCTTCCTTCCTTCCTTCCTTCCTTCCTTCCTTCCTTCCTTCCTTCCTTCCTTCCTCCCTTCCTCCCTTCCTCCCTTCCTCCCTTCTTTCCTTCCTCCCTTCTTTCCTTATTTCCTTCTTTCCTTCCTTCCTTCTCTCCTTCCTTCCTTCCTTCCTTTCCTTCTTTCTTTCCTTCTTTCCTCTCTCTCTCTCCCCTCTCTCTTCCTCTCTTTTTCTCCCTTTCTCTCTCCTCTTCCTCCCTTCTTCCTTCCCCTCCTACCTCCCATCCCTATAGCTCTGATTTTTAAATAAAGAAAACTTTAAAAAAAAGGAATGAGGTGTGCAAAACCAATGTCAGGTAAGGTGCTAAAAACAGTCCATCATGCATTAAAAGGGGAAAACAAATGAAATCTTTTCCAGGAAACATAAATCAATGATATATGTCACCATTTACCTAAATAGTAATAAATAAAACATGACACAAATATTCTGTTGAAACTCTTTTTTTATTGTGAAAAAGTCTTTATTTTAAGAAAAAAATTTAGTTAACAAAAATTTAACAAGTTTCACTTAGCAAAATACACCCCAAAGGAAATCACAGTACAAAGAAAGTTTTAAGTCAGTACCTCACCAATTCCTACAGTATTAGTATTGTGTCTCAATTCTCAAAACTAACTTTTAAAAAGCTTAAACTTAACCTAAAAGATTTAAATGAAAATAGAAACTAGAATGAACAAACATGAGAAATGTTTCTCTTTGAATTAGGGATCTAGCACCTTTGAGTTTTCCACAAAAGTACATCTCCCCAAGGTGTTCACTGTGGTGTGGTGTAAAAGATCCACTATTTAGCATACTTAAACTACTTTAACTCAGATAACATCACTCAGAAGGATACTACTAAAATGTTACTCGAGAAAAGCAGAAAATAGTTTCGTTTACTCAATATCACATGCTAGAAGAAAAGTTTGCATGAGAAAACACTGAAGAGGTAATTTTTTAATCCAGATTTCACAAACTCATGGTGCAAAATGGGTCCCACAGCTTCCTCTAGGGTAATCACTGCTTTTTCACTGCTTGCTGGCTGCCTCTGAAAATTTGATTGAAATTAACTCAAATGCTTCTACAAAACTAATCATATCCACCCATGCTATTCTGACCACTATAGCCAGTGCCATAACAACCGCTCACTGACTGGCTCTCCAGGCCACTGTAGGTGGCCTGAGACACGGACACCCCCATGCCCTGCATCACCTGGTTGCTGTGGGTCCCGTTGCTGGCCCCTGTGGTGGAATTCAAGAAGAGTTCTATGTATCTGTGCTGCATATTGGCCCTATCTTTCAACATCGCTGCCACAGCTTCTTCGTGGGTGGCAAACTCCACATCAGCTTCGCCCATCACTCTTCCATCTGGGCAGATCTCAATGTGGACTCCCACTGGGTTAAGTGGAGAGAAGAAGTTGTAGATGTCGTTCTCTGTCGCTTTGTATGGCAGCCCTCTCATGTGGACGCAGTGGCTGGTGGTGCTCTGCACTGCAAACTCGCTGTCTCCATATCTGTGGTCGTACATTCCTGAGAGGCAGTAGCTGAGGTCTCTCCCAAACAGATCAGTGGTGAAGCCGTAGCCATCGCTGAGGCCACTGTACTCCTCATAGCCCCCATAGCCAGCGCTGTAGGTGCCAGGCCACATTCTCTCCAAGCCTGCCTGCTTCACAATGCCAATATACCTCCAGGCTGTGCCAGGCCTGTCATAGGGCCCGGGTCGCTGAACAGACATGAACTTCAGAGGAGGATCTGAGCATGACCTCACTTCTTCCTGACTGCTCTTAAATACCTCAATATATCTGTGCCCTATTCTCTCCTTGTGCTTCCCTAGCACCTTCTCTGCCAGCTCCTGAGAGGCAAACTGCACGAAGGCCTCCCCTGTAATCTTGCCCTCGGGGTCCACAGGCAAAGTGATCCCGTTTGGCACGATTTCCAACCCTGAGAAAAACTGAACAATTTCTTCCTTTGTGCATCCAAACGGGAGTTCTCGAAGCCGCACGAAGCCATCATTAGTGGTGTCAGCGCTGTTTGGACCACTGTGCTTCAACACCCAATCCATCTCAGTTCTGTGAGACTTGAACACCTCAATGTACTCGTGCCCTATGCTTTCCCTGTCTTTTTTCAGGATCATTTTGACATCATCTTCTGATTCAAGTTCGACAAATGCCTCACCACTCTGCCTGCCTTCTCTAGTGTAGATAAAATGAACGCCTGCAGCCCCATCATGAATCATGCAGTCGGACAGGAAGTTCTGCACATCCTCAATAGAGCAGGAGCAAGGCAGGCCACGGAGCTTGACCACAAAGCCTTTACCTCCCTCGGGACCCAGCATCATGGACACTTGACAGGGTAGATGTCAGACAAACGGGTGCAAGTTGTCTTTTTATGGCTTAGAGTATCGCCAAGGATACCTTCAGTAGGAGACACCTCTGCTAGGTAACCAACTGTCCACTGAGGAGAGCTGGCCTGGTTTCTATTTGCATTCAGCAAGAGCGGCTTCCAGCGAAGGACTGCAGATCCCACCCGAGCTTAGACGTGCAGAGGGCTCCAGGCAAACTCCAGGTGCATCTTTTTGTTCTTAACCTTCTTCAGGAAGATGCAGCACAATCCTCCTGTTGAAACTCTTAGAAAGCAAAATCTTATAAATATTGAGAACAAGCAAAAATATATTACTTAAAACAGTGAATTATCAGAAGGCTTAAGATTATTATGAAAATATGTATGCATGATAACTTAGGGATTATTATGTGTGAATAAATGAGTAATCTGGTAAGAGTAATAATAGAATGACAAACAATTGTAAGGGCAGTTGCTGAAAAATACATAATTAAAATTACATTTAAAATGGGAAATAAAGAGAAGGTAAAACAATCCCATTTCTTTGAGAATAATCATAAATGAAAGATGATGATACATGGGTTTTTTAAACTACCCAATTGGGTAGTTTAAAAAACATAGGAAAATTCAAAGTTCCCCAATGACTGAGAAAACGTTTTTTAAAAAAATGTCATCAAGAAAAGGTGAATAACTGGTGGGACCTAAGATGGCTTTAAGATTTGTGTAAATGAAGATTGCAAGGACAATTAACAGTTTTGATATAAATGATGACCTCATATTGACAAAGGTTATTAGTGATATATAGATAAAACACATAATATCAAAGACAAAACTAAAGAGTTAGAAATATTATGAGGGGCCGGTGCTGTGGCGCAGTGAGTAAAGACAATGCCTTCAATGCCCGCATCCCATATGGGTGCTGGTTTGAGTCCCAGCTGCCCCATTTCGAATACAGCTCTCTGCTATAGCCTAAGAAAGCCATAGATGGCCCAAGTCCTTAGGCCCCTACACCCACATTGGAGACATGGAAGAAGCTCCTGGCTCCTGGCTTCAGATTGACACAGCTCCGGCCATTGCAGCCATCTGGGGAGTTAAGCAGCAGAAGAAAGACTTCTCCCTGCCTCTCTGTAATTCTGCCTTTCAAATAAAGAAATAAATCTTTTAAAAAAAGAAATATTATGAAATAAAAATAGGGCATATATACACAATGGAGTACTACTCAGTCATAAAAAAGAATGCAATCCCAACTTTTACAACAAAATGGATGCAACTAGAGTCCATTATGCTAAGTGAAATAAGCCAGCGACAAAAAAGGCAATGCATGTTTTCTCTTATATGTTGGAGTTAATGTAGGATACAACAAACAAAATGCATAAAAATGAAATTGACAGTATGATATACTCATTGTTTATGACCTTCTCTATCTTCTTGTGGAATAATGGTTTTCCTACTTTTTACTTGTTGAACATTGTCATTACTGGTGCATTAAATCCGTGATTATAAAGTACATGTTAATTGTTTTTGAAAAAATTAAAGAAAAAAGAAAGCCAGAGGGGGAATTGAGGGAGGGGGCAAATTGTGGTCATTTTCCTGGAATTGTATCTATAAACTTCATGAAATCTGTTCTTTTTATACAAATAAAAATTTAAGAAGAAATAAAATTCATTTATAATTACTGAAAATAAATGAATAATTTTAGTTTAAACAATAATTGTGTGAAAAGAGAATATGACATTACTCTAAAACAGACTATTATAAGTACATTAAAAAAAGAAAAACAAAAAATATATTTCAGAAAAGAGAAATCAAAGACCATATAACTTACCACAATAATCTTATTTTTTCTTTCCTAACCACAATTTTCTTAAAGGAAATATGTATATAGAACTATTCATCAAAACTTTCAACAATTGAAACGTCTCAAATAATCATTAAGGGTATTTGTTAACTGCAAGAATGAATTATCAGATGAATCTAGGACATCTCTGAAAATACATGTCCATGATGGTTGTCACAAAAACTATAATATTTTTTGGAGCTGGTGATCTCATAATGAAAAATTCAACCATGATGACCATGCATTCACAGTGCTAAGACTGGCTTACAATACCAAGTTAAAGAAATATATAGGGGGCCAGCTCTATGGCACAGTAGGTTAATCCTCCACCTGAGGCACCTGCATCCCATATGGGAGCAGGTTCTAGTCCTGGCAGCCCCTATTACAATCAAGCTCTCTGCTATACCCTGGGAAAGCAGTAGAAGATGGTCTAAGCGCTTGGGCCCCTGCACCCACATGGGAGACCAGGAAAAACACCTGGTGCCTGGCTTTGGATTGGTGCAGCTCCTGCCATTGTGGCCATCTGGGGAGTGAAACAACAGAAGGAAGACCTTTCTCTCTGTCTCTCCCTCTCATTGTCTGTAACTCTACCTGTCAAATAAATAAAGTCTTTAAAAAAAAGAGAGAGATAGGTGTTAGCTATAGACTCAAATGCAAAAACAAAAAATATGTTTTGAAATAAAATATATTATGATTACTATGAAAATAAATAAATAATTTTAGTAGCAATGATAGAATGACAAGGATGTAAACAAACTGTAAAAAACTAGACTATTGAGGCTGATATTGTGGCAAAGTGGATAGGGTAACTGTCTGTAGTTCTGGTATCCCATATGGATACAAATTTTAGTCCTGGCTGCTCCACACTGATCCAGCTCCCTGATAATGTGTCTGGGAAAGCACTGGATGATAGACCAATTCTTTGTCCATTGCACCCCTGTGAAATACCTGGAAAAATCTTCTGTACTGTGCCTTCAGTCTGGCCCAGTCTTAGACTTTGTGGGCATTTTGGGAGTGAACCAAGAAGGATGATTTCTCTCTCTCTCTCTATCTCTCACTCTCACTCGCTCTCTTCCTTTTTCATTGTAACTCTGTCTTTCAAATATATAAAATCTATTTAAAACATATACTATTGTAATTAAGGTAAAAAGAAAAACAAATAAAAATTTTCTATGAGCTATAAATCAAAGAAAACATCACCTCCTAGAACAATAACACAGGTAAGATATATGGATTTAGAAGGAACCTACTGACATTTCCAAAAAAATCAAAGGTAATCTCACAATTCCATAAATATTCACAATTACCAAGAAATATGATGCTGTGTGGGAGGCATTGTCCAGATTCTCCTGAAATGGCTCTGAAAAACTGTGTCCATGAAACTTCCCAGAACAACTTACACAATTTTATGGCAGTTGATAACCTCATAATGAAAACACCAAGAAAAATGACCTGAGGTTCACAGTGGAAGGATTTGCATAGAATAGATTATTAAGATACACATAGGTGATAGTTACAAGACCAGACAAGAAAATTAAAGGAGGATGCTGGAGATGTTACAAAATCAAATATATTATAAGAAAGAGTAATTTCACAGAAATAATAGAACGAGTAGGTAAAAGTTTGGCTGGAAACTATATGACTACAATTACTCTACAAAGGAAAATGAATGAAAAAATACAAAATGGAAATCAAAAGAGTTCAAAGAAGTTAGCAGAAAAATATTCAATGAAGCCAGTGGCTGTACCTCCTCTACTGTAACACTCATACATCAATAGTAATTATAGAGTCCCATACATTTCATGTAAGTTAAAAAATTGTTCATGAGGGCCAACATGAAGGTGCAGCAGATAAAACTGCCATCTGTGAAACAATCATCCCACATTTGTGCTGGTTCACATCCAATCCAGCTCCCTGTTAATGGCCTGAACTATGCAGTGGAAGATAGCCCAAGTGATTGGGCACCTGCAACTCATGTGGGTGATGGGAAGAAACTCCTGGCTCCTGGCTCCTGACTCCTGGCTCTTGGCTCCTGGCTGCAGCCAGATCCACCCAAGCCATTGAAAAATCTGTGGAGTAAGAAATCAAGAAACTCCACAAGATCAAAACAAACAGTCCACTTAAGAGATGGGCCAAGGACCTCAATAGACATTTTTCAAAAGAGAAAATCCAAATGGCCAACAGACACATGAAAAAAAAGTTCAAGATCACTAGCAATCAGGGAAATGCAAATCAAAACCACAATGAGGTTCCACCTCACTCCAGTTAGAATGGCTCACATTCAGAAATCTACCAACAATAGATGCTGGTGAGGATGTGGGGAAAAAGGGACACTAACCCACTATTGGTGGGAATGCAAACTGGTCAAGCCACTATGCAAGTCAGTCTGGAGATTCCTCAGAAACCTGAAGATAACCCTACCGTTCGACCCAGCCATCCCACTCCTTGGAATTTACCCAAAGGAAATTAAATTGGCAAACAAAAAAGCAGTCTGCACATTAATGTTTATTGCAGCTCAATTCACAATAGCTAAGACCTGGAACCAACCCAAATGCCCATCAACAGTAGACTGGATAAAGAAATTATGGGACATGTACTCTATAGAATACTATACAGCAGTCAAAAACAACAAAACCCAGTCAATTGCAACAAGATGGAGGAATTTGGAAAACACCATGCTGAGTGAATTAAGCCAGTCCCAAAGGGACAAATATCATATGTTCTCCCTGATTGGCGATAACTAACTGAGCACCAAAGGGGAAACTTGTTGAAGTGAAATGGACACTATGAGAAACAGTGACGTGATCAGCTCTTGTCTTGACGGTTGATGTACAATGTAATACTTTATCCATTTTAGTATTTTTTTTGTTCTAGTACCATTGGTTGAACTCTGTAATTAACACACAATTATTCTTAGGTGTTTAAATTTTAACTGAAAAGTGATCCCTGTTAGGAATTTGGAAAACATTATGTTGAGTGAAATAAGCCAATCCTAAAGGGACAAATACCACTTATTCTCCTTGACAGGTGACAACTAACTGAGCACAAAAAAGGAAACCTGTTAAAGTGAAATGAACACTATGAGAAATGGTGACTTGATCAGCATAGCCCTGACTGTTAATGAACAACTTAATACATTATCCCTCTTAGTATTTTTTTGTCTGTTCTACTTAATATGACTGGTTTAATTCTGTAATTATCACACAGTTATTCTTAAGTGGTGAAAATTAACTGAAATGTGATCCCTGTTAAACATAAGAGTGGGGATAAGAGAGGGAAGAGATGTATAATTTGGGACATGCTCAAGCTGACTTGCCCCAAATGGTAGAGTTAGAAACATACCAGGGGATTCCAATTCAGTCCCATCAAGGTGGCATGTACCAATGCCATCTCACTAGTCCAAGTGATCAATTTCAGTTCACAATTGATCATAATGAAAGGACTAATAGTCAAAGGGAGCACATAAACAAGTCTAGTACCTGCTAACACTAACCAATAGAATAAATAAAGGGGAGAATGATCCAACATGGGAAGTGAGATACTCAGCAGACTCATAGAATGGCAGATGTCCTAAACAGCACTCTGGCCTCAGAATCAGCCCTAAAGGCATTCCAATCTGGCTGAAAAGCCCATGAGAGTATTTCAGGCATGGAAAGCCAAGACACTCTGGCAAAAAGATCTCTGTGAGTGAGATGCCAGTGGAAAGAACAGGTCTTCAATGAAGGAGGTACCTTTCTCTGAAGGGAGGAGAGAACCTCCACTTTGACTATGACCTTGTCTAAACAAGATAAGAGTCGGAGAACTCAAGGGGTTTCCATAGCCTTGAAAACTCATGACCGGTGCATAGGGAGATTACTGATGCCATAAACAGGAGTGTCAATTTGTAAAGTCAACAACAGGAGTCATGGTGCACTTACTCCTCATGTAGGATCTCTGTCCTTAATGTGCTGTACATTGAGGCTTAATGCTATAATGAGTACTCAAACAGTATATTTCGCTTTGTGTTTCTATGGGAGTGCAAACTGTTGAAATCTTTACTTAATGTATACTAAACTGATCTTGTGTTAAAAAAAAAAAGAAGAAGAAATTATCAATTCCCAACTTGACTCTCACTGGGATTAAACATGACAATAGGTCTGATCTGATTTCATCATCATTTTAAAAAAATCATCTATTATTTTTCACTTTATGTTTCTGTGTGGGAGCAAACTGTTGAAATCCTTACTTAATGTATACTAAGCTGATCTTCTGTATATTAAGATAATTGAAAATGAATCTTGATGTGAATGGAAGAAGAGAGGGAGTGGGAAAGGGGAGGGTTGTGGGTGGGAGGACGGTATGGGGGGGAAGCCACTGTAATCCATAAGTCATACTTTGGAAATTTATATTCATTAAATAAAAGTTAAAAAAAAATGGTGACTTGATCAGCCCTCACCCTGACTGTTGATGAGCAGCTTAATATGTTATCCCTCTTAGTATTTTTTTGTTTGTTCTACTTAATACTCTTGGTTGAATACTGTAATCAATACACAATTCTTCTTAAGTGCTGAAACTTAACTGAAAAGTGATCGCTGTTAAATGTAAGAGTGGGAATAAGAAAGGGAAGAGATATGCAATTCGGGACATGCTCAAGCTGACTTACCTGAAACAGTAGAGTTAGAAAAATACCAGGGGATTCAAATTCAATCCCATCGAGGTGGCATGTACCAATGCCATCTCACTAGTCCCAGTGATCAATTTCTGTTCACAATTGATAGTAATGATAGGACTAAGAACCAAAGGGATCACATAAACAAGAATAGTGTGTGCAAATACTAGCTGATAGAATCAAAAAGGGAGAGAATGATCCAACATGGGAAGTGAGATACACAGAAGACCCATAGGATGGCAAATGTCCTAACAGCACTCTGGCCTCAGAATCAGCCCTTAAGGCATGCGGATCTGGCTGAAATGCCCATGAGAGTATTTCAGGTATGGAAAGCCAAGACACTCTGGGGAAAAAAAAACCTAAATGAAAGATCTCCACGAGTGAGATCCCAGTGGAAAGAACAGGTCGTCAAAGAAGGAGGTACCTTTCTCTGAAGGGAGGAGAGAACTTCCACTTTGACCATGGCCTTGTCTACATATGATCAGAGTCAGTGAACTCAGCGGGCTTCCATAGCCTTGGCAGCTCATGACAAGAGCCTAGGGTGATTACTGAGGCCATAAACAAGAGTGTCAATTTGTTAAGTCAACAACAGGAGTCACTGTGCACTTACTCCTCATGTAGGATCTTTGTCCTTAGTGTGCTGTACATTGAGATTTAATGCTATAACTAGTACTCAAACAGTATTTTTCACTTTATGTTTCTGTGTGGGTGCAAACTGTTGAAATCTTTACTTAATGTTTACTAAACTGATCTTCTGTATATAAATAGAATCAAAAATGAATCTGGATGTGAATGGAAGGGGAGAGGGAGTGGATAAGGGGAGCGTTGCGGGTTGGAGGGACGTTATGGGGGGGAAGCCATTGTAATCCATATTCTGTACTTGGAAATTGATATTCATTAAATAAAAGTTAAAAAAAAGACAAAAAAAAGAAAAATCTGTGGAGTAAACTAGAAGATGGTAGATTTCTTTCTCTTCTCTCTGTGTATCTCTTCAAATAAATAAATATTTTAAAAAGAAAATAAGATAAGATGGCTCTAAAATGGATTACCTGGAAAGTGTGAATTTTCAGGGATGCCAAGATTTCTCAAAATATATGTGCATGACAATTTTCAGTAGAGCTTAAATAATTTTGCTGGAGTGCATGACTTCATAGTCAAAATTTAATTTGTTTACAGGTTCATAAAGAAGGATAATCTTAGACTATGATATTAAAACACACACGGGGTAATGGTAATCTGAAAGATGAAACATAAAAATTAGATGTTCTATGAATTGAAATATATTTATTAAGTGAGTAGAAATGATAAATTTGGTAGGACAAATGATAAATTTTATTAATTGGTGATAAATTGACTATTACAACATATTAAAAAGGAAAGTAAAGACTCAAGAAAAAGAAAATCAAAGACAATGACACTTACCATAACAGTCTTCAACTACTTTAGTTTTCCCAATTAAAGGGAAATTTACAGTCCCACAAACATCCATAAAATATATTCGATATATTACCTGGAAGAGGTGAATGATTACCCCATCCTAAGGTGTCTCTGAGAAACTGTGTACTTGAAAGTTGCCAAGACAACTTACAGAACTTTGAAGAAGCTGATGACCTCACAATGTAAACCCTAGCAAGATGGCCTCCATTTCACCAGGAAAATACTCACTTAAACTAGGATGTTAAAGATATATGCAGGTGGAATGCAGAAAGTCAAGGATCAAAAGAATTCTAAAGTGCTGCAAATATTATGAAGTGAAAAGCAATATGCTGGCATTATTGTGACAAGGAATAAGTATTTTGTTTGAAACAATACTAGTGTGACAGGAGAAAAAAGAAATTACCTAAAAATAGAACATTCAAATTACATTAAATCTGTATTTGTGGTAGTAATATATTCAAAGACAGCAACAAAATATAAAGGTTGCAGGTGTTTTAAAAACATGGTAATTGTCATGAGAAGCAATTGTTAATTTTTGGAGCAACTAATTTAAAATGAAAAAGCAAGATTACACTTTTCCTGTCCTCCCAGAATTTCACTTTTATAGCAATTATTATTCATTTTACTTTATTTTACAAAATATCAATTTACCATGAGATGGAAAAATCTTGGTCCTTTCCTACAGATGGTTTGAAAAGCACTGCTCTAGCAACAAGCTAGAATGCACCATTAAAAATGTATTGACATTATACAGAGTAAATATTTAATTAATTGAATAATAAACTCATTCTTAAGAGTAGGTTTTCTAATTATATCCATAAGCTTTCTAATTACACTCACATTCCATTTCTCAGAACACAAGTAGATTTGCATATTGCTAATTTAAGTTTATATTTTCTTACCTGTATTGGCTTACTCTATCAGTCTGGGTCCTTAATAGAGGAATTTGCATATATAAACACACACACACACACACACACACACACACACACACACACACACACATATATATATATATATATATATATATATATATATATATAATCTCTTTTATTTAGATGACGGTAGATGTTAATCACATGTATAATATGTCTACACAGCAACCAATAACAATGTTTGGTCAAACTCATTACAACAGCCCAACTAAATTGACTGAGTTGAGTTAATATTTACAATAGAATCCTTACCAATTCTGAATCCAAAACATCTCCTTAAAACAAATGTAATCTCCAAAGAAATAACAGTTCTACTTCCATGTCAAATAATACAAAAATACTTAGAACCAAAAATGCACAACTCCCTAAAAGAGCATGCACATTCCTTGCATAAACAGTCACCCTTCTTGATATCTTGTAGCTAAAATTTTTAGGATTTAAAGTTAAAAATACTTAAAGACTATGAGGCAAACTGTTATATGAAAACATGATAAAAGGGAGCAGTATTTAAAGCACAGAAATATTTACATAAACACATTCATAACAAAATAATGAAGTAATACTCAAAGACCACCACCCTAGGCTCTAGCCCCCACTGCCACGGCTGGAAGCCAGGTGACCCCATAGGCCAACCACCAGTGTCAGCTCCACCCCCCATCCTAATGGGATTTGCTGCTCATACTTCCCTGCCAACCCCCAAGTAAGGTTTTAAGTGGACCTGTTTCTGAATACATCTCTTTTTCTCTCCATCTCCTAATCTCTCTCTCTCACTCTATCTCTTGATATCTCTCTTACACTCTCCTTCTCCCTCTTTTCCTTCTTTGCCCCTTCCATCAGGTCTGCTGGGATTCCCACAATAAACCCTTTCCCTTAAAATAAAACAACAACAAAAGAAATCTTCATAAAAATCTCAGTTGTGATAGAATTTGTAACTACTGTGTATCACTGCCCATTCCATAATCCTTTTGTCTTATCAGAACCTCAGCTTGTCATTCTCTTTTAGCTCATGAGAAAACATTTGTTTTCTGTTATTGTACAAAACACAGCATTACACTCAATCGCTGCCACCATGTGAGTTAAACCAATTGAGCAAATCTAAATAATACATTGCAAACCTTATTAAAACTTATCTAAGAATATGAGAGGTAAACTGTACCAAGATTCAAGACTTTCATATAAGTAATTATGTTGGGATGCAGTGATCTGAAGTATGCCAGGACCCATCCTTATAAAAAAAAGTCTCCTTTTGGGGATGGACTTCAGTTCCTACCAGGAAAGAAGGCTGACAGTTAGTAGGCTTTCAAGAGGCAGCACAGTTTGCACTCCTTGAACTATTTTACTTGGTAAAAAGATCTTCCAGCTATAGAGTGGACAGTGAGAGAGAGAGAGAGACAGAGAGGAAGGTCTTCCTTTGCCGTTGGTTCACCCTCCAATGGCCACCGTGGCTGGCACACCACGCTGATCCGATGGCAGGAACCAGGTACCTATCCTGGTCTCCCATGGGGTGCAGGGCCCAAGGACTTGGGCCATCCCCCACTGCACTCCCTGGCCACAGCAGAGAGCTGGCCTGGAAGAGGGGCAACCTGGACAGAATCCGGCACCCTAACCAGGACTAGAACCTGGTGTGTTGGTGCTGCAAGGCGGAGGATTAGCCTAGTGAGCCGCGGCGCCGGCCACAGGGAGTTTTGAGTAGGAGGCATGAAATGTGCCTATTAGAGTGGCTATAATGTGTGAATGTTATATTGCTAACTAATAATGAATAGACAGCAACTATGAAGGCAGAGCCAGTAAGCTTCTGCAGACAGAATGATGTGGGCCATTGATTTCAATAGGTCTCTGACACTGCCATTTATTGCATTTATTACACAGTGGATACACAAATACAGTGACCATGGTGGCCAAAGCAGAAAGTGATTGTAGACTTGTTGAACATAAACCTGTTAGCCTGGGCTACCACTCAATAATGCTGATCCAGGTGTTGCCACTGTTTTTTGGGTAATCTACCATCTAAAGGGATTAACAATAACTCTCTGATTTCCTATTCATGAGGTGACCATGTAGTTAGTTGATTGAAAATTGATTAAATGGATTGAAATCTATGTATATATTTTAAATCCAAGTTTGCCTTTTCTCCCTGCAGGTCTTCAGTCATCACTTCTATTTGAAGAATTATTGAGTTTTGATCACCACACATGAGATTATTTACACAATGAGATTATATATCCAATTCCCTAGGAATAAAAATCTCATTTTACTTCAAATATGCTAAGGCTAGGGACTAAATAATGACATGCACTGTTTCTGTCTTATATGCCACTACTCAGAATTCATCATCCTGATAGGGCAAGAATATGAATTCAGATGACATGATGCTGTGAGATTGAAAGGTGACATCATCATGTGGATCACTCTATATCTTTGAAATTAATGGACTTACAAGTTATTGACAACTTATTATGTAGAAGGCATGGGTACAAGAAATAAGAATGGATGAAGGAATATCACGGCATATCATCACTCTTCTGTGGCATTCTTGTTCTTATGGGCACCAGAGTTTTAGTTTCTGTGGCTTAGATGTTCTCATTCCAGTATGCTGCATGGCCTGTGGGGCTGGGACTCTATCCTTCTGGCTACCTGATAGTGGTCCACACCTCAGGCTCTTTACTACAAATTGCACTGTGCACAAGATGGTCTCTCTAAAGGTTCCAGCCTAGGATACCAAGAGGGAGTTTTTCAGTGAATCTGTTTGCTTGAAATTCAGTTTTTGTTGGGAGAAAAGGAAATGAAATTCCCCAATGTACCTGAGAAGGTTGTGGATTATTAAGTCATGTGAGGTCATTGGTGACCCTGGCCAGTGAAATTTTACTGAGTGGTGGGAATGGCAGTTGAGTTAGCACAGCAAAAGAAATTTAGAGTTAAGAATGTGAGAGACAGGTAAACTGAAAACTCTTTCAGAAAGATTAGCTGTGAAGGGAGCAGGAAATGGGGTTTGAGAGCTGGAGCACAATGGGGTGGTGGGAGGAATTTTGTTTTTAAGATAGCAGATGCTGGAAAAGATCTGGGAATGGGGGTGCTGGCACGGGAAGGCAACAGTCAATTCAGGAACAAATTCTTGAGAAGCCCAGAGGCATTGGTTTTTTGGGGAAATCTAAAAGAAAGCAATGGAAGCAAGTCAAGAGCAGGCATACCGGGGCTGGCTCTGTGGCTCAGCAGGTTAATGCCCAGCCTGAAGTGCCAGTATCCCATACGGGCACCAGTTTGAGACCCAGCTACTCCACTTCTGATCCAGCTCTCTGCTGTGGCCTGGGATAGCAATAGAAGATGGCCCAAGTCCTTGGGCCCCTGCACCCAAGTGGGAGACCAGGAGAAGGCTCCTGGCTCCTGGCTTTGGATTGGCACAGCTCTGGCCGCTGAGGCCAACTGGGGAGTGAACCATCAGATGGAATACTCTCTCTCTCTCTCTCTCTCTCTCTCTCTGACTCTCCTGTCTCTGTGTGACTCTGAATTTCAAATAAATAAATATTTTTTTTAAAAGAGCAGGCACACTGTTGAGGGGGTATTAGTTCATTGTCCATTGACATAACATAATGTTAAAACTTAATGATTTATAAAGAAAAAGGTTTATTTGGCTGACAGTTTGAGAGGATTAATGTTCAAGTTCAGACAGCCCCATATGTTTGCCTCTGGTGAGGGCCTCATGGTGATAGCATCACAATGGTAGGGATATATACAGAAGAGATCACAGGGTGACATAGGAAGCCACAGGGATGTAAGAGTCAGACATGTTCTCTTTATAACACACTCTGCAAGGAAATAAATGGATCCCATGAGAAACACATTAACAACTTTTGAGGGTGATTACCCCAATGACTTATTCATCTTCCATTAGGCCCCATATATTAAAGCTTGCACCACCTGAGCAATGACACACTGAACTCTATATTTCCAGCACATGAATCTCTGGAGGGCAAACTGCAAACCATAGCATGGGGACATCCATTTAACTTTTCAGGACACAGATTCAACATATGAATTTTTGGAGGGCACAAACATTCAGTCCACACCTGCAGCATCTCATTTTTTCATTTAACAATTAGATTTTATTTCTCTTTGAGGAATTCAGAAGGCATGAAATTCAAAATCTAAAGAATATTAAAGCATACACAGAGACAACTAACCCCCCAACCTGGAAACCATCCAGTTTCTGTGAATTTTTCAACATTTAAAAAAGATAAAACTCACAGATTTAAAAATATTAAAATTGTATCAAAATAAAGTTGCCATAGTACATATTTTCTCATATGATACATCAGGTTATATTTGCAATGGTTCAAAAATCTTTATGTAGAAATCAAATAATTTTGTATTCAGTGCTTAGTTTGAATCTCCTGGCATAACAACAGTAAGACAGCAAGGAATACTGAAAGGAAAGTCCGCCACAAAACACACCAAATGCTTGGAGTAAGAGAAAAGGTTTATTGTTGGGTGGGGGAAACCCGACAGGCTGCCTTCCCATGCACAGAGAGAACAACAGCTTGTAATGGGAGAACAGGTCTTATACAGCTTTTCAGAGGTAAGGAAGTGGGAACAGAAAATCCCATTAGGGTGGGGGTGGAGCTGATACTTGTGATTGGGTTATTTTATCACTTGACATCTAGTAAACCAGGCTGGGTTTAGGAAGATGGCATCATTTCACTAACAAATACAATAGTAAGGCAACCAAGAAAAGAATGTTTCACAAGCAAGCATTATAGCTGTTTTGTCCCTTTCTTGGAAAATTAGCTTTCTACTGCACAATGGGTTGGATTCCAGAAAGAGCCTATCACTATCATATCTGGGGTCAGCTAACGTAGGTCTAATATCTCTAGGGAAGGAAATAAGGAGTAGGAAGGTTCAAAGACAAAAGGTTGAGAGCTGGATACAGTCCTCACAATTGCATGAGCAAGGGATGGCTGGGAACAGAACAAGTTAAATTACATGAGGCTCAATGTAGATAATGTGCTTTTGAGATGGGAATGGAAAGGCTATTCAGTTTGCAAATTATCCAGGTCTATCACAATGAAGATTTTGTTAGCATATTATTAATATCAAAGGCATCTAAATAAGATATCAGAAGATTGTATATTAACCAGATGAAATCCACAGTACAGTAAGACTTAGTTTAGACATTGACCTGCCCAAAAAACTTTTAAAAAGACTTGGTATGATGTAAAAGTAACAAAATATTTGGATGTTCAAGTCTTCAAAGTTAGGCATACTTAGGAAAATCATGACATTTATAGAGACCTAATCTAGAAAACCTGAAAACTAAGACTAGACAAGTTCAAGGTGACAAGTCAAGATCTGGACTACTTATTAGAACAAATGTACAGAGAGTATTGAAAGAAAACTGGTTGTTTCCTTTGGTAATGATGGACTATCACTGACCAGACTGTTCACTGAAATAAAATGCTGGATTAATGGTTTTTAAATTGTCCTTTAAAATATTGTATTTGGAACCTAGGAGAAATGGACAAATTCCTGGAAAGGAAGAGTCTGTCTCAAATCATACCAGAAGAAATAGACATTCTTTATAGGAAATATATTCCAAAAGAATTGGATCAAGTGCTTTTTCTTTTTTGCACTGGTTAAGATGCTCTGTAAGGTGCTTACATCCTATATCAGAGGGCCAGGGTTTCAGGTCTTGGCTATACTCCAACTCCTGGCTCCCTGCAAATGTGCAATCTTGTAGGCAACACTCAAAATACTCAAGTCATTAGGTTCTTTCCATCCACAAAGGAGACTTGGGTGGTATTTATGACTCTTGGCTTTATCCTGGCCCAGTTTCGGCTGTTTTGGTCACTTGGGGAGTAAACAAGAAGATGTGAGATTTCTGTAATAAATTTATTTATTTGTGAATAAATAAATAACTTTGTTTATTTGAAAACAGAAATTGAGCCTACATCTGATAACATTCCAAAGTAGAAAGCAGCAGACTACTGAGGGGTTTGCTGGAATATTCTATAAAATAGTTAAGGGGAATTTTTACCAACTTTTTAATACTTTTCTGGAAAAGAGTTTGATTACATGGTAAGAAACTAGCATTCCACTACCATGAAAATCGTACAGGAAGAATACAGCAAATGGAACTACAGAGCAATATCTCTCAAGAACATAGATACTGATAAACAACATAATATTCTTAAATGAATCCAAAAGGTATGAAGATGGTGATATTTCATATGCAATTGATACTGTAGATATTCAATTGCAAAATAATAAAAGTTCATAATTTGAGTGGCCTGGGAGCTTCAGGTAGTCCCCATACCCCATGCCAACTAAAGGCACAGATGCTGCTGAAATCTGCATGGAGAGTCGGGGTCCCCTACCAAGGCATTACCTTTGTTTCTAATGGCTGTCAAAAATTTTGAGCTTTCTTTCAGGGTTTCACTAAACAGAAAAGTCTTACTCTATTTTTAACTCTGCATAACATGTTGCATACAGTTTTTTTTTTTTTTTTTGACCGGCAGAGTGGACAGTGAGAGAGAGAGACAGAGAGAAAGGTCTTCCTTTTTCCATTGGTTCACCCTCCAATGGCCGCTGTGGCTGGCATGCTGTGGCCTGCATACAGTTTTAAAAACTCTGTATGAAATTTTGATATACTCTAGCTGTGGGCAACTTCTGACATGGCTACTGTGGCACCGAAAAAATTCCGCCCCAAAACATATTTGTGGCACATTTTGAGGTGATTATTCAGAGAAAGTGCAGACCTCTGTCAACACAGGAATGGCTCTGAAAGCTGTCCTGTAAAAATAAATCCATATTAGTAACAATAGGGGGACAGGCAGAGGCTTTTCCATCTGATATCCCCTTCTATGCTGAGGAAAGAGTTTTCACAGGAAGGAAAGATTAATAGGTCTGACTCTTGCCCAGACAGATCCCCACAGCTGACTGCTACCTGGGAGATTTATATTGTGTAACAAGATAGCCCCTCTTAACTGCACATCCTTCCTGCAACCTGCCATGGCCTGAGTCACTTCCTTTCCTCTCAGAGCTCAAGCCCAATCTCTTTGTTTAGCTCCATATATGGTGTAGCAATCTTGCAGCTCTTAGAGTCCATATTAAATGTGTAGCTAACTTTGTTAAACACATAATAAATTTGTGTGTTTCCGCCTGAAAAAACAGTTCATAATTTGGTCAATTACTATAAGAAAAAGAGAAACATAGTTTTGTCAATTCAATAGAACAGTAAATAAACTCAATGTGTCAACAACTCCAACAAAAAACTTGGAAAAATCAAATACCACCGATTAGAAAATAAGCAGATGAATAAAAAATGAAAATTTCCAGCAAACTAGAATAGATGAGTAATTTTGTCCTTAATTGATAAATAGAATCTGCATCAACATTTCAGCTGACTTTATAGATAATGGTGGGAAGTTCTAAATTTTACCACAAGAACAGGAACAAGACAAACCTGTGCCTTCTCACTACTGCTTTTTAACATCCTACTATATTCATTACCTAATACAATAAGATATGAAAATAAGAGGCATATATCTCAAGGAGAAAAATAGTACAGAGAGGACATAATTGCTTATATTGGCAAATATAAAAGGACCAACTAAATTACTATGAAACCAATGATAAATCATACCAAGATTACATACGCTTGAGATCAGTTGCTTTCTTACATGTCAACAATAAACTGGATGAATTTTAAAACACATTACATTTACATTATCCCCAAAGATATATCTTTGTGTAATTCTAAAAATTATGTAAATGCTGACAGAGTATAACAAAATATGTAATACATTTATATGAGAAAACCTTTGTGGAAATGTATCGAAGAAGAATTAAGTAGTTGGAGATGCATTCCATGGTAATGGGTGAGAAGACCCAGTACGACCAAGATCATCAGTCCTTCTCCAATTGATATTTGGACTGAACATAATCCCAATTACAATATAGAAAGTTACTTTTTGACTATACATAATATCTGACTCTAAAGTTAATGTGGAAAATCAAAAGGCACAGAGTAACCAATTCATCACTGAAAAAAGAATATACTTGGAAGATCAGCACTGCACAACTTCAATACTTACTAAGAAGTTAACCAAGAAAGTACAGAATTGGTAAAAGAATTGTAAGCAGATAAATACACAATGAAGTCCAGAAAGAGTCCATTATGAGTACAATACCAGATCACTGGCAAAGGTGTAAAGACAAGGTAACTGAGACAACAATTAGTGCTACAAAAATTGGACACCTAACATGATATAATGAAAATCTTTTCATATATTTCACAAAAATAACTTAAATTGTCCATAGACCCAAATGCAAAAATGCAAATTATTAACCTCACAGAAAACAATATATGGGCAAATTTAGGTAAGCATGTATATGCCACTTTTGATATAATAACTAGAAGTTATAGAATTTCACTATATCTATATGTCTCTGTGTCTCCCAGCATTGCAAATAAACATTCTAAATAATTAAAGTTCTTATTTTTAAAGATTGTTTTTTTTTTATTTTAGAGACAGAGTTACACAGAGAGGGAGAGAGAGGGAGAGAGAGAGAAGTCTTCCAATCACTGGTTCACTCCTCAAAGGCCACAACAGCTGGAGCTGGAGCATTTGAAGCCAGGAGCCAGGAGCTTCTTCAAGGTCTCCCACACAGTTGCAGGGGCCCAAGTACTTGAGAGGTGGATCAGAAGAGGCACAGCTGGGATTAGAACAGGCATCTGGGATGCTAGTGCCACAAGTGGAGGTTTAGCACACTACACCACAGCACCAAAATTTTTGCTGCTTTTTTTGAGGTGAAATTTAGGTAATTAGGAAAGTGAGTGGAAAGCACATGTTGTAGCATGCAGGTAAAGCCACCTCCTGCAAAACCCAGCATCCCATATGGGCACTTGTTCATACCTCAGCTGTTCCACCTAAGATCCAGCTCTCTATTAAAGGGATGGGAAAAGCAGGGGAAGATGACTGAAGGGTTTGGAACCTTCCACCCACATTGGAGACTGGGATGAGGTTCTTGGCTCCTGGCTTCAGCCTGGCCCAGCTCTTGCCATTGTGATCATCTGGAAAGTGAACCAGCAGATGAAGCATTCTCTCTCTCTCTCTCTCTCCCTCTCTCTTTCTCTCATTTTCACTCTCACTCTCTTTAAAAATTAAATAATTTTTGAAAAAGAAATTAATAGGAGTCTGGCAAACTCAAGCAACAGCACTAGCACTTTGCTTGTGGTCAGGAAGAATTTCCCTACAGAGATGCAGCTAGCTTCACAAATTTGACATGGTTAATGATGCATCCCAAGGTGGAATACGTAAGTGGAATGAGATAGACTTGTCACTGTTGGAGTGGATCTCTATAGGTAAGAAGTGTAAGCACCCAGAAAGATACTCGGGTTGATGGATCAGAGTTGAAGACATCAGTATTAACTCATGCTCATTTCAATACAAATGCAGAATGCTACATAGAGACCTATTTGCATATCTGTGGCATGCACAGGTTGTGAACTACATATTTATTTTCTTCCTTGTTGTAAGCCAAAGGCCTAAACATGGAGAAGAAATCCCTGTAGGATGTAGTATGCCCAGTTGAATGGTCTTTCTGGTGAGATGACTCCACCATTTGGACTCATCTTATGTTTTAGCACCAAACCAAGTGAGACAAAAGGGGATGGCAATGACAATAATACTGCTCAGAAAATAGAGAATCTGAGCAACAGGGACAAAGGCTAGGTAAATATATTTTATATCCAAAAGTTGCAGACAACAATACTAAGGAAGAGTCTGCAACAGTTATTAGACATGAATCACAATTTTATATAGAAGTGTACACAGAGTAAATATGCAGAAAGCTCCCAGACCAGCTCATAGAGTTTAAAGCTACAGTGTCTGAAATGAGTAATTTTTGAATGGAAGACGTACTGATTAGACATTTCAGAAGAAAAGATGAATGGACATGAAAACATCAATATAAGCCATCAAAACACAACTTGAGGACAGGAAAAGACTGAAAATGCTGGGGAGAGCATCAGTCCAATTTTACATTTAAGTAGGATCTCTGAAATGCTCTGGTGCTTGTTTAGGGAAATAATGGCCAACTTTTTTTCACTTTGACAAAAACTATAAATCCAGAGTTCCACACTGCTCATTGTATTCCAAGGACGGGATGGAATAAAATCACTATGCCAAGCAGATCATAATTAAATTACATAAATCCAGGAATAAAGTTAAACTCTGCAAAGCACTGAAGAAAAAATAATGCTACCTTATTCACAGAAGATCACAGAAGGACACCAGATGTGTTGCTGGCATGAATGCTAACTGTATGACACAGGGAAGGAAACAGCTTTCAAGTACTGAATGAGCTTCCTCTTCAGTGAGACAGTCAAGTAGCTCCATAAATGCAGAGATAAAAATCTCTGTGAAGACTTGCTGGATGAGACCATCCCTCATGATTCTGAGCCCAGTATCACTCCTGAGAATGCCAAAGCCAAAATCCAAGACAAAGAGGGCATCCCTCCTGACCAACAGCATCTCCTATTTGCAGGCAGCAGCTGGATGATGGACACATTCTATCAAACCACAACACCCAGGAAGACTCCAACCTGCAACTGGTGCTCTGCTGCAAGATGGCATCTTTGAGCCCTCCCTTTGCCTGCTTGCCTAGAAGTACAACTGTGTTAAAATGATCTGCCATAAGTGCTATGATCAGTTCTATCAAAAAGAAATGTCAAGAAGAAATGTTCATACCCAACCTCTTCCCAAAGAAGAAAAAGATAAGTACCTGACCCCACAGGTCAACATCTTGCCCATCGCCTATGGGCCCACAGCCTCAATAAAGTATCTCTTGGTTGAAAAAACAGTAATGAATGAATGTTTTGTTCACATAACATTTTTATGGGCAAAATCTTTCTAACTAAAAAGAAATAAAGTGGATACTCATTATACAGATGTTTTATGTGATTATTGTGAGCATAACTGAGTAATTGGTATGAAGAATAACAGATATGAGTATTTGGTGGAAAACATTTCACTATATTTATTTTTTAAAGATTTATTTATTTTTTTGAAAGTCAGAGTTACACAGAGAGAGGAGAGGCAGAGAGAGAGGTCTTCCATCTGCTGGTTCACTCCCCAATTGGCCACAATGGCTGGAGCTGTGCCCATCTGAATCGAGGAGCCAGGAGTTTCCTCTGACTCTCCTACATGGGTGCAGGGGCACAAGGACCTGGGCCATCTTCCCCTGTTTTCCCAGGCCACAGCAGAGGGCTGGATTGGAAGTGGAGCAGTTGAGTCTTGAAGCAGCATCCATATGGGATGCCAGTGCTTCAGGCCAGAGTGTCAACACACCATGCCACAGCACCAGCCCCCATTTCATTATATTTTAAAAATAAGACTAAAGAACATTCCCCAATATCTTGAGTCAAGAAATGATCAAACAACTTTAGAAAATAACCTTAATGGAATTATTCTAGTATCTCTAGAACTACACGATAGAAAATTTTTAAAATAAAAGTTTAACTTACATTATATAATACTATTAAAAAGTAGATATGGAGGAATTTGTAGTGAATGTGTAGTGAATATAAAAGAAAAAAAATTAGTGGCTGTAATGTAAGCCACATTCAATCTACTAGAATAATTTTAGGATCAAATATATCTAGCACTACACATTGGAATATTTCAGTGAAAGATATCTCTGGAGTCATAAAAATCAAGGAAGGTTAAATATGTGACTTTGGTAATGTTAAAAATTAAAATTAAGCAGATCCAAGACACTGTGTACATGAATGATGCCAGCACAACTTTCATAATTCTGAGTGACCTGATGATATCTCAATGACAATATCAACAAAACAGACACAGGCTCACAGTGCTAGGACTCATTAAACTAGAATATTAGAATGACAGGTAGATAGGATAGATAAATACATACATACATATAGGTAGATGGTAAATTCAGACACATAATCAAAAATGAATGTTAATGACATGAAACATATGGGTAGAACTCTAAGTAAAGCTGAATATCCAGGTATAATGATTGATTAAGAAAGCAGATATAAAGTTATTTGTTGAAAAAGTGTTCAGAATAAAGATAAAAAATATTTCTTTAAAAAATTGAGTGTGTTAAATCATGAAGATATCATTCCATTTTGCACAATGTATTATAGTGACTTCTAGAAATACATCACAGAAAATTTCATACATTGATGGTAAAAATCCAGAAAAGGTAAAAATGTTACATGGAAGGGAAAATGAATACATTGGCTTAATAGTCTGAACAACTTTAAACAAAAAACTTGCAAGAAGAATTCATAGATATTTAATTTTGTGTAATTTAATATTCTGCCATTTTCTAAACAATTTTATAAGTTGCAATACTTTCTTAGTGGAGTCTTTGGGATACCCTATATATAGAATCACATTCTCTGTAAATAAAGATAGTTTGACTTCAATAGCCTTTGAATATATAGACAACGTCATGGCTGAGAAAGAACTTCTAAGATCAACTGCATTCACAATACCCATAAAAATTAAATATGTCAATAAATTTAACCAAGGGCATCAAATCTTGATGATAATTAAAAAACATTAAAAAGGAAAAGATATTAAAAATGGGAAAAATCTTCCATGTTCATGGATTAGAAGAATCAGTATCCTCAAAATGTCCACAGTACTGAAAGAATTTACAGATTCAATGTGATACCAATCAAAATACCAATGACATTCTTCTCAGATATAGAAAAAAATGATGTTGAGGTTCATATGGAAGCACAGACGACCCCAAAAAGCTAAAGCAATATTATATAACAAAAGCCAAGCTAGAGGCATCACATATCAGATTTCAAGACATACTTCAGGGCAATTATAATCAAAACAGCCTGGTATTGGCACAAAAAGAGACAGGTAGAAAAAGCAACACAATAGAAACTCCAGAAATCACTCTGTGCATATACTGCCATCTGTCTTTGATAAAAGAGCTGAAATCAATCCCTGAATCAAGGACAGCCCTTCAACACATGGTCCTGGGAAAACCAGGTCTCCACATTCATTAGTGTGAAGCAAGACTCCTACCTTACACCTTACACA
Source organism: Oryctolagus cuniculus (assembly GCF_051225735.1). NCBI lineage: Eukaryota > Metazoa > Chordata > Mammalia > Lagomorpha > Leporidae > Oryctolagus > Oryctolagus cuniculus. The sequence continues at coordinate 32,951,028 of NC_142889.1, forward strand.
AAAATCCAATGAAAATGGACCAAAGACCTAAATCTATAACCTGATAACATCAAATTATTAGAGAACAATTGGGAAAATATGAATGAATTTGTCATAGACAAAGATTTATTGGAAAAGATTTCAGAAGCATAGGCAATCAAAGTCAAAATTGACAATGAGATTACATCAAATTGAGAAGCCTCTGTACTGCAAAAGAAATACTCTGCAAAGTACAGAGGTAACTAGCATAATGGGATAAAATATTCCCAAACTACGTTACTAATAGAAGATTAACATCCAGAATTCATATACAACTCTAGAAGTTCAACAACAACAACAAACCAAACAGTACAGTTAAGAAATGGGCAAAGCACTTGAAGAGACATTTTCAAAAGAGGAAATTCAGGTGGCCAACAGACATTGGATCACAGGCCATCAGGGAATGCAAATCAAAACCACAATGAGGTTTCACCTCACCCCAGGTGGAATGGCTTTCATACAGAAATCAACAAAAAAATAAAGGCAAGTGACGATGCAGGGGGGAAATGCACCCTAAACCACTGCTGGTGGGAATGTAACCTGGTGCATCCACTATGGAAGGCAGTATAGAGATACCCCAGAAATCTGAATATAGACCTACCATATGACCCAGCAATCCCACTCTTGGGAATTGACCCAAAGTAAAGAAAATTAGCATATGGAAGATTTTTCTACATCCAAATTTTTATTTCAGCTCCATACACAATAGCTAAGATAATAATTCAACTAAAATGTCTATCAACTGAAGACTTGATAAAGAAATTACAAGATATAAATGAAATGCTATCATTTGGAACAAAATGGATGCAACTGACATATAGTATACTTAGTGAAATAAGCCAGTCTCAAAAATACAAATATTAGAGTGCCTGAAAGGTAAAGGTAACCTAGAGACATAAAGTTCACACTTTGAGATGTGATGATTTTTAACAATCTTTGTCTCAATTGTTAAGGAACAGGTTTTTTTTTCCTACTATTTGTTCAATTTTTAATTAGTGTAGTGTTAATCTTAGATTTATAAACTTAATTGAAAATGGATCTTAGTAAAATATAATTATGTGAACAAGAGAGGGAGGAGGAAATGGTGGGAGTGTGGGTAGGAGTGAGAGTAGTGTGGGAAGAATCACTATATTCCTAAATTTGCATTTATGAAATCCATGAAGTTTTTATATCTTATATAAAAAAGAAAATTTTTGAGCAAACTTGTGATCTCACAATGAAAATGCAAACCAACAACTGTCACAGGTTCATAGTATATCCATTGGCTTCCTGAAATGTTAGTGATACACACAGGTTATGGTAACACACTAAAAAAGAAAACAGAAATATAAGGAATGTGCATGCTATGAAATAAGATGTGCTGTGATTACTACAAAAAGGAAGAAGAGCTTTTAGGAAGGGACATTAATGGTATTAAAAGTAGACATAGCTAATTTTCAGAAAAATAGTTACATCAATATTAGAAAATATGAAAACTATATCAGAAACATAAATGATCATTGATTTTTATAGTATATTAAAGAGTAGATTAATATGTCTAGAATTATATTATAGAAGTTTTAAAACCATATGCAAATTTAGGGTTTTATAATCATCTAGAAAGTGTAGTACATATGCTACCTGGATAGAGTGAATGATCACAGCAGACTAACATCTCTAAGAAACTATGGAAATGGCAGTTGCCAGGAAACCCATAGAATTTTGAATTGATTCCTTCACAATCAAAAAACTAACAAAGCTGTCCACAGTTTCATAGTGTTGGCCTGGCTTAGACTGATACTGCAAATATGCACTGGTTAGATATAAATAACAAAAATATAAGAATGCAAAAAGGCATGCAGTTGTGAAAAAAGTTACTGCTATTACTGTAAGAAAATTGTTAATAATTTGGTGAGGAAAAAAGGGAAATAGCTAATATAGGCAAACTGGCTGAAAAGCAAACAATTGAAATCATATTGTAAGTGAATATAAAAGAAAAAACCAATGGTTACAACAAAGATCATGCCACCCATTGTAAAGTTAAAGATGCTAGATGGCAGATGCTGTGATGCAGTGAGTTTACCCTCCAGCTGAGATTTCCACATCCCATATTGGAGGGAGTACCTGGATTTAGTCCCTTCTATTCAGCACTACTGCTCTACCTTCCTACCAACCTACCTTAGAGGCAACAAGTACTTGGATTTCTGCCATCCATATGGGAGATCCAGGTGGGTGGCTGCTGGCTTTAAAGTTGCTCAGCCCCAGTTTGTTCTTGAAATTAGATTTGAAAACAAGTATATAGAAGACTTCTCTTCATTTTCATCTCTCTTTTTTATACTCTGTCCTTAAAGTCCTCTTTGTATAATTTATTAGTTACCACAGATCAAGGAAAATATATGGTACTTGTCTTTTTGTGATTGGCTTATTTCACTAAGTATAAGGGTTTCCAATTGCATCCATTTCATGCAAAAGATAGGATTTTGTCCTTTTTATGGCTGAGTAATATATATATATATATATATATATATATATATATATATATATATATACACACACACACACACACACACACACACACACAGAGCAGAAAATTGCAAAGCATATGTGTCCAGCACTCTGGCATAATGGGTGGGGCAATGGCCTATAGTGCCAGCACCCCATATGGCACCTGTTGGTGTACCAGCTGCTCCTCTTCTTATCCAGCTCTCTGATATGGCCTGAGAAAACAGTAGAAGTTTGCCCAAGTCCCTGGGCCCCGCATTTGTGTGGGACACCCAGAGAAGGCTTCTGCCTCCTGGCAATGCATCAGCCCAGCTTCAGCCATTGAGGCCATTTGGGGAGTGAACCAGCAGATGGAGAATCTCCTTCCCCCTCCCCCTCCCCCTCCCCTTTCCTTCTTCCTCTCCCTCACAACAGACTGCTTATTGATGCTAAGCCCATAAATATCTCCTTAAAACAAATGTAATGGGGCTGGCAATCTGGCACAGTGGTCTAAAGCCCTGGCCTGAAGCTCTGGCACCCCATATATGCACCAGTTCTAGTCCCAGCTGCTCCTCTTCTGATAAGCTCTCTACTATGGCCTGGGAAAGCAGTAGAAGATGGCCCAAGTCCATGGGCCCCCGCATCCATATGGGAGACCCAGAGGAGGATCCTGGCTCCTGGCTTTGGATTGACACAGCTCTGGCCATTGTGGCCATCTGAGGAGTGAACCAGCAGATGGAAGACCTCTCTGTCTCTACCTCTCTCTGTAACTCTGTCTCCAAATAAAGAAGATAGTAATATCCTACCTCTATATAAAATGAGTTAGCTTTCTTTCTTAGAATAAAATGCAAAGACTAGCTACCTGCTATTGTGCCTGGGACAGCAGTGAAGGATGGCCCAAGTCTTTGGGCCCCTGTACCCATGTGGGAGACTTGTTTGATCCTGCTGGCACATGGCTTTGGCCTGGACCAGCCCCAGCAATTGTGGCCATTTGGAGAGTGAACCACTGTGTAGAAGATATGTCTTTCTGTAACCCTGATTTTCAGATAAGTAAAATAAATATTAAAATATTTTTCTTCATTAGCTTCCTCTGGTATTCAAAAATAGGACTAGGCAATTCTTGAAGTAAAGGGCTATGGCAACTGTGGAAAATATGAATCCTGCCTTAACCTATGTCTGCTATTTTTTAGACTTAAAACATTTGGGGAAGAAAAACAGAATCTAAAACTTTGAGCATCTTATTAGAATACATAATAGAAAACAAAGCCACTTTACCAGTGGGGAGGAAGAGTCAAAGAGGCTGGCTTCAGAGCCTTGCTCAGATACAGAGCAGGGATCACTGAGAATACCTCATCCACATGACCAGGGACCCAACACCAGACAAAATACATCAGAACAATAGTGAATATTTTTACCTCTAAATATAATCTTCAAGTAAACAAGAATAAAATAACAAACACCAATACCTTACCAGTAGAAGAAAGTGAATGGAGAGGGGCATGCTAAGGCAGAGTTCAAAAGAGAAGATCCACATTTAGGGTTGGATGGACATCAAGGAAGATCCTCTCTGGAAAACAGCTCACACCTCTTACCATAAGGTAATGTTACAAGAATTTAAAAGTTGTGGGGTTTGAAAGTAACCACAGGAAAATTAAATTAATAAAAAAAAACTCTCTTTACTTTGGAGCAGGCCAATTCAACTTTCAAAACTAAAGGTTTAACACAATAAAGGAAATCAATTCTAGTCACAGCATGATTTATCTCAATCTCTCTACTGCTTTGCTTTCCACACTAAAATTTTAATGCATGCAAAGAACTAAGCAAAAAAAGTCAAGACACCAACCAAGGCCAAGAACAGAAGGGGTATAACATGGGACAAAGCAATCTGAAATATATTTAATTAACGTGCTCAAAGGCTGTTTTAGAGAACACGGAAAATATGCATGATCCACTGGGTCATTTCTGTAGACATACAGAAAAATCAAACAGAAATGCTAGGTGTGAAAAACACATTAACAAAGATGAAAATGCCCTTCACAGACTACTTAGTATTCTTGACACCACAAAGTACACTATTAGTGAACCTGAAGCTATTAGTTTGGCCTGAAATTACATAGCCTGAAGCCCAAGAAAAAACTTGTGAGGGGCCAGTGTTGTGACATAATGGGTTAAATATCTGCCTGTGGATTTAGCACCCCGTACTGGCACTGGGTTGTTTCGCAGATGTTCCTCTTCCTATCCAGCTCTCTGCTGTGGCCTGGGAAAGCAGTGGAGGATGGCCCAGGTGCTTGGGTGCCTGCACTCATGTGGGAAACCCAGAAGAGGCTCCTGGCTCCTGGCTTCAGATTGGCTCAGCTCCAGCTGTTAAAGCCATCTGGGGAGTGAACTGGTGGATGGAAGACCTTTCTCTCTGTCTCTCCCTCTCTCTGTAACTCTGACTCTCAAATAGATAAATCTTTAAAAAAAAAAAGAAATTTGTGAGAAAAAATTAACAAAAATAGCATACAAGAAACTAGGTACAAAAGTAAATGGAGAAAAATACACATAATTTTAAATGCAGAAAGAGAAGATAAAGGGAAAGAAGAAATACTTGAGGAAATAAGTCATTGATGAAGTGTTTTTATAGAAAACTCTAATACAAAAATGACGATATAGTAAAAAATGAGTTCATTAAGATGGTCAGGGCTGGCATCAGGGAACAGTGCATTAAGCCACTGCTTGAAACACAAGCATCTGACAATGTAGTTCAAGTCCCAGATAATCTGTTTTTGATCCACTTTCCAGCTAATGTGCCTGAGAAAGCAGAAGATGGCCCAAGTGTCTGGGCCCCTTTCACCTATGTGGGAGATCCCAAAGGAGCTCCAGGCTCCTGGTTTTAGCCTGGCTCAGCTTGGATGCTTGAGGCTGTTTGGTGAGTGAAATAGCATTTTCTCTCCCTGTCCTTCTCTCAATCACTGTGCCTCACAAATAAAGAAAATAATTCTTATTTTAAAAAGTCAGTGACTAAATTAATATTCAAAGTCAATTATATTTTATTTTATATCAATGAACTAATATTAAAACACAAACAGTGAAATCACCAGTAACAATATAAGACCTGTAACATGTGCTGAAAACATTTGCAAAATACATCAAAGACAGTGCAGTAAGTTGCAGATACAAATTAATGTATGAAAACACTCAATACTGTCAAAATACCAATTTCCCCAACTGAACTAATTTACAGATCCTACACAACTTCAATTGAAACTATGCGTGATTTAATGTATCTGTATATTTACAGGATGATGATAAAATTGATATGGAGCAACCTCAAAAAGCAAAAACTGGGAAACAATCAATTTGGAAGTGAAGCTGAATGTATGGAAGACATATTTATTTGATGCTTGAAAAGTGTAAATTTCCTCAGAATACATGAAGAGAAATTGTGATGTTCTTCATTGCTTACTAAACATTAGCATACTTAATCTAGTTAGACATTTATAAAATATGTTTTACAGATGTCGTAGACCCTCCAGGATGCAGAATTCCTTACATAGGATAATTTAAGCAGAAAGTTGTAACTCAATTTTAGAACCTGCAAAATCCAAGACTAAGACACCATCACATTCTGTATCTTGTAACAGCTCATTCTCTGCCAAGTGAAAGGAATATTTATGTGCCCTCCTATGGTGAGAGCAGCATTTTCCACGAAGGATTCTCCTTAAAGGTGCTAATCCTATTCATAACATCAGAACCTCAGGACCTAATTACTCCATAAAGACACAGCCTTTTCAATATTGTCACATTGGGTATTAAGTTCCAGTCCGATATTAAAGGCATACCCACCTGAAGACAATAGCCAAACTGTAAAATGTAACCTAAAGAATTTTATTGCTTGGAGACAAGTAAGAATGCAGTTGAAATGTGAGTTTTGATGCATAAATCTGATCAGAAATTATGATATAAAATATTTCACTACATAACACAAAAGCCCTCAACTCTACAAAGGTGATCCTCTGAATTTGCAGTTTTACTTACAAACTTGTATTTATGTCCATGAACACAGAATAAGAGTGTTGATTTTTAAAATTCAGGTACTTATAAAGTTTCATAAAATGATATTTTAGGGATTGACATTGCAGTGCAGCAAGTTAAACGGCTGGATTTGACATCAGCATTATCTATCAGAGTGCTAGTTTGAGTCCCAGCTGCAGCAGTTTATAATCCAGCTCCCTGTTAATGTGCCAGCAAAAGCAGTGTATGATGGCCCAGGTAACTAAGGCTTGTGGGAGACCCAGAAAAAATCCTGGATCTTAGATTCAGACCAGCCACGCTCCAGCTGTTGTGGCCATTTAGTGAGTTAACCAATGGATAAAAGATCAGTTTCTCTTTGTCTCTCACTTCTCCTTCCCTCCCTCACCTCCTTATCTGCAGTTCAAAAAAATTTATCTTTTTTTAAAAGATTGATTTCTAAGAAGAGAATGGAAGATATCATTTCAGTTTATGGGTTCAATTTGGGGGTGAAAATTCACTGAAATACAAGTACATCATGAATAGTACATTTTAAAATGAACTGATGTTTTAAATATCACTTGGGAATACAATAAAGTCATAAATGTTGCTAAAAGAAATACACTAAATTTATAAAATATGATGGATGGAGCAGCAGAAACTGTCTTTATTTTTTTAAATTTTATTTAATGTATATCAATTTCACATATACAGTTCCTGGAACATCATGATACCTCCCACGCACCCATGCTCCCACACTTCCTCCTCCTCTCTCTCCTATTCCAATTCTTAATTTTTACAAAGATCTATTTTCAGTTCACTTTGTACTCATAAGACTAATGGTACACTAAGTAAAGTGTTCAATAAATAGTATGAAGAGAAAAACACTGTTCCTCAACAGTACAGCAAGGGCTGTAAACGATCATCAAATCTCCAAATGTCAATTTCATTACATTACATTTTAGGTACTCTAGCTATCAACCCAGATGTCCATCAACTGGTGACAGGATAAAGAAATCATGGTATATATACACTATGGAGTACTACTTAGCTGTGAATAAAAAGAAAACAAATCTTTTGCAACAAAAGGATGCAACTGGAAACCATTATACTTAGTGAAATAAGCCAGTACCAAAAAGACAGACAGAATATGTTTTCCATGGTCTGTGGTAACTAATAAAAGCTGTCTTTAGCTTCTTTTGTCCTAACTCTTCTACATGAAGGAAAAACATTTTCAGATTTAAGAAGAGAGAACAAATAATTGACTTCCCTGAACTAACGCCTGTACTCCTTGATGGGATTATACCTACTGGCTAATATTACTACTTCCTTAGTTACTGAGAGGACCTGATAGCAGGAATGCCATGGTATATCAGAACTCATTAAAGAATTCTGCACACTACAACAACATTTTCAAAAGATCAAGTATACAATAAAAAGAGGATTTGTTTATGGAACTGTTTCTCTATTTGAAACATTAGAAGAGGGTAGATGTTAAGGCTCCAAATTTAATATATCTGTTTTAATTTTATAGCTATGCTATTATTTTTAAATGCTTTCTTCTTCATTTCAACTGAGATTTAAGATTTGGAGTCATTTCCTTCCTCATTTCTAGCCCCTTTCAGTCCTGGGAAAACCTGACATTTTCAATAAGTGTTTTCTGATAAAATAAATGACAGTATCTCTTATTCTGAGTGAAAGGAAGCTCAATTGAGAGTAGACAGCTTGTATATAAGAACATGAACATAAAATATAAACTATTAGGATAGTTTTAATGGGTCAAACTCTTGAAATAATAAATAATTGAGTAACTCAGATAGTTCACAATCATTTAGAAATAATATAAAAGAGAGGGCTATTAACTTTTTGCTCACATGATGGATTGTATTAGGGCTATGCTGAGTCCTGTTAGTGATACATATCTGTGATAATAGATAATTGGCTTAACTGGAGGAAATGGGTTACGCTCTTAAGACAACATTTTATCCTTCAGCTAAATTCTGGAGTTTGTGAATTGTTACTTGTCAGTTGCTACATCAATGTGAAACATGAGTTATTTGATGCAGATGTGAATCAGTAAAATACAAGCCATTGGTTTGAATCTGCTTGCCCAGCCAAGTTGTAAGACATTTTCTTTTACTTATTACCTGGGTTCTCCACTTCCAATGCAGCTGTCTGCTATGGCCTGGGAAAGCAGTGGAAAAGGGCCCAAATCCTTGGGCCCCTAAACCCATGTGGGAGACCCAGAAGAAGCTCCTGCCTCCTGGCTTTAGATCAGTGCAGCTCTGCCATTGCGGAGAACTGGGGAGTAAATCAGTGGATGGAAGACCTCTCTCTCTCTGTCTGTATCTCTATCTCTGTCTCTCTCTGTCTCTCTGTCTCTCTCTCTCTGTCTCCCCTTTCTACATGTAATTCTGACTTTTAAATAAATAAATAAAATATTTTTTAAAAATGGGGGAAAACTGAATTTGTATATGGATGGGATCCAAGAGATAGTTGAGAACATCCTTTGAGTCTTGGACAAGACATTAACGTGAGTGATAAAATTAAGATATTCTTTCTTTAAATAAGGTGCTAGTGCTCCATAGGGACCATCTGGTTTGCCATTTTCCTTGATGAATTCTCTTAGAGATTATAACCAGCATGCTGCTGACTGATAACTCACTCATTTTTTCTTAAAATATTTTGTTACAGGCCAGTGCCATGGCTCACTAGGCTAATCCTCCACCTTGTGGCACCAGCACACCGGGTTCTAGTCCTGGCCGGGGTGCCGGATTCTGTCCCGGTTGCCCCTCTTCCAGGCAAGCTCTCTGCTGTGGCCCAGGAAGGCAGTGGAGGATGGCCCAAGTGCTTGGGCCCTGCACCCCATGGGAGACCAGGAAAAACACCTGGCTCCTGCCTTCAGATCAGCAAGGTGTGCCGGTCACAGCATGCCGGCCACAGCGCACCGGCCACAGCGCGCCAGCCATGGCGGCCATTGGAGGGTGAACCAACAGCAAAGGAGGACCTTTCTCTCTGTCTCTCTCTCTCACTGTCCACTCTGCCTGTCAAAAAAATATTTTGCATCAAAATGAATTTATCTTTTAATTTAATATTTCCATGAACATTTAAAGTATGCTTTACAAAAGTTATTGGTTCATGTTCAACATATCTAAATTTTTGATAGATTTTGGATTGATTACTTTCCTAATTTACAGACACACACACACCATACTTTTCTTTATCAGGCATTATAATAGGTATAAGAAATTTAAAAGTTAATATTAAGATGAGAGTGAGATACTACTACATACTATTAATTTTTTTGACAGGCAGAGTTAGACAGTGAGAGAGACAGAGAGAAAGGTCTTCCTTCCACTGGTTCACCCCGCAAATGGCCCCTACAGCTGGTGCACTGCACCAATCTGAAGCCAGGAGCCAGGTGCTTCCTTCTGGTCTCCCACATGGGTGCAGGGCGCAAGCACTTGGGCCATCCTCCACTGCACTCCCAGGCCACAGCAGAGAGCTGGACTTGAAGAGGAGCTACTGCAACAGAACTGGCACCCCAACTGGGATTAGAACCCAGAGTACCTGTGCTGCAGGAGGAGGATTAGCCAACTGAGCCGTGGTGCCAGCTATACTATTAAATTTTGAAAATTCAAACCAGTAAAGATATATAAATGCTGGCACATTTGTGGAGAAATACACAAATGTGTATTTTGCTTCACTGCTGGTACAATGCTAAGTAGTACAGTTAACACTGGAAGAGAGTGGAAGTTTCTCAAATATCCAAATACACATTTACCACAATCAACCATCAACCAACTCCATGGTATATCCCCAAAAAGCACAGGCATGTCTATAGCAACTATGATTGATCCTTTGACCTCAGGCTTCAAGTTCGTGCAGTCCCAGTGGTTACAGGCATTTGGGAGAGTGAACCAGCAGATAGAAGATCTCAGTCCATCTGTCTGTACCTTCTCTTTAAATAAATAAATAAATAAATAAATAAATAAATAAATAAATAAATAAATAAGGGCAGAGTTGATGTGGTGACAGATTTTTGTGTATATGCAACTTTCTCTCAACAATCATCATTACTGAACTCATTCATCTGTCTCTCTGTCCTTTAAATTAAGTAAATGATTGCAAAGACATTAATAAGTAGAAATCCACAGAATGAGAACCCCATACACAAACATACACACCTATACGTATTTACACATGCCAAACAGAAATGAGTGAGGATGGACTAGATAGGTCACAAAAGTAATAATGAAAACAAGTGAACAGAACAGGCTGCCTCTGTTACCTTAATGGCTCCCTCTACTTCTGAGGTAGTATATCATGCATATAGCAGATACTTTAGGCTTAATAAAAACTAAACACCAATCTTTGCCTTTTAATCCTTGCTTACATTTGATAGAATCACTTATATCACTTGTATCACAAATTCTGACCTGTTTTCCTTATCAGTTATGGTTTTACATAGATGGAATTTTTCTTTACAGACCACAGTTTAATATTTCTAACCAAAAACTAGAAAAAATTGCTGGGGCTGGCACTGTGGTATAGCACGTAAAATTGCCACCTTCAGCACTGACATCCCATATGGGCACTGGTTCAAATCTGGGCTGCTCCACTTCTAATCTGGCTCTCTGCTGGTTTGCCTAAGAGGGCAGTAAAGGATAGGCTAAATCCTTGGACTCCTGTACTCATGTGGGAGATGTACCAGCCCAGCTCTGGGCATTACAGACACTTCAGGGATGAACCACTGGATGGAAGATCTGCATTACAGACACTTCAGGGATGAACCACTGGATGGAAGATCTATCTCTCTATCTCTCCCTCTCTTTGTAAGAGTTTCTGTTTTAAAAGATTTATTTATTTACTTGAGAAGTAGAGTTACAGAGAGAGGGAGAGACAGAGATAGAGGTCTTCTCTATGGTGGTTTACTCCATGTATGGCCTCAATGTCCGGGGCTGGGACAATCTAAAAGCCAGGAGTCAGGAGCTTCTTCTATGTCTCCCATGTGGGTGCAGGGCACCAAGCACTTGGGCCATCTTCTGCTGATTTCTCAGGCCATCAGCAGGGAGCTGTATCAGAAGTGGAACAGCTGGGACTCAAACTGGCATCCATAAGGAATGCCAGCAATGCAGGTAGACTCTTAACCTACTATGCCATGGTGCTGGTCCCAGTAACATTGACTTTCAAATAAATAAGTAAATCTTTAAAAACAGAAAGACTGGGGCCAGCACTGTGGCATAGCATGTAAAGCTACCATCTGCAGTGCCGGCATCCCATATGGGCACTGATTTGAATCCCGGCTGCTTCGCAGCTGATCCAGCTCTTTGCTATGGCCTGGGAAGGCAGCAGAAAATGACCAAGTCATGAGGCCCCTGCACCCATGTGGGAGACCTGGAAAAAAAAAAAACTCTTTGCTCCTGGCTTCAGATTGCCTCAGCTCTGGCCCTAGCAGCCACTTGGGGTGTGAACCAGCAGATGGAAGACACCTCTTTCTCTTTCTTTCTCTCTGTCTCTACCTCAGCCTCAGTCTTCTCTGTAATTCTGCCTTTCAAATAAATAAATCTTAAAAAATCAGAAAGGCTTCATTAAAAAAGTCATTTGCTCACACACACACACACACACTCTTAAGGTTCTCCCACTCTATATACAATTGACTCTCTCTCTCTCTCTTTCTCTCTCTCTCTCTCTCACACACACACACACACACAAACCCCTACTCTCATTTCTAAGGGGTGCATAATTGCCACAGATAGTTTACCACAAAACTAGCAGTATAAGATACACATTTTGTGCACTATAAATGCAGCCACATCAAATAGTTACTCTTCATCAATTTTATGGCTAAGGGAACTAAGACCCTATGGATACTGGGCAATTTTCCAAAGAAGTGCTAGCTTGAGTGGAACCTGCTTCTTTCTGACACAAAGTCTTCTCTGTTAGAACTTAACATTTCTGCTTTCTTTTCTTTGTTAGTAATGGATTAGAAGACTCACATTGATGAGGATAAGAAACTTCACATTTGATATGTTTACTTTATAAGGATTGTTCTCATCAGATATCTATAAGGATGAATTAACAACAATCATACATGACTACCTGTGCCAACATACTAAAATTATGTTTCCCATGAGAATCTAATGAAAAGGGCTACAGAATGTATAGCTTCAGCTTATCATAGCTTAATCCCTTCAATAAAATATAGTAGTGCACGCATTGTTGTGTAGCAGGTAAAATTGCCACCTATATTGCCAGCATCCCATTCGAGACCTAGCTGCTCCACTTCTAATCCAGCTCTATGCTATGGCTAGGGAAAGCAGTGGAAGGTGACCCAAGTCTTTAGGCCCCTGCACCTGTGTGAGAGACCCCAAAAGCTCCTGGTTCCTGGCTTCAGATCAGCACATCTCTGGCCATTGAGGCCATATGGGGAGTGAACCAGAATATGGAAGACCTTTCTCTCTCTCTCTCTCTCTCTGCCTCTGTCCCTCTGTAATTCTGCCTTTCAAATGTAAGTAAATCTTTTCCAAAAATACAATGATGTGAATGGAAGGGGAGAGAGAGTGGGAAAGGGGAGGGTTGCGTGTGGGAGGGACATTATGGGGGGGAAGCCATTGTAATCCATAAGCTGTACTTTGGAAATTTATATTCATTAAATAAAAGTTTGAAAGTAAAAAAAACACAACCACAAAAAAAAAAATACAATAGAAGTTGGCCTTGTGAATTACGTGGGTAAGCCATGGCTTGCAACTCTAACATCCAATATTACAGTGTTGGTTTGAGTTCTGGGTACTCTGCTTCTCATCCAGTTTCCTGCTAATATAACTAGGAGGGCAGCAGGTGATGGGCCCAACTCCCAACATCCTGGGAGAACATATGGAGCTCCTTGCTCCTGCTTTTAGCCTGGTCAGGCTGCTATTCTTGGGGACATTTGGAGAGTAAACCAATGGATACAATGGAACTGTTTGCTTGTATGTGCATTCTCTCCCTGTCCCCTTCTCCCTCCCTCCCTCTCTCATGCTCTCCCTTTCAAATAAATCTTTTATAAATTAATAATATTTTGTAATAGTGAGAGGTCTGTCTCCCTCTTAAGGGCCCTAAAATAAAGCAGAAATGCACAATGCTACATTATAATGATATTTAGATGGAAGGGTTAGAGTAGGTTGTTAGCATAGTGGTTAAGACATCTACAACCCACACTTGATTACCTGGGTTTGGTGTCTGATTCTTGTTCCTGGCTCCAGCTTCCTAACAATGCAGTATCTTGGAGGCAGAAAACTGGGGCCCTGGTACTGATGTAGGAAACATGGATTGATCTTTCAGCCCCAGGATTTAGCTCGGTGCAGTCCCAGTTACTACAGGCATTTGGGGAGTGAACCAGCAGATAAAAGGTCTCTCCTCATCTGTCTGTCTCTTTCCACTTATGTCACAAATACAAAAATAATAAAAAATAAAATGACAAGATTGATATGGTGATGGCTGCCTGTGTATATGCAAATTTCAACAATCATAACATTGAACTCATTCATTCATTCAATGAAAAATCATGGATGTATCAGTACATTCACCTGCTCCCAGTGTTTGTACAAAAGGGTACAGAATACACAAAATCCCTGGGTTAAATGATGCTTATGTTCTAATGGTAGAGGGAGATAAGTAAGCAAGTATGCAATGTTTCACAATTTGATGGAATGTGATATGTACTATAAGTGCCTGACAGAAGGAAGGAGAGCAGAGTCAAGGGATAGCTGAGTTGTTTGACCAAAGAGAGCAATCCACAGTATACCCATATGAGAAAGAGGTAGCTGGTGATCTGAAACCTCCTAACCTAGCACTCTTGGTTGCTTGTTTGGGCTCAGTGCCTTGGAATCCCTTTCTTTCAAGGAGGCTAATTCTATTAATTTATATTGATGGAGTGTATGTGATTTTCCACACTGTTAAAGGTTGAACATGCATTGTCACAATTTTCACAACAACCACAAGAGTCCATTTTCATCTACATTTTACATATGTGGACTTCAGGCTTAAAGGCATTACAATGGTGGCCAACATCATACAACTCAAACCTAGAACTCTCAAAGCCTTGATTCAGTCAGTCCGTTTGTTCACATAAGCTCACTCATATCATCATCCACCCCTCCCCTTAAATGAAGACATCAATACAGGATTTTTCATTTCCTTGTGTTGTTATGGCACCACCTTCTGAAATATTTATCTGTCTGGTCAATGAAGCAAGGAACAATGACAAAAACAGAATTTTCCTGATACGCACAAACATTCATGTTTCCATGAGATTAATAGTCTGGGCTAAAGCAAATGCTAGTTTTACCAAAACTGACTGCTTCTGAGCAATAAAACCTTGGTTATGATCTGAAGTTCTGGGTCCCTGGCCCTGGGAAACACTGGGGGAAGGGAAAGTATTTCTGTTCTCATGGGCACTACCCAGTTGGCATGTAAATCCTATGCTAGATCTGATACCAATTGTTTTATTAGGTTATAGGAAGATACAATATCAACTACTTCACACAAACACAAGTCCACAAACAAGCACGTCCTAAATTTAAAAGTGTCACTGAAGAAAAGATGATTAGCCTCAGAGCTGAACCTCTACAGATGAGACACACAGAATTTGGTTAAATACAAGTTTACTGTGAAGGCAAAAGCACTGCACAGAAGCATAAGGAAAGTTAGTCAACTTTGGACAGCAGTTAATCCTCTTTCCTCTGCAGCTTTTCTTTCCTTTACCTTTCCCTGGTTGTGAACTGGCAGCCATGAATACCTCACACAATTGTCATGGATTAGAGATGTGTATAAGTCCTCAGAAAACCATAAGGCACTGTATAAGCATTTCTCAAATAGTTCTCTACTCAATACTGAGACGCCTGCCACTGCAACAAGTGTCCTGTGGGGAGAATGACATGTTCCACATTCTGGCCCTCCCCTGAAAAAGGGGGGAGGAGATCTTTATGCCCTTATCTGAGCCTCATAAGCTTTACTATGTAAAGTTGTTCTGCATTTTTTAAACTGATGATTGTGAGTCTCTTTTATTTATTTTTTATGTTTTTATTTTTATTTTTTGACAGGCAGAGTGGACAGTGAGAGAGAGAGACAGAGAGAAAGGTCTTCCTTTGCCGTTGGTTCACCCTCCAATGGCCGCCGCGGCCAACGCGCTGCGGCCAGTGCACTGCACTGATCCGATGGCAGGAGCCAGGAGCTAGGTGGTGCTTTTCCTGGTCTTCCATGGGGTGCAGGGCCCAAGCACTTGGGCCATCCTCCACTGCACTCCCTGGCCACAGCAGAGAGTTGGCCTGGAAGAGGGGCAACCGGGACAGAATCCGGCACCCCAACCGGGACTAGAACCCAGTGTGCTGGTGCCGCTAGGCAGAGGATTAGCCTAGTGAGCTGCGGCGCCGGCCATGAGTCTCTTTTAATGAACATTACCCTCTATTATTTTGATGAGTTTAGTATTCTCCAGAATATGACTTTGGGAAAAATGAACTATGCAAATAACAGTACCACGAATGCAGGTTACCTGAAAATGACATAATCCTAGCCACCCATGGTATTCCTGTCTTAGATTATCACTATCTCTACTGCATGAAGGGACAGAATTAGTACTATACCTTCTACCTCAATATGTGAAACAATAATTATATGAACCATTACTATAATTGTCATAGTAACAATGACTAACATTGCCTAAGGCCCTATGCTCTGCCAAACACTGTTTTCTCTATGCACATGGATGACTGCATAAAAATGTCCAGGCATCTGGCCAAAGTGCAATGTCACTTCCACCATAGAGACCCCAATCACTTCCTCTATTCATATTCACCAACTAGGAAGTCAGTACCAGAGAGTTCTTGTGGAAATTCCTTTTTAAAACTTCATTGGTGGTGATATATTTCCCTAGATATGCTTTTTAAAAAATTATTTTTTTTTGACAGGCAGAGTGGACAGTGAGAGAGAGAGACAGAGAGAAAGGTCTTCCTTTTGCCGTTGGTTCACCCTCCAATGGCCGCTGCGGCCGGTGCGCTGCAGCCGGCGCACCGTGCTGATCTGAAGGCAGGAGCCAGGTGCTTCTCCTGGTCTCCCATGGGTGCAGGGCCCAAGCACTTGGGCCATATTCCGTTGCCTTCCTGGGCCACAGCAGAGAGTTGGCCTGGAAGAGGGGCAACCGGGACAGAATCCGGCGCCCCGACTGGTACTAGAACCTGGTGTGCCGGCACCACAAGGCGGAGGATTATCCTGTTGAGCCGCAGCGCTGGCCAAAATTATTTATTTTTATGCAAGAGGGGAATAGGCAGGGAGTGAGGGAGAGAAGGAGGGAGGGAGAGGCAGGCTGAATCCAGGAGCCAGGAACTTCATCCAGGCCTCCCACATAGCTGCAAGGCCATAACCACTTGTGATGTCTTCTGCTGCTTTCCCAGGTGCATCAACAGGGAGCTGGATCAGAAGTGGATCAGCTGGGACTCAAACTGGTATGCATATGGGATGCTGGTATTGTGGGCAATGGCTTAACTTGCTACCCCACAATGCCAGATCTCACCCTTGGTAATCCTGATTCATTAGATCCTCAATATCCCAATGGTAGGAGAGGCCTCTGGCAAACAGCAGACTAGGCAACTCCCTAGGTATGTTGACTTCTGGATGACACCCAAAGAACTCAAAGCTGGCTTTGCCTTCTGGGCTTTATTGACACACACAGAGTTCCCTGCCACAGCCTACACCCAGCACAGCCAGGTTTCCATCTTGGGCGTGGACCATCAATCTGCTATTCTGGACAACCAACAGTCAAGGCCAACAGAACAGAAGTAATATACAGGAAGACATTGTGTTCTGACTCAATGTTGGTGTTTTGTAGTACACATCTTCCAGACCTAATACACAGATGGGCAGACAGTCTCCAGCAGTGCATGCAGAGTTCTGGTTTTGTCCTCTTCCTACCCACAACACACAGTTGCATGTGAACTGGTATTTGTATATGCTGCTGCCTGTTCTCTAACCTTCCTAGCATAAACAGACAGGGTGTGAACACATTCATTTTTAATTTAAAATGGCAGAAAGCAGAAAGCTTCTTTTGTTTTTTAAAAAGATTTTATTTATTTATTTGTTTATTTGAGAGGTAGAATTACAGATAGTGAGAGGGAAAGACACAAACACTTGAGCCATTTTCTGCTTTCCCAGGCCACATCAGAGAGCTGGATCTGAAGAGGTGTAGCTGCGACTAGAACCGGTGCCCATATAGGATGCTGGCGCCAAAGGTGGAAGATTAACCTACTGCACCACAGCATCTTTCAAACAGGGCAGGGAGCTAATGTGTCTGGGTGTTTCTTACATATTTTTTCCAGAACCCAGAACACATCCAGAACCACCAAGAGGAGATGTTATAATACCACATTACAGACAATAACAAGGTTTCTCATCCACTAGTAATAGTCTTTGAGAGTTCAGCAGTTACTTTGATGTATCACTCTCAGTTGCAGCACCACCACCACCACAATCTAGTGAGGAGGGGAACACAGTGAACAACAGCCAAAATGAAAGGTGAAGGTGTAAGAATCCTTGTTAGATAGAATCATTGGGTTAGAAATAATCATGCCAAATATAAGAACTTGATAAAACTGATGCACAGCCGAAAAACTGTCTTTTTCAACTTAACACCATTGCACTATAAACAGAAACCACAAGAGAGACAACATGTAGACTATAATAAAGTTTATCCTTCTACTGATTCTGGGAGCTAGATCTGATCTGATTGTTGCTCTTTTGCAGAATAGTCTGTGGCTCAGAGATGCAGGACACAGCTTGGAATTTGGCTCAGCTCTTTTGCCTCTGAATTGCACAGCTTCTCACTCTCCCTCTGCTGACCTCCCAATTACCTACCCTCCTACTGCAGTTAATTTATTTATTAAAACTTCAAGCAACAGAGGAAGACACTTTAGAATTAAAGGCAGGTATTACAGGTGTGGTTATGCATTTTCCCAAACTATATACACAAGAAAAAGATAAAGGCAAAAAACATGAGCAAAACAACAGCAAAAGCAAACCAGTACCTATTAGCCTACCCACAATGAACTGATATACGCCCATTTAAAAATAAAGAAAAAAATCTGGAAATGACGTTCTGAATCTGACCCTTCTTTTTGCCATTTTGGGCAACCAACTTCTCACTCAAGCATCTACCTACTCGCTTCCCTGTTTTTCTGAGTTCTAACACGTATCTGCTTGCATGCTTCCTTAACCAGCAATCATGTAGTTAATATAACTCCTGGAGATTGATTTAAATATACCTCTCTGTGTGGGGGCTGCTGTGAGCCTGGGTAATTTAGGGAGTCATTGTATGGCCAGATAAGGTAACGTGCTTAACAGAATGGCTACTGTATTAATTTTCTAGTGCTTCCCTAAAGAAGTACCACAGTGACTCCTGTTGTGGATTTAACAATTGACACTCTTATTTATGACATCAGTAATCACCTGAGCCTCTTGTCATGAGCTGCCAAGGAAGCCTCTTGAGTTCACCTACTAAGATCTTATTTAGACAAGGCCATAGTCAACGTGGAAGTTTTCTCTTCCCTTCAGAGAGAACAACAGGAGTCACTGTGCACTTACTCCCCATGTAGTATCTCTGTCCTTAATGTGTTGTACTATGTGAATTAACAGTAAAACTACTATTCAAACAGTATTCTACATTTTGTGTGTCTGTGTGGGTTCAAACTGTTGAAATCTTTATTTAGTAAATACTAAGATCTACTGTATTTAAAGATAATTGAAAATGAATTTTGATGGAGAATGGAGTTGCAGGTGGGAGGTAGGTTACGGGGGGAAAATCTGCTATAATCCAAAAATTGTACTTTAGAAATTTATATTTATTAAATAAAAGGTAAAAAAAGAATTATCACATATGGAGTTGCTTTAAACCACAGGAATGTATTATCTCATAGCTGTGAATGCCAGCAGTGCAAAATCAAAGTCTGAACACCCTTCTGAGGCCTCTGAGGGAGAATCTATTCCATGTCTTTCCCCAAACTTCTGATATCTCTTCAGAGTACACAATTTAACACCTAGCAAATGCTGTGTGTCAGGTATGAGGGCCATGCCATTTACTTTGCCTTAAACATATCTGTGAAATGTAACAATGGCTATCTAACACGGCAGCACACAGAAATGTTAGAATGATTTTGTTCTAACTTATGCATGCCTAGTCCCACTAATTAGGTTAAGGGATTGCCTCTGATGTAGCATACCATATGTGTGCACATATAGGTTCTGGCTGCTCCACTCCTTTTTTAAATATTCATTTATTTGTGTGTGTGTGTGTGTGTGTGTGTGTGTGTGTGTGTGTGAGAGAGAGAGAGAGAGAGAGAGAGAGAGAGAGAGAGAGAGAGAGAGAGAGAGAGAGAAGGTCTTCCATCAGCTGGTTTGCTCACAAAATGTCCTTGATGGCCAGAGCTGGGCCTAGACAAAACCTGTAGCCAGGAGATTCTCTCCAGTCTCAAACATGGATTCTAAGGCCCAAACACTTGGGCCATCTTCCATTGCTTTATCAGGCCATTAGCAAGGATCTGGATTGGAACTGGGGTGTCTGGATTGGATGCCAGGGATGCAGGCAGAGGCTTAACCTGTACCACAGTGCCAACCCCTGTCCAATTCTGATTCATCTCCATGCTAATGGCCTGGGAAAAACAATAGATATTCTGAGTGCTCAACCCCATGCCACACATGTGAGAGATCTGGAAGAAGCTCCTGGCTCTTGGCTTCAGCTTAGCCCAGCACTGGGTTCATCCATTTGGGGAGTGACCCAGAAGATGGAAGACCTTTTTATCCCTGACCCTCCCTATTTACAACTATTTCAAATCAAATAAATTATTTTTAAAAAAGAAAAACATGCATTCTGCTAATGCCTACACAGCTGTTCTATTCTATTAAAGTTGCTAATGGAATATTTAAAGTGGAGACTCCCATGGAGACTTTCTTGTCTGAATTCTTGTCCAAAGAAGGTGTGCATCCTCATTTTCAGTGTCCCTGAGAGATGCTCATTCAAGTTATCCAAGAACTCTTCCTTTGCATTCATATCTCTGGAACCATTTTCCTTTGATGGGCAGCAGTGATTGTTACAGTCTTTGCTTGGGGCCAGTATTGGGGCACAACAGGTTCAGCTACTACTTATGATGCCTACTTCCCCTATCAGAGCATCACTTTAGGTTCCAGCTGCTCCACTTCCAGTTCAGTTCCTCATTTTTGTACCTGGGAAAGTAGTATATGGTAACCCAAGTGGATGGGCCCTGCCACCCATGTTGGAGATCTACTTGGAATGCCAGGCTTCAAGCATTGGTCTGGCCTATCATGAGACATTATAGCCTTATGGGGAGTGAACCAGCAGATGAAAGATCTCTTCCTCTGTTTCTCCTTCTTTGTCACTCTGCCTTTCAAATGAAGAAGTCAATATTTTTTTTTAAAATACAGTTCTTTTTTATTCAGATTTCTCAAAGTGCTGACTGTGGGCCATTTGCAATAGAATTACTGGGGGGCTTGCTATAGGCAGATTCCTAAACCCTACTCCAGGCACACTGAGTCAGCATTTGGAACAAAGCAGGAAACCATAGTTTGCATTGCTCGCAGGATTCCCAGAGGAGGCTAATCTGTAGCTGAGGGTGAGAGACACTAAGGGCATCAGGAGGTTCTCTAGAGATAACTCAGTTCCAACTTCCTAACCACAGTAAGCAGGCTTCTTCTATTTTCTCCATAGCAGCTCTTTGAATACTGGAAGCTATCTCCCTACCTCTCCTACTTAATACTTGGCTGTAACCCACCTGATTCACCTCTTTCCCTAACAAGAATCCATAACTAGAACCACCTTAGGCACACTTTTCTGGGTCCTGTCCTGCTTGCCAATGTCTCTCCCAAAATACCATGTCTAAAGGTGACACTCCTTGTGATGAGATCTGGGGCAAGAGAACAGGAAGATTTTTTTTTTTTTGGCAGGCAGAGTTAGTGAGAGAGAGAGAGAGCGAGAAAAGTGTTCCTTCAATTGGTTCACCCCGCAAATGGCTGCCACGGCTGGCACGTTGCACCGATCTGAAGCCAGAAGCCAGGTGTTTTCCTCTGGTTGTCCATGTGGGCACAAGGCCCAAGGGCTTGGGCCATCCTCCACTGTACTCCTGGGCCACAGCAGAGAGCTGGACTGGAAGAGGAGAAACCAAGATAGAACCCGGCACCCCAACCAGGACTAGAACCCAGGGTGCTAGCACCGTAGGCAGAGGATTAGCATAGTGAGCAGTGGCACCGGCCAAGAGCAGGAAGATTTTCAGCACCTTTACTGCACACTGGCAATTTTGTGAAGCATGTCAATTAACACTCCTCTCAACTGATTATGAGAAGGCCCATTTAACTTAAAGCAGCCAGGAGCAAGAACTTTCAATTCATAAATATGTGCTAATTTAACAGGCACATGGTATTAACTCACGGCCCTTTTAATTTGGGTTTTGTTTATACTTTTCACACCTACACACACATGGATTGCTAGCTCTTTTGTGAATTATCTCTGTTGTTTGTGGTTTGGCTTTATTTTGCTTCCATTAATTTATTATGTTGGTCACTGTGCCAAGTAAGCCCTTTCCATGTATCACCTTATCAAATCCTCAACACAGGCTAACACCACTTTACAGGTGAAGAAGCTAAGCCTGAAGGAACTTTTAATAAAGAAACACAGTCAGGTCTTCAGCTTTCTCATTGATTTAGTTGTTGCTCAATTGGGATGTTTTGGACAAAAGCTTTTTAATTTCCAGATCCTCTATCAAACGTGTTCACAGAAAAAGTTCCTGGGATGAAATTATCAGGAATATTCAGAAAGACACTGAAAGTTTTCCCAGCTCAGTTTCCAATATTCCCTTTATTCTATTTTGTCTGTCCTACAAGCAAGAGTGACCAACCAACAAGGAGTTAGTGGGTAATAGTGGTACTTACTGATACAAGTGATGCAAGTTTTGTTTGTTCACATATTTTCCAAGAGAAGTAAATGTATTGTTAACTCCAAAAAGTGCCAGAAATATCAGTATTAAGTAATTGAAAATAAAGCTTTGTAAATATCAATAGTGGGGGGGCTTTGCTGTGGAGTAGTTGATAAAGCCACTGTCTGCAGTGCCAGCATCCCCTATGGGTGCTGGTTCGAGATACAGATGCTCCACTTCTGACCCGCTCTATGCTATGGCCTTGGGAAAATAGTGGAAGATGGTCCAAATCCTTGGGCTCCTGAACCTGTGTGGGAGACCGAGCAGAAGCCCCAGGTTTCTAGCTTCAATTCGGCCCTGCCCCAGCTGTTGTGGACATTTGAGGAGTGAACCACCAGATGGAACATTCTCTCCCTCTCTCTCTCTCTCTCTCTCTCCCCCCTCCCTCTTTCTCTATCTCTGCCTCTTTGTAACTTTTCCTTCAAATAAATAAAAATGTTTTTTAAAAAAATTAAGAGTGGGACTAGGAGAGGGAGGAGGGAGAAGTGTTGGAGTTTGAGTTTGAGGGAGAGTAGGGTGGAAAATATCACTATGTTCCTAAATTCTGTGTATATGAAATATATGAAACTTGTATAACTTAAATAAAATTTAAAAATAGTACAATACAGAAATGGAGTATTAAAAAGTCATCAAAGTACACATACGGACAGTGGGCATTCAGAAAACTGTATAAGGTAAACTCAAGTGAATAGAAGAAAAACCCAAAGTTGACTTTTTAGTGCCATCACAATTCAGCAGAATAAGGAACTTTACTTCCTTTCCACTCCATTATTTCTTGAACCTAATTCTATCAGATTTTCATCCTCCACATTCTATTATAACCACTTTTAATAGATCACCAGTGATAACACAGGACTAAATAAAATGGCAAATTCTCAGTCTCCATCACTTTTTTAAAGTTATTATTTGAAATATATGTATATATATATATATATAGATCTATAGATATATATCTATATATATAGATATATATATATAGATATATATATAGATATATCTATATCTATATATATAAATATATAGATATATAGATATATAGATATATAGATATATAGATATATATAGATATATCTATATATCTATATATATCTATATAGATATATATATATAGATATAGATATATATAGATATATATAGATATATAGATATATCTATATATATCTATATATCTATATATCTATATATCTATATATCTATATCTATATATAGATATATCTATATATCTATATATCTATATATATATATCTATCTATCTATATATATCTATATATCTATATATATATACATATATATAGATATATAGATATATATAGATAGATAGATATATATATATAGATATATAGATATATCTATATATATATATCTATATAGATATCTATATATATAGATATATCTATATATATATATAGAGAGAGAGAGAGAGAGAGAGAATCTTTCTTCCCAAATGCCCATAAAAGACCATGCTGAAGCTACCAATGTCTCCCATGTGGGTTATCAGGGACCCTAGTATTTCAACAATCATCTTCTGCCTCCCCATGTGAACCTCAGCAGAAAGCTGGAATTAGAAGCAGACTGAGGACCCAAACCCAGACACAATGATATGAAATATTTGTGTCCAAAGCAGAAATTTAATTTCAACCAGAGGCTCTCCATCTCAGTTTCCATATGAGCAGTTCCTTTAAACTTTTTTTAAATAAATACAAATTTTGGAAGTACAACATTTGGATTATAGCAGCTTTTCCCCCTATAATCTCCCTCCCACCTGCAACCAACCCATCTCCCACTCCCTCTCCCATCCCATTCTTCATCAAGATTCATTTTCAATTATCTTTATATACAGAAGATCAATTTAGTTTTTACTAAGTAAAGATTTCAACAGTTTGCACCCACACAGATACACAAAATATAAAGTACTGTTTTAGTAGTAGTTTTACCATTAATTCACATAGTACAACACATTAAGAACAGAGATCCTACATGGGGGGTAAGTGCACAGTGACTCCTGTTGTTGACTTAACAATTGACACTCTTATTTATGACATCAGTAATCACCCAAGGCTCTTGTCATGAGCTGCCAAGGCTATGAAAGCCTTTTGAGTTCACAAACTGCAACCTTATTTAGACATGGACATAGTCAAAGTGGAAGTTCTCGCCTCCCTTCAGAGAAAGGCACCTCCTTCTTTGATGGCCTGTTCTTTCCGCTGGGATCTTACTCACAGAGTATATGAGCAGTTTTGACAGATGATCAGCACTTCTAGGAATACTCTCTTCCCTGGTCACAGAAACACTATAATTTCCTTGCTTTCTTAAACCTCAACTGCAGCTCTTTCCTTTGTAGGACATTCTGTACCAAACTCTAGGTATTAGAATGTTCCATAGCTGAATACTCAGATCTTTACCTCCATTTGCATTGTGTCCTTAGGGCATTGCATTTGGTTCTCATGTCTTTTGACTCCATTACATATTGCCCATAATTATTTATACAATATGAAACTATTCTTTGAACACCAGAGTCACAAAAATGTCCTCTCAGGGCCAAAATCTGGGCACTGGTTCAAGCCCTAGATACTTTACTCCTGATCCAGATCCTTGCTAATGTGCTGGAAAATCAGAAGATGGCCCAAGTGCTTGGGTCACTATATTCACACAGAAGAGCCATTTTGAGATCTAAGCTTCTAGATTTGCCTGGCCTGACCCAAGCCTTTGCAGTCATTTGGGAAGTGAACCAGTAGATGGAAGTTTCCTTCTCAAACAAATTATATCATTAAAAAGCAAGTAATAAAATTGTTCTCTCAACATTTGCCCTGGAATATCTAATAATCATCTTAAAACTGAACTCTGCATTTCCTCCCTAGATTTACTCCTACTCTAATCTTCTTTCTTAATTTTCAGTGAATGGTTTTCCTTTCTTAACGCATAAAGAGATTGAAGTAATTCTAGACACACAGACAAGCCATTCTCTTTCTCATACCTATGTGTCACCTAATCGGATTTATTCCAGATTCAAAATGCTTATGAAACCCAATTAGTTCTCATCACCTCTTCTTTCCCCATTCTGTATGGCTTCTAATATCATCATATTCTCCCAACTTGTGCCCCTGCTACATTCTTGACAACCTATGATCCATTTTCCAAATAGTAACCAAAGTAATTACATTAAAGTGTAGATATAGTCAAGTCACTCTCCTCAAAATTCTTCTGTGGCTTTCAGGCCATTGGGAGAATATTAAATCCTTATTTATTTAGTCACTGAGTGTATCTCTAAGTTCTTTTCCTAAGTCATGTCCCATCTCCTTTCCCTCATCTTCTGTTACACTAATTAATTACCTTACAGTTGACCTGGTCTCTTTGATACTTCTCAATAATCCTAAGGAAATTATTTCTCCAATTCCACTGCACTTACCAGTCCTTTGCCTAAACCTTACTTCCACTGGATACCAACATTGTGCAATCCTAACTTCATTCAGGCCTGTTCAAATGTCCCCACATTAAAGATGGTTCACTGAATATTATATCCTTACCCCAACTCGATATAACTCCAATCTATCTCTAAATGGTTCATTTTTATTCACATTTGATCACCAGGTCAAGTGTCACTTTCTCTAAGAGGTACACACTAAGCCAGAAATCTACATCAATTTATTTGCTGGTTTCTCCCACAATACCATATACATTTCTCATCATTTATCCAAGTTGGCAGTTATTCATACATTGGCATGGTTATTTTCCCTTTATACTAGATCCTAATATCCATTAGATAAACAAATGTCCAGCACCTACCTAATTTAGTTCCTTTGCAAATAGCAGATGATTAACAAATTTGGGGAACTAAAATATGGAAGACTAAAAACCAGTAAATAAATGAACGATTGAACATCACTATATCCCCTAGTCCAACAAGTACAAAGGAATAAACCCTGAGAAATGTGGGAGCCTAATAAATATGTGGTAGTCTTTTAAAATTAGGAAGAAAAGCAGTCTTTAAAGATGCATGCAAGGAAAAGATGAAGCATAACCTTTTGCTAGACTACATTTGCCCCCCAACACACCCATGTCTGGCATGCCTGCCTTGTCTGATGTTGAAAAAAACCAAGAAAAGAAGTAAAATAACCTATGGAGAGGTCCAGCCATTGCCTTGAGCTCCAAGAAAGCACTTTCTAGGTATTTGGAATTTCCTGCATGATAACAATATTTTCTTTACTTGGTAGCCTTGGGCTACAGGATATCAGCTTTATCTCCAGAATAGTGAGAGGCTAAGAGTAACCATGTAGGCAGTCAGCTCTGTGATATGACCTGCCCTCAGATAAAACCCTGGACACTGAGGCACAGATGAGCTTCCCTGGTTGGCAGCATACCATGTGAATGGCCACATATGATTTCTGGGGAAATTAGTTTGCCTTCTACCACTCCACTGGGAGAGGAATGTGATAGACCACAAATGTGAGTACAACAAATTTCAGTAAGTTCTATGAGTGTTGCTGGTATATTATTGAACCTGAGTGTAATCCTGGATATTCCTAAACTTGTAGTTGATGCTAGAAGTGAGGGTAGTCTTGTGCATCCTGAAGTCTACATAAATGCACCTAACCCAAGTGGTACTGGAGAAGCATGAAGTAGATAAATGAATAGTAGATGAAGTAGATAAATAGTAGATGAAGTAGATAAATGAATGATAAATTTTGCTTTTCTTTATGTTTCTTGCATGTTAATCATGAGCCTTAGAATCTATGTCTTAAAATACATTCATATTAGGGCCTCTCTCATATGCTCAAAAATCATAAATAAAAATTATAAAAATATGTTTACCTCCCTCAAAAATGACAATGATATTTAAATGTAAAATGCAAAAAGCACAATTCTTTGCATGAGATCAGAAGTTAGTCAGTGTTCATTATAGTTTTATTATGATGGTTTTCCTCCTTTCTCCTTATCCAAAGAGTTGGAATTACTCAAGTTTCTCTCCATGACCTTTGTGGCCAAGACTTTTAAACATTTGTCAAAATACTTTTTCTTCTTCTGAGACACAGTTAGATTCTATTTCCCAGGTTCCCTTATAATTAACTGTTATATTGTTAGACAAAATTCTAATCAAGGAATATTAGCAGAGTTCCAGCTTTGAGGCATTAAATAGTTATACCTGATTTCTTCAGTACTGGCTGACTGGAGAAGAGCCTCTGGGATGATTTTGGGAGGCTACTGGAAAGGCATTACTACAGAAGACTGAATGTTTTTAAATGGCCCCAACACACCACCTAACCCCCTAGAATATTCTTGGTCCATTTTATATGGGTGAGAAACAAACTTCCTACATTGAGCTATCACACATTTGAATCTTATTTAGTATAACGTGGTTTACCCCAGAGAATGCAGGCCTCTGTTCTTATTTTTTCTGGTTTTTCTTCATTGTATCAACTGCAAAATTACTTATTACACTTTGGACAGTGTGCCTAATCTATAAGGCATGGGTTCTTCTCAGAACTCTTAAACCTCCTTATTTGATTTATAGTGGTATAAATTTAATTCTTCAACAAACAGCTATAACTCTCCTTCTGCCTTGCTTAAACTACTGAGAGAATTCCTCAATTTATAAAATAGAGCTCAAATTCACTAGCAACTGGGCATTCTTGTAGGCATTTAAGTTTATGTTTAATTTCTCTTAATAAACTTCATATATTTTGTTCTGTATTTTCCATTTATAACATTATGCTTGCTCAATTCCACTCTTCTTATCTGGGAACACTTTTATGCTGCCTCTGTACACATCTACCTTGAAATTCCAAACCAAATAGCATATAAAATAACTCATTCACTGCTTAATGAAAATAACATTTCATCTGTCCTTGGTAGTACTAAGAAGTACATATACTTATATACATTTATATAAAAAGATTTATTTACATTATAGCAGATTATAGTAGAGATTCACTCAGCAAGATATATATATATATATAGATATATATATAGATATATGTACAGATATAGATATAGATATGACTCCCTCCTATAGTTCTCTGAGAGTCCTTGTAAGCATCATATATGAAAAGGTAAAGGTATCTGGAGTGTTACAGATTGAACAGCACTTATGAAAGAGTGTACTCACACTAGAAGCAAATGATATACGCAAAATGAGAACATTGCCTTATAAAAATGTTTTGAAACAATAAGAATTATAAGTATGTATCTTATATAAATGTCCTTACAAAATCAAAAAAGAAAAAAAAAACACGTGGATTTCCTCTCTCCGACAAAACTGTCTTGGATGATTTAGAGTTGCAATGTTGAGTGCACTTATTGCTACCCAGTGCCTAAAATGCAGCTAGCATTAACCAAGAAGTGCTGTCAATGTGAGGCTCACAACAGACTGGAAATAATAATTTAAAATTCCTCGCCAATAATTTTTATAATAAGTTGAAATACATTTTTATATTTTATTTGGCTGAAGAAAATGGCATTAGAGTAACTTTACCTCCTTATTTTTACTTTTTTGATATGACTACTAGAAAATTTATAATTACACCTCACATCTGTTTCTACTGGAATCACCTGCCTGGTAGTAGAAGAACAGACATAGACATCTGACCCAGACCTTTGAAATTATAGGACATTATTTCTTCCAGCATCCGGAGTAATTTAACTTGAAATCCTTTCTATTTTGGAAAATAAAGGAATAGTGAGGGCCATGGAATCATGGTAGACCTGCCCCCATTACTAGCATAGCTGGCTCAGGCCAACAGTGTCACTGATTTACCATTCTTCTTTCTTGATAAGCCTAACTTAATTTTTTAAATAGGATGGGGGTGAAGAAATATATGGGCAGAACTTTTGGAAGTAACACTCAAATCTGATTAAGAGGGAGGACCTAAAGCTTGAAAAGAAGGCATAGATCTATCTCCTAGGACTTACATATGTGTACATGCACACACACACACACACACACACACACACACACACACCTGCTCCTCCTAGCTTTTCATTCACGGTTTCTCAAGATAAAATGATCTCCCTTTCTTTATACATTTTTTATTACATTTAAGGTAACCAAATTCCATGTATTTCATATATACAGATTTAGGAATTAGCGATGTTTCTCACTGTGTTTCTCAAGTTTTTAAGACAATGCATTATGAGTAGCACTATGAGCAGGTGTACTCACTGAGGTGGGTTGGCTAGCGCCAGGCAGGAGCCCCAGGGAGAAGGACGTGGACCCAGGGCGAGGCCACGGGCAGCTGGAGCTCAGAGGTGCACGCCCAGGTGCGGCCACTTCAGACCTGAACCCAGGCCTGACCCTCCTGTTCCTATCCAAGACAACCCGACGTCAGGGGTCCTGCTGTGGGGGATGCGGATTGTCTCTGTCCTCTGTGACGTTGCGTGCTTGCCAGGCTGGCAAACTGCCCAATCAGGCACGGTGCCGTCCACGCTGCGTCAGCACTCGGGACCTTGACGTCACAGTCGTCTTAGCGTTCCGCCAAGTGAGGTCCGGGGAGGCAGCTCAGCTGCCGTGAGTCTGCCAAGTGAAGTCGGGCTCTGCTTCTCTCCACCTTCGCTCCCTGGGGACGCTGGGCACCTAAGGAGCCGGACACCGCGACACGGTGAGTGTGTGGGCCTGGGGGTCCCGAGAGGGGAACACGGAGCCGCAGGGCGGGAGGACGTGGGCCCAGCACCGTGGACTCCATATTGGCTCTGGCTCAGGGCTTCCCTCGGTCCCCCAGGCCCCTGGGTTGAGGGCTCTGCCGGCACCCAGGACCCCCGAGGTCTTGCCGCTTCTCTGCCCTCAGAGACTTCTTGGCCCCGGAGCCATAGCGGGCAGCTGTGTGGCGGCAGCTCCGCGTCTCCCCGATTGTGCAGCGGGGACGGGGTGGTCACTAGGGAGAACGCGGGCGCTGTGTGTGCGGTTCATGCATAGGCGCTGTGGGTTCCTCCTCCCTTCCCCGCGGGACAGGCGCTGTGGATTCCTCTTCCCTTCCCTGCGGGCACTTTTGGTTCCCCCAGATTTCTAAATATGTGGGCCACAGGGTCTCTTCCAGGGCACTGACTTCTTCACGTAGCTGTTTCTGGGACGTCTCTGTTTTCTGTTTGCAGTAACACAGTAACATAGATTGAGTAAGGTAGAAACCGAAGTTTTATTTGGCTCAGAGTTTTTACCCAGGTTTTAGAGGGGCAGGAGGCCCCTGTAATTCGGTACTTGGGTGTCATCTTAGCGCTTACACTTCCTCGTAACAGATGCCATCTATATTTGCACTTTCAAAATAGAAATTTTGGCTACTCAAATTTGTGTGTATTTAAAAATGATTTCTGTTCCATGAAAGCCTTCCTAATCCTGAATATATGTCTAGTTTACCAAGTTATTTTGAATTTTTATTTTAATATCGGAGGTTTTTTGCTTGTTTTGTTTTTTCAAGATTGTCAGAGTATGATTGACGCAATTTGTGCGTATTCAAGGTATGTTTTGCTATATGAGGGGATCTTAAAAATTATGGACAATTCACATTATCGTTTGATTACATTTTTCATAAGCTTTCTGGAATCCTTTTGTGCATATATATTATGAAATGATTAGGACAATCTAGCATATCGATCACCTTACACCCCTATGTTATTAAAGCATATGTAAGATATTAGCAAGTTGTGAGTCTGTGATGTAATCATCTAGTTACTGTGTTGAATATTAAGGTCTTGAGGTGTTAATTTATCTCATAGCTTCAAATGTGTGTTCTGCTAACATTTTCCCATGTCCTCACTTTCAGCCCATGATAACCACCATTCTGTTTTGTGATTAAGTGTGACTTTCTTAGATGACACATATGAGTGACATTGTGTGGCATTTATTTTTCTGTGCATTATTTCAAGTAGCCTAATGTCCACATTCATATTTTTGGATCCTTATTCTGACAAAATGGAAGAATTTCCTTTTTAAGGTTAACTGTGATTCCTCTGTGTGTGTGTGTGTGTGTGTGTGTGTGTATGTATCACATTTTCTTTACTCATCTGTTGACAATGGGGTTGTTTCCATATATTTTTCTTGTAAATAATGCTGCCATTAATGTGGAGATATGTGTCTCTTTGAGATACTGATTTGATTTCCTTTGTATACATAGGCAATAGTGGGATTGCTTTGTCATATGTTCTATGTTTAATTTTGATTGAAGACCTACACAGTGTTTTCTATATTGGATGTACCAATTTACTTTCTATCCAACAATTTTTATATTCCTTTTTTTCATCCCTGGTCCAATGTTATCTTTTTACTTTTGGATAATAATCATTTTAACATATATGAGATGGTAACCATTGTGGTCTTGATTAGCATTGCAGTCTTCGTTAGCAGTTTTTGAGCCCCCTCTCAGTTACCTGTTGGCTACTTTTGTATATTCAATTGAAAACTGATCAATCCTTTGTGTGATTTTTATTACAATATTTGCTTTTGAATTGTCTATGTTCAAACTCAGGCTTCCAAATACTTCCTTCCATTCCTTGCTTTATCTGTTCTGTTTTGCCTATCGTATGAAGAATATTTCTTAGATTTCTTGCAGCCTTTGCTTTTTCACTTGTGCTTTTAGTGTCATATCTAAACAATCATTGTGAGACTAATATCAATGAATCTTCTTCCATTTGTAAGGGGTTTATATTCTCAGACCTTTTATGTAAGCCTTCAATTCATTTTGAGTTGACTTTCATGCCTGGTGTAATATAAAGATATTACATTTCAGTTTTTGGCATGTAGATGTCCAATTTGCCTCTGCTTCAGATGTAGTCACTAAATAGTGTATAGCCACTTGGTAACTGTGGTGTTACTTGCTGGTCCCAGCATCCCTAAAGATGTGCCTCTAACTGGGCAGGATCCAGGCAGAAACTGTCACAGTCCAGTTTTAATTATTAATTATTTAATTATTAATTGGTACACATAGTGAGGTGGAAGGTATAGTACTAATCCTGTCCCTTCATGCGGTAGAGACAGTGATAATATGTGAGACAAGAAGACCATTGGTGGCTAGGCTTATGTCACTTTCAGGTAGCCTGGGTTCAGTAGTAGTGTTTATTTGCATAGTTCATTTTTCCCAAAGTCATATTCTGGAGAATACTAAATGCACCAAAATAATATGGGGTAATATTCATTAAAAAAGGCTCAGAATCATCAGTTTACAAAGTCCTGAACACCTTTAATACATAGTGAAGCTTGTAAAGCTCAGATAAGGGCCAGCATGTGGAACCTATTATTTCCCCTGCAGGACACCTATCACAGTCTTTGAGATCTCAGTATTGACTAGAGCACTATTTAATAAATGCTTATACAAAGCCTTATGGTTTTCTGAGGACTTACACATCTCTAATCCATGACAACTGTGTGAGATATTCATGGCTGGCAGTTCACAATGACTAAAAGGTAAAGGAAAGGAAAGCTACAGAGGGCAGAGGGTTAACTGTTGTCCAAAGTTGGCTAACTTTCCTTATGCCTCTGTGCAGTCTTTTTCACCATCATCATAAACTTGTATTAATCCAAAATCTGTTCATTTCATCCTTAGAGGTTTAGCTCTGAGAGTGATCATTTTTTCTGCAGTGACAATTTTATATTTAGGGTATGTTTGTATGTGGATTTTTGTTTGTGTAAAGTAGTAGGTATCATGTGTTTAAATAACTTAATAAAAACAATTGGTATCAGATCGAGCATAGGATTTGCATGTCCACTGGGTAGTGACCATGAGAACAGAAATACTTTCCCTTCCCCCAGTGTTTCCTGAGTCAGGGACCCAGGACTTTATATTTTAACTAAGATTTTATTGCTCAGAAGCAGTTAGTTTTGGTCGAAACAGTGTGCAAAGTTGAATGTTTCTGCCTGTTAGAAATATTCTGTTTTTGTCATTGTTCCCTGCTTCACTGACCAGACAAATAAATATTTCAGAATGTGATGCCATAACAACACAAGGAAATGAGCAATCCTGTGTTGATGTCTGCATTTAAGGAAAGAGTGGATGATGATGTGTGTGAGCTATGCGAACAAATGGACTGACTGAATCCAGGCTGTGAGAGTTCTAGGCTTTGAGTTGTATGACATTGGCCACCATTGCAATGTCTTTAAGCCTGAAGTCCACATATATAAAATGTAGATGAAAACAGACTCTTATGGTTGTTGTGAAAATTAAGTGTGACAATGCATATTCAACCACTTAAAACCTTACTTAGGGGTGGGCAGGGAAGTATGAGCAGCAAATCCCATTAGGATGGGGGTGAAGCTGACACCAGTGGTTGGGCCATAGGGTCATCTGGCTTCCAGCCATGGCAGTGGGAGCTGGAGGCTAGGGTGGTGTTCTTTGAATATTTCTTCATTATTGTTATGAATGTTTATGTAAATATTTCTGTGCTTCAAATACTACTCTCTTTTATCATGTTATCATATTACAGTTTGCCTCAGACTTTTTAACTTTAAATCCTAAAAATTTTAGCTACAAGATATCAAGAAGGGTGACTGTTTATGCAAGGAATGTGCATTCTTTTCTAGGGAGATTGTGCATTTTTGGTTCTAAGTATTTTATATTATTTGACATGGAAGTAGGACAGTTATTTATCTTGGATATACATTTGTTTTAAGGAGATGTTTTGGATTCAGGACTGATAAGGATCCTATTGTAAATATTAACTCAGTCAAATGAGTTGGGCTGTTGTGCTGTTTGGCCAAACACTGTTATTGATGTTGCTGGGTAGACATATTGTAGATGTGATTAACATCTACCATCATCTAAATAAAGAAGATTATATATATATATATATATATGTATATATATATGTATATGTGTGTATATATGCAAATTCCTCTATTAAGAACCCAGACTGATACAGTAAGCAAATACAGACAAGAAAATATAAAGTCAAATTAGTAATATGCGTATCTACTTGCATTCTGAGAAACGGAATGTGAGTATAATTAGAAAGCTTATGGGGGAGGCTGGTGCTGTGGCACAGCAGGTTAATGCCCTGGCCTGAAGCGTCAGCATCCCATATGGGCACTGGTTCAAGAACCAGCTGCTCCACTTCTGATTCAGCTCTCTGCTATGGCCTGGGAAAGCAGTAGAAGATGGCCCAAGTCCTTGGGCCCCTGCACCTGTGTAGAAGACCTGGAATAAGCTCTGGCTCCTGGTTTTAGACGGGAATGAATCCAGAAGTTGAAGTCAACTGGGGAGTGAACTAGTGGATGGAAGACCTCTCTCTCTCTCTTTCCTCTGTGTAACTCCGACTTTGATGTAAATAAATAAATCTTAAAAAACTGAAAGCTTACGGGTATAATTAGAAAGCCTACTCTTGATGGCCCAAGTGCTTGGTCCCTGCACCCACATGGGAGACCAGGAGAAGCACCTGGCACCCAGCTTTGGATCAGCATGGTGCGCTGGCTGCAGTGGCCACGGGAGGTGAACCAACAGAAAAGGAAGACCTCTCTGTCTCTCTCTCACTGTCCACTCTGCCTGTCAAAAAATTAAAAAAAAGCCTATTCTTAAGGAGGATTTATTATTCAATTAATTAAATGTTTGTACTCTGTATAATGTCAATACATTTTGAATGATGCATTCTAGCTTGTTGCTCAAGCAGTGCTTTCCAAACCATCTGTAGGAAAGGACCAAGATTTTCCCATCCCATGGTAAATTGATATTTTGTAAAATAAAGTAAAATGAATAATAATTACTATAAAACTGAAATTCTGGGAGGACAGAAAAATGTAATCTTTTTTTTTCATTTTAAATCAGATGCTCCACAAAATAATCATTGCTTCTCATGATAATTACCATATTTTTATTTTAAAACACCTAGAATCCTTTTGTTTTGTTGCTGTCTCTGAATATATAACTACCACAAATACAGATTTAATGTAATTTGAATGTTCTATTTTTAAGTAATTTCTCTTTTCTCCTGTCACATTAGTATTGTTTCAAACAAAATACTCATTCCTTGTCAAAAAATGCCAGCATATTGCTTTTCACTTCATAATATTTGCAGCATTTTAGAATTCTTTTGATCTTTGACTTTCTGCATTCCATCTGCATATATCTTTAATATCCTAGTTTAAGTCAGTATTTTCCTGGTGAAATGGAGGCCATCTTGCTAGGGTTTACATTGTGAGGTCATCAGCTTCTTCAAAGTTCTGTAAGTTGCCTTGGCAACTTTCAAGTACACAGTTTCTCAGAGACATCTTAGGATGGGGTAATCATCCACCACTTCCAGGTAATATATTTTGAGTATTTTATGGATGTTTCTGGGACTGTAAATTTCCCTTTAATTGGGAAAACTAAAGTAGTTGAAGACTGTTATGGTAAGTGTCATTGTCTTTGATTTTCTTTTTCTTGAGTCTTTTTTTAATGTGCTGTAATAGACTATTTATTACCAATTTTCCATAAGTCTTTTATTTTCTTTGACAGGCAGAGTTAGATAGTGAGAGAGAGAGAGAGAGAGAGAGAGAGAGAGAGAGAGAGGTCTTCCTTTCATTGGTTCACCCTGCAAATGGCCACCATGGCCGGAGTGCTGCGCCGATCCGAAGCCAGAAGCCAGGTGCTTCCTCCTGGTCTCCCATGTGCTGCAGGGCCTAAGCACTTGGGCCATCCTCCACTCCTTTCCTTGGCCCCAGCAAAGAGCTGGACTGGAAGAGGAGCAACTGGGACAGAATCTGGTTCCCCAACCGGGACTAGAACCCCAGGTGTTGGGGTCACAGGCGGAGGATTAGCCTAGTGAGCCAGGGCGCTAGCCTCTATAAGTCTTTTAATAATCTGTTATTTATCCCACTGGATTACTGATTTCTAATTACTTGATTAATATATTTAATTTGATAAAACATCTAACTTTTCATGTTTCATCTTTCAGATTACCATTACCTCTGTGTGTTTTAATATCCTAGTCTAAGTTTATCTTTCCATTGTGAACCTGTGAAAAAATTAAATTTTGACTATGAGGTCATGAACTCCAATAAAATTATTTTAAGTTCTACTGACAGTTGTCATGCACATACATTTTGACAAGTCTTGATTTCCTTGATAATTCACACTATCCATGTAACCCATTTTTAGAGCCATCTTTTCTTTTTTAAATATTTATTTACTTATTTGAAAGAGTTACACAGAGAAGAGAGAATGAGATCTGCCATTTCTGGTTTGCTCCACAGATTGTTCAGTGGCTTGGGTGGATCAGGCTGTAGCCAGGACCCAGCCAAGAGCCAGGAGCCAGGAGTTTTTTCCCATCGTCCACATGAGTTGCAGGTGCCCAATCACTTGGGCTATCTTCCACTGCATATTTCAAGGCCATTTACAGGGAGCTGGATTGGAAATGAAGCACCAGGATAGGAAACACCACAAATGTGTGATGATTCTTTCACAAATGTCAGTTTTACCTGCTGCACTAGGATGCTAGATCCAATGGACATATTTTTAACTTACATGAATTTTATGGGACTCTATAACTACTATCAATGTATGAGACTTGCAGTAGAGTAGTTACAGACACTGGCTTCATTGAATTCTTGCTGCTAACTTGTTTGATCTTTGATTTCTATTTTGTATTTTTTTCATTTATATTCCTTTGTAGAGTAATTGTAGTCTTATT
The DNA here is from genome assembly GCF_051225735.1 of Oryctolagus cuniculus. Lineage (NCBI taxonomy): Eukaryota > Metazoa > Chordata > Mammalia > Lagomorpha > Leporidae > Oryctolagus > Oryctolagus cuniculus. The sequence goes on from NC_142889.1 coordinate 32,988,083, forward strand.
TTTTCCAGCCAAATATTTTTATCTATTTGTCCTATTGTTTCAATGAAATTATTGTTTCTTATAATATATTTGATTTCATAATATCTCCAGCATCATTCTTTAATTTTTATTAATCTGGACTTGTAACTATCATCTATGTATATATTAATAATCTCTTCTATACAATCCATCAACTGTGAACCTCAGGTCATTTTGTTTGATATTTTTATTATGAAGTTATCAACTGCCATAAAATTGTGTAAGTTGTTCTGGGAATTTTTATGTACATAGTTTTTCAGAGCCATTTCAGGGGAATCTAGACACTGCCCCCTTCATATTTCTAGGTAATTGTGAATATTTATGAAACTGTGGTATTACCTTTGATTTTTTTTGAAAATGTGAGTGGGTTTGTTCTAAATACATATATTTTAGCTGTGTTATTATTCTGACAGGTGATATTTTCTTTTATTTACATTTCATGGAAAATTTTTATTTATTTTACCTTAATTATAATAGTATACATTTGAAATATATTTTATTTATTTGAAAGTCAGAGTTAAAGTGAGAAAGGAAGAGAGAAAGTGAGAGTGAGAGATAGCGAAATCTTCCTTCTTGGTTCACTCCCCAAATGCCCACAAAGTCTAAGACTGGGCCAGACTGAAGGCACAGGACAGGAGAATTTTCCAGGTCTCTCCCAGGGGTGCAATGGCCATGGAATTGGTCTATCATCCAGTGCTTCTGCAGGCACATTAGCAGGGAGTTGGATCAGTGTGGAGCAGCCAGGACTCAAATTTGCACCCATATGGGATGCCAGCACTACAGTGACTTTACCTACTTTGTCACAATATCAGCCTCAATAGTCTAGTTTTCAACAGTTTCTCTAACTCCTTATCATTCTTTCATTGCTGCTAAAATTATTCACTTATTCTCATAGTAATAATAATATATTTTATTCCATAACATCTTTTTTATTTGCTTTTGTATTTGAGTTTATAGCTGACACCTATATATCTCTTTAACTTGGTATTGTAAGCCAGTCCTAGCACTATGACTGCATGGTCATCATGGTTGTATTTTTCATTAGGAGATCATCAGCTCCAACCAAATACTACAGTTTTTGTGGCAACCATATTGGACATATTTTCAGAGACATCCTGGATTCATCTGATAATTCTGATAATTCATTCTTGCAGTTAGTAAATTTTTATCTTTTCTGATTGCTTGAGACTTCAATTTTTGAAAGTTTTGATAGAATACTTCTAGATACATATTTCTTTTATGATAATTGTGATTAGGAAAGAAAAAATAAAATTATTGTGGTAAATTATATGGTCTTTATCTTTCCTGAAATACATTTTTTGTTTTCCTTTTTTCAATGTACTTATATTGGTCTGTTTTAGAGTAATGTCTCATATCTCCTTTTCAAAGAATTACTGTTTCAACTGAAATTATTAATTTGTTCTCACAGTAATTATAAATAAATTTTATTTCTTTTAAAACTTTTGTCAGTATAAAAATAACAGTTTTCATGAAGTTTATAGATACAATTCCAGGAAGATGACCACCATTTACCCCCTCCCTCAATTACCCCTCTTGCTTTCTTTTTTCTTTAATTTTTGCAATAACAATTAAAATGTACTTTATAATCACAGACTTAATGCACCACTAACCACAATGTTCAACAAGTAAAAAGTAGGAAAACTATTATTCCACAGGAAGATAGACTTCATAAATAATGAGTATATATCGTTGTGTCCATTTCATTTTTATGCTTTTTTTTGTATTCTATATTAACTACCACATATAAGAGAAAACACATATTACCATTTTTGTCACTGGCTTATTTCACTAAGCATAATGGACTGTAGTTGCATCCAGTTTGTTGTAAATGATGGGGTTACATTCTTTTTTTATGACTGAGTAGTATTCCATTGTGTATATATCCCATATTTTATTTAATAATTTTTTTTCTTAAAGATTTCCAAAATCTTTGAGCCGCTGCTCAATAGGCTAATCCTCTGCCTTGTGGTGCTGGCACACTGGGTTCTAGTCCCAGTCGGGGTGCCAGATTCTTTCCTGGTTGCCCCTCTTCCAGGCCAGTTCTCTGCTGTGGCCCGGGAAGGCAGTGGAGGATGGCCCAAGTGCTTGGGCCCTGCACCCCATGGGAGACCAGGAGAAGTACCTGGCTCCTGCCTTTGGATCAACATGGTGTGCTGGCTGCAGCACGCCAGCTGTGGTGGCCATTGGAGGGTGAACCATTGGCAAAAGGAAGACCTTTCTCTCTGTCTCTCTCACTGTCCACTCTGCTTGTCAAAAAAAAAAAGATTTATTTATTTATTTGAAAGGCAGAATTACAGAGAGGCAGAGGCAGAGAGAGAGAGAAGTCTTCCATCCATTGCTTCATTCCCTAGATGGCCGCAATGGCTGGAGCTGCACCAATGAGATTCTTCCATGTCTCCAACATGGGTGTAGGGGCCCAAGGACTTGGGCCATTTCCACTGCTTTCCCAGGTCATTGCAGAGAGCTGGATTGGAAGCGGAGCACCTGGGACTCAAACCAGCACCCATATGGATACCAACACTGAAGGTGGCGTGCTGTGCCACAGCACCGCCACCTCATAATATTTCTAATTCTTTAGTTTTGTCTTTGATATTATTTGTTTTATCTATATATAACTATTATCCTTTTTCAATATGAGGTCATCATTTACATCAAAACTGTAAGTTGTCCCTGCAATCTTCATTTACACAAATCTTAGAGCCATCTTAGGTCCCACCGTTATTCACCTTTTCTTGATGACAATTTTTGAAAATCTTTTCTCAATTATTGGGTTAACTTTGAATTTTCTTGTTATTTTTAAAATACCCAATTGAGTAGTTCCATGTACCATCATCTTTCATTTATGATTATTCTCATGGACATGGGAATTTTTTACCATCACTTTATTTTCCCATTTTAAATATAATTTTAATGACTTATTTTTAGCAACTGCCTTTACAATTGTTTGTCTTTCCATTATTAATCTTACCAGATTAGTCATTTCTTCACAAAGTAATGATTCTTAAGTGTTCTGTTTTCTTTTTTTTTTTAATTTAATAAATGTGAATTTACAAAGTGCAACTTTTGTATTGTTGTGGGTTCCCGTGCCAACCTCCCTCCCTCCCGTGGCCCTCCCCTCTCCCACTCCCTCTCCCATCCCACCCTTCATCAAATTTCATTTTCAATTACCTTCATATACAGAAGATCAAGTTAGTATATACTAAGCAAGGATTTCAACAGGCTGCACTCACACAACCGCACAAGGTATAGGGTATTGTTCTACCTGTAGTGTTGTCTTTAAGTTTAATAGTAAAACACATTAAGGACAGAGATCCTATGTGGGGAGCATGTACCCAGTGACTCCCATTGTTGATTTAACAATTGGCACTCTTATTTATGATGTCAGCAATCACCCAAGGCTCTTGCCATGAGCTGTCTAGGCTATGGAAGCCCCTTGAGTTCACCAACTCTGAACTTGTTTAGTGAAGGCCATATCACAGGGGAGGTTCCTTCCTCCCTTCAGAGAAAGGTGCCTCCCTCCTTGATGGCCTGTTCCTTCTGCTGGGGTCTTGTTCATCAGGATCTTTCCTTTAGGTTGTTTTTGCCACCATGTCATGGCTTTCCTTGCCTGTGAGGCTCCCATGGGCCTTTTAGCCAGATCCAAATGTCCCAAGGGTTGATTCTGAGGCAGGAGTGCTGTTTGGGGTATTTGCCATTCTATGAGTCTGCTATGTGTCCTGCTTCCCCCACAGGATCATTCTCTCCCTTTTAATTCTATCCTTCATTATTTGCCTACACTGGTCTTATTTGTGAAATCTCTTCGGCACTTACCCTATCTTTTTGATCGGTTATGTACTTATATTTATCACTTTACCAAGTGAGCTGGCATTGGTACATGCCTCCTTGATAAGATTGAGTTGAAATCCCCTGGCACATTTCTAGCTCTACCATTGGAAGGAAGTCCAAATGAACATGTGCTGACCTATATATCTCCTCCCTCTCTTATTCTCACTCCTATATTTAACAGAGATCACTTTTCTATTAATTTTAAATGTGTAAGAATGATTGTGTATTGATTACAAGGTTCAACCAGTGGTATTAAGTAGAACAAACAGAGCAACAACAACAACAAATACTGAAAGGAAATAGTAAGTTGTTCCTCAACAGTCTAGACAAGGGCTGATCATGTCACTGTCTCTCATAGTGTCCATTTCACTTCAGTGGGTTTCCTTTTAGATGCTCATTTAGTTGCCATCGATCAGGTAGAACCTATGATATTTGTCCCGTTTGGACTGGCTTATTTCACTCAACATGATATTTTCCAGATTCCTCCATTTTGTTGTAAATGACCAGATTTCATTGTTTTATTTTTGTGCTGTATAGTGTTCCATAGAGTACATATCCCATAATTTCTTTATCCAGTCTTCTGTTGATGGGCATTTAGGTGGATTCCATGTCTTAGCTATTGTGAATTGAGCTGTGACAAATATTGAGGTGCAAAAGGCTCTTTTTTTCTCCCCTTTAATTCCGTTTGGATAAATTCCAAGGAGTGGGAAGGCTGGGTCCTGTGGTAGGGCTATATTCAGGTTTCTGAGGACTCTCCAAACTGTCTTCCATAGTGGCTTTACCAGTTTGCATTCCCACCAACAGTGGATTAGAGTCCCCTTTTCCCTACATCCTCGCCAGCATCTGTCATTGGTTGATTTCTATATGTAAGCCAATTTAACCGGGGTGAGGAGAAACCTCATTGTGGTTTTGATCTGCATTTCCCTGATGGCTAGGGAACCTGAGCATTTTTTCATGTGTCTGTTGGCCATTTGGATTTCCTCTTTTGAAAAATGTCTGTTAAGGTCCTTGGCCCATCTTTTTATTGGGTTGTTTGTTTTGTTTCTGTGGTGTTTCTTGTTCATTTTATAGATTCTAGTTGTTAATCCTTTATCTGTTGTGTAGTTTGCGAATAACATCTCCCATTCTATTGGTTGCCTCTTCACTTTCCTGACTGTTTCCTTTGCTGTAACAAAACTTTTCAATTTGAGGTAATCCCATTTGTTTATCTTTGATTACCTATGCCTCTGAGGTCTTCTCCAGGACTTCTTCACCTGTTCCAATGTCTTGAAGGGTTTCCCCTATGCTCTCAATTAGTTTCATGGTGTCGTGGCGTATCTCTAGTTCTTTGATCCATGTTGAGTGGATTTTTGTATAAGGTGTAAGGTAGGAGTTTTACTTCATACTTCAACATGTGGACATCCAGTTTTCCCAGCACCATTTGTTGAAAAGGCTGCCCTTGTTCCAGGGGTTGGTTTTAGGTTCTTTGTTAAATATGAGTTGGTTATAGAAGTTTGGATTGAGTGAATCCTGTAGGTCTCCGACTGTATTTTTTAATTTTTTATTTTCTTCTTCCTGCGTTTGAACTGACTGTATTATTTCTGGAAGTTTGTCTTCGAATTCTGATATTTGCTCTTCTATTTCATCTGTTCAATTTCCGAGGGATTCCACGGTGTTTTTTATATGGTCAATTGAGTTTTTCATTTCCAGTATTTCATTCTGGCTTCTCTTTAGGAAGTCTAATCCTTCGGCTTGTTTTTTGTTCAGCTCTTGAATCTGTTTCTCATTATTTCTAAGTAATCTGATTATTAATTTTCTGAATTCTTTTTCTGGCATGGTTTCAAATAATTCTTCTTTAGCTTCTGTTATGGTTGGTTTAGCCTGCTCCATTGGCGAGTTTATATGTTCTTCTATATTCTTATTCTGGGTTTTTCCTTTGTTTTTCAGCATTCTGTCTACCTTGTTTTTCAGGTTGATTTCCCTCTGCTATAGGCTGCTGTGGGTCTTTACCAATATCCAGTGTAAGTGTAAGCAGGCTGCTCTACTTTCTAGAGTTTGTTTGTTTATTTATTTATTTATAACTTGAGTGGCCTGGTGTCAGGGCTTTGAGGTGCCAATCTCTGACCCTTGGGGACCAGTTTCTCTGTTCCTTTGTTCGCCCTTACGTGTCTGTGCCTAGGGTGTGTTGGTCAGCCACTCTCCCTCACTGTGCCTCCTGCTTGAGTAGTGTTGAGTAGCTCCAGACCACCTTTGGACTCTAACCCTGCTGCTTCCTCCTTCAGAGCAGAGGCTAGCTTCCTTGAAGCCCAAATGTAAACAAACAGGATGTCTGCTCTCTGCCCACTGCAGCTCTGATTGTGGGGAGGATGGAGGTGAAGAACCAAAGTGATTCTATTTTAAGACAATAAAAAAAGCAGCCTCCATTTCCCATAGCAGACCCGAGTCCTTGTAAAAGCAGGCATTCAGGCATCCTGGAGGTATCAAAGCTTTCCAGGGATAGCTAGCTCAGTAGACCAAGGACAGCACAGTAGAGATTGCTAAACAAAGTAACTCCCTGTACCCAAAGCTCCCATGCTGTAAGCCCCCACTGTAACTCCCTGTACCCAAAGCTTCCATGCTGTATGTAACTCTTTTTTTCCTTCTGATATAGCCCTTTTTTCCTTTAAAAACTCTCCCACACAAAGACCAGGGCCTCACTCCTTCCTCCGCTGTGCTGGTTGGTTGGATGGGGTCCCTGTCGTGGTTTGTACTCCCTAATAAATCTTGCTTTTGCAGTTCGGTGTGATCGACTCTCTGGGGGTCTCTGTAGGGATCTAATGATCTGGGCACAACATATTTTTTGGTGCCCAACAGAGGCTACAAAGGATCCTAGCATTTTTAATCCCTCAGTTTGCCCCCTTGTATTGTGCCCTCTTCCCCTGGGTGCTATTCATTTTTTTTGTCTGGTAACTTGAGTAGGCTGGTGTCAGGGCTTTGAGGTGCCAAGCTCCGCCCCTCAGGGCAAGTTTCCCTATCCTTTGGCTTGAGTTGTTGGTCAGCTGCCCTCCCTCGATGCACCCCCTGTGCAAGTAGTGTTGAGTCACTCCACTCCACCTTTGGACTCTGCCTCTGAAGTTTCCTCCTTCTTCATAGTGCACAGGAGGAGGCTGTTCAGCTTTAAGCCCAAATGTAAACAAACCAGATGGCTGCTTTCCACCCACTGCAGCTCCAATTTGGGGGAGGGCGGAGGCACCAAGGGATCCTGGCGTGTTTAGTCCCTCAATTCATCCCCTTGGATCATGCACTCCTTCCACAGGCACTACTCACTCTGTTCTGTTTATTTCCTCCCCCACTCAGTTGTGTGTGTCTCACTGTCCATCACAGGGTGAGTTGGGGGAGGGGTGGCGGCAGCTGCTGCAGTGGTGCCAGGTGCCCTGTCTCACCTCCGCTTCCAGCGCTGGTGCATAGACTCCCCTTCTGGTGTCCTGCGCTTCAGGCGTCTGCATCTTCCTCAAAGGTCCACCCTGTCTCCCCAGTTTCAGAAGAGTTTTCTCTGCAGTATGTTCTCTCTACCCTTTCCTGAAACTACAGATTCTCACCCCTCCTTGAACCTTCCCTTCCCAGACCATTGGTGTGCTCCCTCCCTACTCTGCCATCTTGTCCCCCGATTCTTAAGTTTAAATGCACACATATTTTCAGAATAATTTTAAGCCTTCTGATAATTCATTCTTTTCAGTAATATATTTTTGCTTGGTCTCAATATTTATAAGATTTTTCCTTTGTTTTCTAAGAGTTACAATAGAGTATTCATGTCACATTTTCTTTATTGTTATTCAGATAAATGAATGTTTCTTGGAAAAGATTTAATTTGTTTTCCCCTTTTATTGCAATTGTGATGGACTATTTTTAGCAACTTATCTGACATTGGTTTTCATACCTCATTCCTTTTTTTAATGTTTTATTTATTTGAAAATCAGAGTATCACAGATGGGAGGGAGGAGGGGAAGGGAGGAGGGATAAAGAGGAGAGGGAGAAAGGTAGAAAGAGAGAGAGGGAGAGAAAGAAAGGAAAAGAAAAGAAAGGAAAAGAAGAAAAGAAAAGAAAGAGAGGAAGGAAGGGGGCAGGCACTGTTCTAGTCTTGGTTGCTCCTCTTCCAGTCCAGCTCTCTGCTGTGGCCCAGGAAGGCAGCAGAGGATGGCCCAAGTGCTTGGGATCCTGCACCCACATGGGAGACCAGGAGGAAACTCCTGGCTCCTGGCTTCAGATTGGTGCAGTGCCGGCTGTAGCGGCCATTTGGGGAGTGAACCAATAGAAGGAAGAACTTTCTTTCTGTCTTTCTCTCTCACTGTCTATAACTCTACCTGTCAAAAAAAAGGGGGGGCGGGGAGAGAAAGAAAGAGCTCTTCTATCTGCTGTTGTATTTCTCAGATGGCTGCAACAACTGAGTCTGATCCAGGCTGAAGGCTGTGAATTTCATATGGTTCTCCCACAAGAGTGTCAAGGTTCTAAACCCTTAGGCCACCTTCCATTGCTTTTCTCAAGTCATTAGCAGAAAGTTAAATCAGATGTGGAGCATCCAGTGCCCATATTGGATGCTGACATCACTGGTAGTGTCTTGACCTATTAATCCATAAGTTCAGCCCCAACTGTTACTTAACAAATTGTTTATTTTTCTCACAATGATCACAGTATGTATTTTATTGCATTTTCATCCCCATACTATTTTGTGTTTCTGCCTTTGCATTGTACCTGTCACCTTTGTGTGTCCACAGTATCTTGAAGCCAGAGCCTTCCATGTTATCTTGTTCATTGAGATGTTATCAACCCTTTGAAAGTGTGACTTTACCTCACAACTTTATGTACACATTTTTCAGATAAATGTAATGCAATACCTGGCTATTAACTCTTTATAGGTAACATTTTAAAAATTTTGTTGATATTTTGGGGGATCTAAATGTACCTTTTATTTTTGAAAATGACATACTCCTATATAGTCAAGGATTTTAGTTTTTTTAAAGTTTTATTTTAAGGGCAGTGTGGAAAAGAAACATGGTGGGGGGGATTTCATGTATTTGTGCACCCATCTAATTGCCACAGAAACTGGGACTGAGCCAGGCCTAAGCCAGGAGCCAGAACCTCCATCTGAGGCTTTGATGTGGATGGCAAGAAAAGGATTATTTATGCCATAAGCTTATGCCTGCAAAGTACATTAGCAGAAAGCTGGATCAATAATGCAGAATAGATTATACTTCTACCAGGCATCACAATGTTTGATTAAGCCACTGGTGGCTTAATCCACTGTATGGGAACATCATCCCCCAGACATGCTTATTTTACTTCTGTGATAGATGGTATGATCTTTGGTATAAATATGTTGGACTTTTTATCATTCATTTTTAATGCAACAGTAACAATCTGTACTTCTGTCACTTTATCTACATTAGCTTATTTTTGTTTCTTCTCCCAGGATATTTATTTTTTCTTACATTGATCATAATTTGCTATTCACAATCATATGACTTTTTAAATTATATTTGTTATCAGTACTTAACTTTAATATCTTAATCTGAACCAGCCCAACACCAAGTGTTTAATTTGGTTAGCATTTTGTGAAGTCATCAACACACTCAAATTCTGTAGTTTTTCCTGTTAACTGTCATGTACATAGTTTCTCACAGACATGTTAGTTCTAAATTTTGCCTTTGATTTTTAAAACTTCCACACTGTAATTTAAGATATGTGAACCTTTCCTTTTATATATTATAGAACATGACATGATCTTTATATTATTTAAATTTTGGGATTTTTTTCATATTTTATGGTATTGATGTAATTGTATTGAATTATTTATCAGAACGTTCCCTATTTCTACTTTTCACCTCATTATTCCCCCTTTCAAATTACTCATTACTTCTCACAGTAATCATAACATATCTTATTTCATAGTGTGTGTTCATTTTTACTTGTGTCCATAATCACAACATATGTTTTTATAACACATACATCACTTTTTATTTTTACTTTACTTTTTAATCTTTTGTTATAGCCTGTGTATCACTAACATTCTAGTAAGCCAGTGGTGATACAGTGACCTTGTGCCAGACTTTGCATTTTCATTGTAAGTTCATCAGGTTGCTCAAACTTCTGTAAGTTGTCCTGGAAAATTTCATATATATACAGGAGTATTAAGCCAGTTGTATTCATTCTTCCTTTCCAACTGACACATTTTTACCTTTTCCAGATTTTTATCACTGGCATATAAAATTTTTCATCATGCATTCTAGACACTGCTGTATTTCTGCTAATATACCATGTAAAATGGAAAAATCTCATCACAATTTAAGGTAATCCACTTAAAATATTTTAAAGATTTTTATTTATTTTAAAGGTAGATTTACATATATACAGATAGAGGGAGAGTCAGAGAGAAAGATCTTTCATCTACTAGTTCATTCCTCAAATCGTTGCTATGGCTGGAGCAGTCTATTCAAACCCAATAGCAAAGAACTTCTTCCGTGTCCCCTAAATAGGTTCAAGGGCTTATGTTCTTGGCCTATTCTCTCTACTGTTTCCCCAGGCCATAGTAGAAAGCTGGATTAGAAGAGGAGCATCCAGGAAATGAACTAGGACACATCTGGGAAGCCAGTACCACTGGCAGAGTCCTAGACTACTACACTACAGCACTATCCCTAAGAAATACATTAAACTTTGTTGTAACAGACTCTTTTTAACCAAATACCTTTATGCTTGCTAATTAACATTACTCCAGCCAAGTTATTCAGTTTCACTTTCCATTTTAGAAAAATATTTTAGGGTCAGTTCTGTGGCACAGCAAGTTAATGCCCTGGCCTGATGCACTGGCATCCAATATGGGCACCAGTTCGAGACTTGGCTGCTCTGCTTCCAAGCTAGCTTTCTGCTATGGCCTTGGAAAGCAGTAGAAGGTGGCCCAAATCCTTGGGCCCCTACACCTGCATGGGGGACTTGGAGAAGCTCCTAGCTCCTGGCTTTGGGTCATCGCAGTCCCGGCTGTTGTGGCCAATTGGGGAGTGAATGGGTGGATGAAGACCTCTCTCTCTCTCTCTCTCTCTCTCTCTGCCTCTCCTTTCTCTGTGTAACTCTGACTTTCAAATAAATAAATAAATCTTAAAAAAATAGCCCTTGCATGTGAGTTTCAGGTCCCTGTTCTTAAAAAAGAAAAAAAGAAAGAAAAGAAGAAAAATATTCTATTTAATTAATGTCTCTTCTTTGGCTATTGTGTTTGAATTTACTGATTTACTGCTATTTCTATGTCTCTGATTCTCTCCCTCTCCCTCTCCCACTTTCTCCCTCTCCCTCTCCTTCTCCCTCTTCCTTTCCCTCTCTCTTCCTCTCTAACATCCTAGCTTAAGTGAGTGCTACTACAATGAACCTGTGGCCATCTTGCATGATTTTTAGTAGTGATGTGATTAGGACACTCAAAATTTTGAGTTTCCCTTGCAACATTCATGCACACAGTATCTGTGATCTGTCAAGGGGAAATTTAGTCTTTTAGACCTTCAAAGTCACAGATTTTAAACTTAGTTGACTTTTATGATTGCAAAGTTATCATTCACAGAAATTTTCCAAAATGTAGCCATAGATACACTTTCTCTTAAAATTATTAAAGTAGGTGGAATGATCTCTGGTTGTTTTATATTCATTGATTTTTATTTTTATTTCACTTCAAATGTAATTATAATTAACTATTCTCACCAAATTCCCTCATCATATCTACATTTTAATAGAATTTATGGGATTGCAAATTAACCTTTGGTTTTAGAAAGTTTTTAATGCATAGTTCTAGGTACTAGGATGATTTCTTTAAGTTCATTTTCTTGATCGCTCCTTGATTCAATGTACTGAGAAATTTTCTTTATATTTCTCTTTTAAGTGTAGTGGAATATATTTTTACACCAAATACTCCTATTTTGACTTGTCACTCTTTTATTTCTCATATTGCATTACTAAATTTTGCTCACTAAATCTGTACATTAATTAAAAATTAATTTCATAGCATAAGCTTCTACCTTATTGTTTGGTTTTGAAAGACATTTTGCTCATGTTAAAAAAGGTTATGTAGACATAGCATTCATTCAATACTTTCATTTTCAACAAATGGGAATTGTATTGAGGCCTTGGGGCCAAGGGCTGTGGCAGGGGCATCCTTCTATGGGTAGAGCTTTATTTGACCATTTTTCCACTTCTTGGGGTGGACTTTTTTTGTTTATTTTTCAATATTTATTTAGTTTTTTAAATTTTTTATTTTGAAACCCAGAGTCACAGATAGGAAGAGGGAGATATAGAGGCAGAAATTGATTGGTCATCCATGGGTTCACTCCCCAATGGTCACCAAGACTGGGGTTGGGTGTGGCTGAAGTCAGGAGACAGGAACTTCCTATGGGTCTCACACTAAGTGCAGGGGATTAGGAACTTAGGACATTTCCACTGCTTTTCTAAGCACATTAGTGGAGAGGCAGATCTGAAATGGACTGCTGAAGCTGAAAACTATGCCCACATGGGATGGTGGCATCACAGGAGGTAGAGATAATTGATATGGCTGCATTTTTCTTGTGACAGTTGGCATCACACAGATGTAGTTGAGTTTAACACTTGAGGCAGATCATGTCACATTTGTATATATACACACATATATAAATGATTTCTTTATCTAGTCAATAATTAATGAACATCTCAGTTGATTCCATATCTTAGCTATTGTTAATTGAGCTTCAATGGAATGGGAGTATGAATAACTCTTTCATATGCTGATTTTTTTTCTTTATTTGGTTTGGGTAAATTCCCAGGAGTGGAATGGCTGGGTCATATGGTAAATCTATATTTACATTTCTGAGATATCTCCATGCTGTTTTATCAGTGGCTGGACAAGTTTACATTCCCACCAACAGTGTGTTAGTGTACATTTTTTCTCACATCTTCACCAGCAATTGTTGTTTATTGATTTCTGTGTGACAGCCATTCTAACAGCGGTGAGGGGAAAGACATTGTGGTTTTGACTTGCATTTCCCTGATACCTAGTGATTCTGGGCATTTTTTTCAAGTGTCTTTTGGCCATATTAATTTCCATTCTTGAAAAATGACTGTTCAAGTCCTTTGCCCAATTCTTGACTGGATTGTTTGTTTTGTCATTGTTGAGTTTCTTGATTTCTTTATAGATTCTGGATATTAACCCTTTATCAGTTGCATAGTTTCCAGCTATTTTCTTCCATTCTGTCAATTGCCTCTTTACTTTGCTGAGTGTTTCTTTTTCAATGTAGAAGCTTCTCAACTTGAAGTAATCCTATTTGTCTATTTCAATTTTGATTGCCTGTGTTTTGGGGTCTTTCCAGTAAGTCTTTGCCCATTCCAATGTTTTGAAGAATTTCCTCAGTGTTTCCTCATAATTAGATTCTATCAGGTTGTCAATTTAGATCTTTGATCCATTTTGAGTAGATTTTTCTGCAAGGCCTAGGTTGTGGACTTGTAGCATACAGCTGCACATGGAGATCCAGTTTTCCCAGCACCATTTGTTGTTGAGACTGTCCTTGTTCTGAGGATTGATTTTAGCTCCTTTGCGTGGATTGATTTCTGGAACTTCTATTCTGTTCCATGGGTCTCTACCTGTCTGTTTTATACAAGTACCAGACTCTTTTGGTTATAACTGTACTGTAGTATGTCCTGAAATTTAGTATTGTGATGCCCCTGACTTTATTTTTGTTGTGTAAGATTGATTTAGCTATTTGGGGTCTCTTGTGTTTCATATGAATATTAGCATCATTTTTCCTATATCTGAAAAGAATGTCTTTGGTATGTTTATTTGGATTCCATTGAATATGAAAATTTCTTTCATCAGTATGGAAATTTGGAAGATGTGTCCATTTTTATGTTTTTATCTATTTATTTAATGTTTTATAATTTTAAAAATAGAGATCCTTGACAACCTTGGTTAAATTTATAACAAAGTATGTTGCAGTTGATTTCTCAACAATGTTGCAGTGGGTTCATTTTTGAGTGGAGGAGCATAGTGGGGGCAAGAGGTGTGGAGTCACCACACAGACCCCAGGAATCGGGTGAAAGCGGGCTTGAGGCAAGCAGCCTACAGACTCATTTATTTCAGTTGGTACAACATCTTATATAGCCAAGACCAGCCAATCTGTTCAAGGGGTGTTCTATGCCCCAACCAATCAAAGCCGGTTGCCAGGCAGTTTCCAAAGCCATCCAATCACAGCCTTTTGCCAGGCAGGCTTCATTTGCCATGTGGGTTTCAAATCCATCCAATCACAGCCTGTTGCCAGGTAGGCTATGTTGCCAAGTGGGTTTCAAAGTCATTCCTGAGTAACTGACATTCACTTGCAAGCAGCCACCTTGGCATGGCCTTCTCATTCCACCACAAAAGTGTTTATACTTTTGTTGCTATTGTAAATGAGATTGAGCTTAAAATTACTTTTTTAATATTATATTGTCTGTGTATACAAAGGTTATTGATTTTTTCATGTTAATTGTATATCTGTTGTTATATTTCCTTTTTCATCTCTGATTTTATTGATGTGGGTCTTCTCTTCAGTTTTTACCTCACAGTGAAAATTATAGAACACTGTCTTTCAACTTAGATATTCTTTCTTCTGCCTCAGTGAATCTGTTTTTAATGCTTTCTCCCATATTTTTAATTTGATCTATTGAATTCTTTATTTCTAAAATTTCATTTTGATTTATCTTTAAAATCTCAATTTCAAGGGAAAATTTCATTCATTTCAACCATGAATTTATTTCATGAATTTGGTTCTGGTTATTTTTTAGTAATCCTGTGGTTAATCATTGGAATTCAATTTCTGACATTTCATCAATCTCTTCATCTTCATAATCTAATTTTGAAATGATTTTGTGTTCCTTTGTTGGGGAGGTCATGTTTTCTTCCTTATTTTTGTTTATTGAATTTCTGCATATTTTTAGGCATTTGTGGATATACTTGTTTTTTTCTCTGATGGCTTTGATTTTTATACTGTGCCTTTGTGGCTTAGTGGAATATTTGCACTTCCAGTGAATGCCCTTACATGTGCTGGTTGTAGTCAGAGAGTTCTGGTTGTGCTCAAGCATGAGGCAAATATCCAGGATAAGTCTCTTCTTGATAACAGAAGGGTGGGAAATGATCATCTCTGTTGGTGTGATCACACTCTTACCTCCTCTCCTCTAAGGTGATCAATGTCTAGGTATTAACCCCAAGTGGGTGTAACATTCATGTGCACTGCCATGTGAACTACACAAATGATCTACAGAATCTTCCTTTCAGGCTTGTATCCCAATACAGTGAGTGGTCTCAGGCAACCAGGAAGCTCTGAGCATGTGCAGCTGCACACAGCAATTACCCAAAGACCCAGCTACAACATGTACCCTCCCCTCCAAGCACAGAGTTCCTACAGTCTCAGGACACAAGGCTCCAAGTCATTGGGTGCAGAAGCTCCACTTTGCCTCACCAGACTTTCTGACCCACAGAGTGGAAGACATTCCCTGAGCCAGCTTTCTGTGGGTGCTCCACTTAGGTGGCTTGAGCCCCATAGCCTGTGGTATGTTAGGAGAATAGAGCATCTCACAATCTTGTGTGGGTGCCCAGTCAACTATCAGTTTTCCCGTCAGGCTCAAAGTCAGTGACAACCATGGATTTTTCCCTTTATTTACAATATCTCGATTACGCATGTACAAAAGAGCCGCTGACTGAATCTTGCTGTCTCCCCACCACTGCTGACAGTACTGCTTAGAAGATGCCATCCTGTCTTATCCAGCTGCTGAGTATGTGCATAAAGGCTTCTGCAGCAGCAGCTACTTTAGCCTAAAATGGCACCCTTCTCCCCTAATTGCAGCAGGCACCATGGTGGGGAGGTTGGGATCAGTGAAACATGCCCCTTCCATCCACTGGAACCAAGGTTACCCTCTAGTGCTTAGGGCTCCTGTCTGGACTCATGGCTAAAATCACACTGGCAGAATCACCAAAGATCACTGCAGTCTGACCTAAAATCCATCTCCAAGTTGGTAACTGTTCTGGATTGCTACTGCTGGAGTCATATGCTGTGTCTATGATCATTCTGCACATCCACAAATTCCACACAGGTCCAGGGCATTCCCCTTCCTTCCGTAGAAGTTCCACTGTGGATTTTTCTTTATCTTTCTTTCTTTATTTTATATATATGGAAGAAGTACAGGATAATAAATCTACAGACCTACCATATAACACAACCATCCCACTCCTGGGAATTTACCCAAATGAAATGAGACATACAGAGAGATGGGTCTTCTATCTACTGCTTCACTCCACAAATGGCTGAAACAGCCATAACTGAGCTTATTCAAAGGGAGGAGCCAGGAGCATTCCTGGTCTGCCATATTGCTACATAGAACCAAAGACTTTGGCTATCATCTTCTGCATTCCCAGGGTCACTAGCAGGGAGCTGGATTGGAAGTGGAGCACCCAGGACTTGAAATGGTGCACATCGGAGATGCCAACACCAATTCTGCAGTTTTCTTTCTACTTCTGCACTTACTGCCTTTACTATTAATCCTTAGCCAAGTGTGGTGCACCATTCCCTATTTCACCATCTTGGAATTGCCCTCATGTTTTCTTCATCCAGACATCTGTTAATGGACATGGGGATGGATTCCATATCTCAGATACTGAGAATTGAGTTGCTATAAAAATTAGGTATAAAAAGTCCTGTATTATACCAATGTCATTTCATTTGGGTAAATTCCCAGGAGTGGGATGGTTGTGTTATATGGTAGGTCTATAGATTTATTAGGAATCTTCATAATGTCTTCCATAATGGGTTACATTCCCACCAACAGGATATTAGAATCCACTTATTCCCGTATGCTCACCAACATTTTTGATTGGAAGATAGCCTTTCTAATTGGGGTGATGGGATACATCATTGTGATTTTTAGTTGCGTAATAGTGATCCTGAGCATTTCATGATTCTGTTCGCCATTTGTATTTTATCAGTTGAAAAATGCCTTTTCATTTCCCTTGCCCATTTCTCAACTGCATTATTTGTTTTGTTGTTGAGTTTCCTGACATTATTTATCATTGATATTAACATTTCATCATATGTGTAGATTATAATTTTGGATACAAATTGGGAAGGAAGAAGTCAAACTATCCTTCTTTGCAGATGATATGATTCTTTATATAGGGGATCCAAAGAACTCTACTAAGAGACTATTGGAACTCATAGAAGAGTTCGGCAAATTAGCAGGATATAAAATCAATGCACAAAAATCAACAGCCTTTGTATACACAGGCAATGCCATGGTTGAGAATGGACTTCTAAGATCGATCCCATTCACAATAGCCACAAAAATAATCAAATACCTTGGAATAAACTTAACCAAGGATGTTAAAGATCTCTACGATGAGAATTACAAAATCTTAAAGAAAGAAATAGGAGAGGATACCAAAAAATGGAAAAATCTTCCATGCTAATGTTTTGGAAGAATCAATATCATCAAAATGTCCATTCTCCCAAAAGCAATTTATAGATTCAATGTGATACCAATAAAAATACCAAATACATTCTTCTCAGATTAGAACAAATGATGATGATTCATAGAGACACAGGAGACAAAAACAAAAAACAAAACAAAACAAACAAACAAAAAAAGCCAGAGGTATCACAATACCAGATTTGAGGACATATTATAGGGCAGTTGTAATCAAAACAGCATGGTACTGGTACAGAAACAGATGGGTAGACCAATGGAACAGAATTGAAACACCAGAAATCAATCCAAACATCTACAGCCAACTTATATTTGATTAAGGATCTAAAACCAATTCCTGGAGCAAGGACAGTCTATTCAATAAATGGTGCTGGGAAAACTGGATTTCCATGTGTAGAAGCATGAAGCAAGACCCCTACTTTACACCTTACACAAAAATCTACTCAATATGGATTAAAGACCTAAATCTATGACCTGACGTCTTCAAATTATTAGAGAACATTGGAGAAAGCCTGCAAGATATTGGCACCGACAAAGATTTCTTGGAAAAGACCCGGGAGGCACAGGCAGTCAAAGCCAAAATCAACTATTGGCATTGCATCAAATTGAGAAGTTTCTGTACTGCAAAAGAAACAGGAAAGTGAAGAGGCAACCGACAGAATGGGAAAAATATTTGCATACTATGCAACAGTAAAGGGTTAATAACCAGAATCTACAAAGAGATCAAGAAACTCCACAGTAACAAAACAAACAACCCACTTAAGAGATGGGCCAAGGACCTCAATAGACATTTTTCAAAAGAGGAAATCCAAATGGCCAACAGGCACATGAAAAAAAATGTTCAAGATCACTAGCAATCAGGGAAATGCAAATAGAAACCACAATGAGGTTTCACAAATTTCATATGTATAGCTTTTAGGGATATAGTGTTTCTTCCCCCCATTCTCACCTCCCACCCCCACTCTCATCCCACCTCCTACTCCCATTCCCATTCCAATAAAAATTTTCTACCTCTCTGGCTGTTTTCATTACAGCTATACTGTGTGTCTTGAAATCTGGTATTTTGCCTCTGGCTTTGTTTTGGTGGTTAAGTTTTAGTTATTTGGAGTCTCGTGTTTCCATATCAATTTTATGAATTTTGTTCTAGATCTATGAAGAATGTCCTTCATATGTTGATTGGGATTACATTAAATCTGTAAACTGCTTTGGGTAGTATGGGCATTTTGATGACATTAATTCTTAGAATACATATAGAAGATTTTTTCCATTTTTTGTGTCTTCTATTTCTTTCCTTAGTATTTTGTAATTTTTTAATTTTTTTATTATTTATTTTACAGATAGAGTTAGACAGTGATATAGAGAGACAAAGAGAAAGGTCTTCCTTCCATTGGTTCACTCCCCAAATGGCTGCTATGGCTAGAGCTATGCCAATCTGACACCAGAAGCCAGGTACTTCTTCCTGGTCTCCCACACACTGCAGGTGCCCAAGTACTTGGGCCATCCTCCACTGCCTTCCTGGGCCACAGCAGAGAGCTGGCCTGGAAGAGGAGCAACTGGGACAAGAACCCAGTGCCCATAGGGGATGCTGGTGCAGCAGGCGGAGGATTAATCAAGTGAGCCACGGTGCTGGCCCCTGTAATTTTCATTGTAGAGATCTTTCTCATCCTTGGTTAAATTTATAGCCATCTATTTAAATTTTTATATGTATTGTGAGTTATACTGATCTTACATGTTCTTTCCCAGCAATAGGATTGTTTGTTTATACAGATATTATTGATTTTTGAGTGTTGATTTTATATCTTGAACTTTGTCAAACTCTTCTATGAGTTATAATATTGCCTTAGTGCTTTTTGTTTTGTTTTGTTTTCCTAATACATAATATCATGCCATCCACAGAATAGGAATAATTAGACTCCTTCTTTCCACATTGCATCCTTTTATTTGTTTTCCTTTTCCAATGTGAACAAATCTAGAACAATATTGGATAGCAATGGTGGATGTAGGCATCATTTTCTTGTTCAGGATATTAGTGGGGATACTTAAAATTATTCTCCATTTAATGTGATGCAGGATGTGAGTGTGTCATATACTGCCTTGATTTTCTTCCTTCTGTACTCATTTTGCTTAAGTTTATTTTTTACTATGAAAGGAATTTGTATTTTATCAAATACTTCCTCTGTGTCTGCTGAGATAACTCAGTTCTTCATAATTTGTTAATGATATGTATCATGATTATTAATTTTTTGTTTTGAACCATCCTTGTATACTTGTTTCTCTGGCATAAATCCCACTTGCTCTGGGTGTGTGATCTTTTTGATGTGCTGTTTGATTTGGTTATCTAGTATTTCTAGAGGAACTTTGTGCCTGCATTCATTATGCATATCCATTTATTGTTCCTTTTTTGTTGTATGTTTTACAGTTTTGGAGTTACGATGATGCTGGCCTGATAGAATATTGGCAGGATTCCTTCCCTTTTAAACTGTTCCAATTAGTTTAAGATGAATTTAGATAGGTTCTTAAAGGTTTGCTAGGACTCAACACTGAAGCCATCCAGTCCTGGACTTTTCTTTGTTGGGAGGGTATTTATTGCTGATTAAGCCTCCATCTTGGTTATTAGTCTATTCAAATTTTTTGTGTCTTCATGTTTCAATTATAGATTGTATATATCCAGAAATCTAATTCTTCCAAATATTCCAATTTGATAAAATTTGTTGATTTCTCTAAAAATTTGAAGGTGTCAGGTCATAGATTTAGGTCTTTAATCCATGTTGGGTGGATTTATGAGTGAGTTGTTAGGTAGGATCTTGCTTCATGCTTCTGCCCCCTCAGAGAAATCCTGCAAGATATAGGCACAGGAAAAGACTTCTTGGAAAAGACCCCAGAGGCACAGGCAGTCAAAGCCAAAATTAAAAATTGGGATTACATCAAAATGAGAAGTTTCTGTACTACAAAAGAAACAGTCAGGACAGTGAAGAGGCATCCAATAGAATGGGAAAAAAATATTTGGAAATTATGCATTTGATAAAGGATTAATAACCAGAATTTACAAAGAGACCAAGAAACTTCACAACAATAACCCAAACAACCCATGTAAGAGATGGGTCAAGGACCTAAGTAGATATTTTTCAGAACAGAAAATCCAAATGGCCAACAGACACAAGAAAAAATGTTCAGGATCACTAGCCATCAGGGAAATGCAAATCAAAACCACAATGAAGTTTCACCTCACCCTGGTTAGAATGCATTACATACAGAAATCAACTAACAACAAATGCTGGTGAGGATGTGGGGAAAAAGGGACACTAACCCACTGTTGGTGGGAATGCAAACTGGTAAAGCCACCTCAATGGAAGACAGTTTGGAGATTGCTCAGAAACCTGAAGAGAGCCCTACCATACAACCCAGCTATCCCACTCCTTGGAATTTACCCAAAGGAAATTAAATTGGCAAATAAAAGAGCTGTCTGCATCTCAATGTTTATTGCAGCTCAAATCACAATAGCTAAGACATGGAAACCACCTAAATGCCCATCAACAGAAGACTGGGTAAAGAAATTATGGGATATGTACTCTATAGTATACTACAAAGGGGTAAAAAGTGAAATCTGGTCATTTGCAACAAGATGGAGGAATCTGGAAAACATCATGCTGAGTGAAATAAGCCAGCCTGAAAGGCACAAAAGCATATGTTCTCCCTGATTGGTGACAATTGAGCACCTAAACTCCTCATGTAGGATCTCTGTCCTTAAAGTGCTGTACATTGTGATTTAATGCTATAATTAGTACTCAAACAATATTTTTCACTTTGTGTTTCGATGTGGGTGCAAACTGTTGAAATCTTTACTTAATGTATGCTAAACTGATCTTCTGTATATAAAGAGAATTGAAAATGAATCTTGATGTGAATGGAAGGGGAGAGGGAGCAGGAAAGGGGAGGGTTGCAGTTGGGAGGGAAGTTATGGGTGGGAAGCCATTATAATCCATAAGCTGTACTTTGGAAATTTATATTAATTAAATAAAAGTTAAAAAAAGGAAACCTGTTGAAGTGAAATGGATCCTATGAGAAACAATATCTTGATCAGCCCTTGTCCTGATTTTGAGGAATAACTTACTATTTTATTCCTTTTGTTTTTTTTTGTTCTACTTAATATCATTGATTGAACTCTTTAACACACAGTTATTCTTAGGTGTTTAAATTTAACTGAAAAGTGATCCCTGTTAAATATAAGAGTGGGAATAAGAGAGGGAAGCGATGTACAATTTGGCACATGCTCACTTGGTCTTACCCCTAATGGTATAGCTAGAAATGTGCCAGGGGATTCCAATTCAATCCCATCAAGGTGGCATGTACCAATGCCATCTTACTTGTTTAAGTTAATAATTGATCAAAAAGATAGGATTACGTGTCAGAGAAGTTATATAAATAAAGTCAGAGTCTGCAGATAATAATTATCTGATTTAAAAAGGAGAGAATGATCCTACATGGGAAGCAGGATACACAGCAGACTCATAGAATGACAAATGCCCCAAACAGAACTCTGGCCTCAGAATCAGCCCTTAACGCATTCTGATCTGGCTAAAAAGCCCATGAGAGTTTCTCAGGCATGGAAAGCCAAGACATTGTGGCAAAAAAAAAAGACCTACATTAAAGATCTCTGTGAGTGACATCCCACCAGGAAGAATGGGCCATCAAAGAAGGCAGTACCTTTCTCTGAAGGGAGGAGAGAACTTCCACTTTGAATATGGCTGTGTCTGAATAAGATCAGAGTTGGTGAAATCAATAGGCTTCCATAGCCTTGGCAGCTCATGACAAGAGCCTTGGGTGATTACTGATGTCATAAATAAGAGTGTCAATTGTTAAATCAAGAACAGGAGTCACTGTGTACCTGATCCCCATGTAGGATCTTTGTCCTTAATGTGTTGTACTATGCAAATTAATGGGAAAACTGCTACCCAAACAGTACTCTATACTTCGTGTGTCTGTTGTTGCAGTCTGTTGAAATTTTCACTTAGTATACACTAAGTTGACCTTCTGTATATAAAGATAATTGAAAATGAATCATGATGAAGAATGGGGTGGGAGAGTGAGTGCGAGATGGGATTGTTGCAGGTGGGAGGGAAGCTATGGGGGGAAGCTGCTATAATTTATATTTATATAAATTTATATTTATTATTTTTAACTTTTATATAAATATAAATTTATATAAATATAAATTTATTTATATTTATATAAAAGTTAAAAATAATTAAATTGTTTATTTCTTTTTTAATTTTTATTATTTATTTTTACTGAATGAGTTTTCTGAGTCATTCTGCTTCTCCAAGATATGTTTGCCCAGGATATGTTTACTTTTTTGCTTAGTGGTGCCCCATAAATTCCAAACACCATTTTGTTTTCTTCCTAAGTTTTTCTTCTGCTTTATTGCCTGAGCTATTTCAAAAACTGTCTTCTAGCTCAGCTGTTCTTACGCCCCACTGAGTCTGTTGTTAAGTCTTTCTACTATGTTTTCTCTTTGACACCTGTTCCTCAGGTTCTTTAATCTTTCAGTTTTCTGAGCAACTTCACTGCCTGTCATTCATTGTGTCTTATTTGGTTTGATGCAAGGACATAAGGTAACTCCAAATGGGAGCCAACTCACCAGAAAGACCATTCAGCTGGGCATTCTTCTTCATATGGGGGGTACTACATTTTTAGGCTTTTTGACAACAAGGAACTAAATGTGTAGTTAATAACTCATGAATGTCATGGATCTACAAATGGTTTCTATGTAACATTCTGCATCTATATTCAAGTGAGTATGGGTCAATATTGATGTCTTCAACTCTGTTCCAACACACATATTCTTCTGGATGCTTCCCTTGCTTCCCTATGAAGTCCCACTCTAAAAATGACAAGTCTGTCTTATTCCACTTATTTGTTGCACCTTAGTCCATTTACTTAACCATCTCAAAATTGTGAAACCACAACTCTGGTAGTTAATTACTTGCTGCACCAGAGAATAGTAGTTAGCCTTAATTTGCCAGACTCCAATCACATTTTTTTCAGATTTATTGATTTATTTAAAAAATTACAGTGAGAGAGAAAGGCAGACAGACCTACAAGCACACACACACACACACACACAGAATCTTCCACTTGCCGATTCACTCCCCCAGGTGATTGATTGCAATGGCCAGGGCTGAACAGGCCAAAATGAGAGCCTGGATCTTCATTAGGGTTTCCACATAGATGGTAGGGGCCCAAACACCTGGGCATACTTCCATTTTTCCCAGGTAATTATCAGGAAGCCAGATTGTAATTGGAGCAGCCAAGACATGATACACAACCCAGTTTGGATGTAAGCATCAGAAGCAGCAGCTTACCTGCTTTGCCACAATGTCTGCCCTTCCTCACGCCTTCACAGGTACCTAAGTTAGCACCAATCATGTGTCCTTCAATGGGGTTTCTTACATTTAGAATATATTATTCCTGTTTCTTCAAATTCTGTGTTCAGTTCCTGAATTTCCTGGCATTCTTTATCTTTGATTTATAGACTTTAAAATCTATAGAGTTGGACAAGTTCATAATGTGCTATCATCCTCCAGGGCAGTTTCTTTTTTTTAAAGAATTATTTATTTATTTGAAAGTCAGAATCACACCGAGGAGAGGTAGAGATAGAGATTTTCCATCCGATGGTTCACTCGCCAATTGGCCACAACAACCGGAGCTGCACTGATCCGAAGCAAGGAGCCAGGAGCTTCTTCCGGGTCTCCTGTGCTGGTGCAGGGGCCCAAGGATTTGGGCCATCTTCAACTGCTTTCCTAGGCCATAGCAGAGAGCTGGATCTGAAGAGGAGCAGCTGGGACTAGAACCAGTGCCCATATGGGATGCTGGAGCTTCAGGCCAGGGCATTACCAACTGTGCCACAGCACCAGGCCCCAGGGTAGTTTTAGCGTTCTTTTACACTCCCCTGTGCTCCACGTACACATCTTTTTTTCTGCATGTCACAAACACTAATTTGTTCCCCATTATTTTGGTTTTACTCTTTCACAGAGAAACACACATTTAAAGATTCCAGCTGGGTTTCTGTGACATGATAGCCATTTTCTTTATATTGCTGAAGAGAATTAACTTGTATGGGTGTCCTGGAGTTTATTTTTTGCACCTGTGAAAACACATCAGTGCCTTATGATTTGTTTTTTAAGTGTCATTTATTTATTTGAAAGGTGGATTTATAGAGAGGAGACCTAGACACATGCATATGCACACACACACACACACACCCACACACACACCCAGAAGAGAGAGTGATAGAGAGAGAGAGAGAGAGAGAGAGAGAGAGAGAGAGAGAGAGAAACTTCTATCCACTGGTTCAGTCCCCCTAAAGACCACAAAGGCCAGGCCTGTGCCAGGGAGAAGTCAGAAGGCAGGAGCTTCCTCTGGATCTCCCACATGTTAACATGGTCCAAGGGACTTTTTCCATTTTCTACTGCTTTCCTGAGAGCACCAGAAGGGAGCTGGATTGGAAGTGGTGTAGCCAGAATTCAAACTGGTGTCCCTATGTGATGCCAGCACTGCAGGCCATGGCTTAACCGAGCCACAGCATGGACCCTGACTTTTGATTCTTGGTGGTTATAAAGTGGGCACCAGCATTTGTAAGCATGCAAGATCTAGTATTGATTCAAGTTTTTGAATCACTGAGGTAACTCCCTAGCTATACAAATTGTGTGATCCTCATTCAAGCCCTTTTAAAATCTACATAGGAAGCAGCTCAACTGTGGGGTATTCATTTTGCATACTGGTGGATACACCACTTTGGACAGAGTCCCTGGGTTAAAGTCCTGCCTCCACTTCTGATTCCTCCTTCATTTTAGTACAATCCCTGGTTGGCAGTCGGTGATGATTGAAGTAGTTGAGTCCTTGGCCCCAGTGGGAGAATCTAATTGAGTTTCCTGCTCTTTTTTTTTTTTTTTTTGTCTGTCTCAGCTTGGATATTGTGCATATTGGGTGTGAACTAGCAATTGGGGGGTATTATTCTATCTCTGTGCCTCTGTGTATCTGTATTTCAAATAGATATTCTAAATAGCTAAAAATACTAAAAACAGGCTGGCACTGTGGCATAATGAGTTTTGCTGACACCCAAAAAACTGGCATCCCATATTGGCACCAGTTTGAGTCCCAGATGTTCCACTTCTTATCCAGCTCCTTCATAATGAGCCTGGGAAAGCAGTAGAAGATGGGCCAAGTAATTCAGTGTCTGCACCCATGTGAAAAACTTGGATGAAGCTCCTGGCTCCTGGGTTCAGTCTCACCCAGCCCTGGCTGCTGTGGATATTGGAGGAGTGAACTAACAGATGGAACATCTCATTGTCTCTCCCCTTCTTTCTGTAACTCTGCCTTTCAAAAGAAAAATATTAGAAACTTTGTGACTGAAATCTGAGTTGCTTTACCATGTTGCACTTCTGCCAGCTATGAACATGATTCCTATTTGTGGCCAATTGTTTGTTTTGTCAAGTATTTACTTTTTTATTTGTAAAGTATATGTACTGATATCTTACTATGGTTTTCATTTGTAATTTCCTAGGGAAATATGATGGTAAACATCTGTCCATGTTTTTATTGGAATCTATTGCTGTAATATAATGTGGTTACTTCTTGGATATTTACCCAGTTTCAGTTTGGATGCATATTTTTATAGCTTTATTTTAAGAAATTTATAACAATTTATTCAGAAAATACTATTAACATAAGTAGAACAGATTTCATGCATTTCATAGGTAACAGTTCTAAGAATATAACCATATTTCCCTCCCTCAATCCCCTTCCTTCCTCTGTTTTTTGTTTTCATCATTTTTCCAAAAACGTAATTTCAATCTGCTTAATAATCACAGGCTTAATGCACCAATAGCCATAAGGTTCAACTAGTAGAAAGTAGTAAGAGCACAGTTCCACAAGAGAGGTAAACGAGAGATAAAAATAACAATCAAATAAAAATGTGTTTGTTTCATCCCTATATTATTTTTGTATCCTATAGTAACTGCCACATATCAGGGAAATCATACGATATATTTCTTTTGGAGAATATATTATTTCAGTAAGCATAATAATTTCCAGTTTCACCCATTTAGCTGTGAAAGAGGATTTTATGGCTGTGTAGGATTCCATAGTGTATGTGTGCAAGTGTGTGCACACCATGCTTTATTTATCCTGTAATCATTTGAAGGACATCTGTATTGATTCCACATTTTAGTTCCTGTAAATTGATCTCCAATAAACATGGTGTAACAAATAACACTTTCACATGCTCATTTCATTTGGAGTAAATCCTCAGGAATGGATGACTATGTTTTATGGTAGGTCTATATTCAGATTTATGAGGTACATTGATATTGGTTTCCATAATAGTTGTATTAATTTACAGTGCCATCAGAAGTCAATTGGGGTAATTTTCTGTTACAACCTTACCAGTGTTATTTTTATTTTTTATTTTGTTAAAGATTTATTATTTATTGGAAATTCAGCATTATACAGAGATAGAAGGAGAGGCAGAGAGAGAGAGAGAGTGGTCTTCCATGCACTGGTTCCCCCTGCCGCAGTTGGCTGCAACAGCTAGAGCTGTGCGAATCTTAAGGCAGGGGCCAGGAGCTCATTCTGGGTCTCCCACCTGGGTGCAGGGGTCAAAGGACTTGGGCCATCTTTCTGCTGATTTCCCAGACCATAACACAGAGCTGGATCATAAATGGAACAGTTTGAACCAGAACCAGCATCCATATTGGATGCCAGCAGTAGAGGTGGCGGCTTTACTCACTACACCAAAACACTAGCCCCCTTTTTTTTTTTTAATTTGTGAGTGATAGCCATTCTAACTAGGGTGAAGTTAAACTGCATTATGGTTTTGATTTGCATTTTTTGATGGCTTATGATGGCTAGGCCTCCAGCAGTGGTACTGGCATCCCAGATGTGTCCTAGTTCATATCCTGGCTGCTTCTCTTCTAATCCAGCTTTCTGCTATGCACTGCAAAAGCAGTAGAGAGAATGGGCCAAGAACATAAGCCCCTGAACCTGTTTGGGGGACCTAGAGAAGTTCTTTGCTATTGGCTTTGAATAGGCTCTGCTCCAGCCATAGTGAAGACCTGGGGAGTGGAACTAGTAGATGAAAGATCTTTCCCTCTATCTCTCCCTCTGTCTGTATGTATCTAAATCTATCTTTAAAATAAAAAATGTAAAAAACATTTTTAAATAGAATACCTAAAATCACTACAAGTTCTTTCCATGTTATATGGTATATTACAGGAAATATAACAGTGTCTATAATGTATGATGGAAAATTTCATATGCCAATGATAAAAATCTGGAAAGGGTAAAAATGAGTCAATTGGAAAGGAAGAGTGAATACACATGGCCTAGGATTCCTGTATACACATGAAATTTCCCAGGAGGACTTACAGAGCTTTGAGCAAGCTGATGACCTTACAATGAAAATGCAAAGCAAGTCTGGAACAAGGTCACTGTACCACCACTGGATTACTAGGATGTTAGTGATACACAGTTTATAGCAATAGATTAAAAAGTAAAGTAAAAAATAAAAAGTGATGTATGTGTTATAAAAACATATGTTGTGATTACAGACACAAGTAAAAATGAACACACACTATGAAATAATATTTATTATGGTCACTATGTGAAATAATGTATAATTTGAAAGGGGAAATAATAGTGTGAAAAGTAAAAATAGGGAATTTTCTGATAAATAGTTCAACACAATTATATCAATATCAGATAATAAGAAAAAAAAAACAAAATTTAAATAATAAAACAGATCATGTCATGTTCTATAATATATGACAGGAAAGGTTCACATATCTTGAATTACAGTGTGGAAGTTTTAAAAATCAAAGGCAAAATTAGAACTAACATGTCTGTGAGAAACTATGTACGTGAGAGTTAACAGGAAACCTGCAGAATATGAGTGTGTTGATGACTTCACAAAATGCTAACCAAGCTAAACACATAGTGTTGGGCTGGCTCAGATTAAGATATTAAAATTATGTACTGATAATAGATATTTTAAAATTTATTTGACAGGAAGAGTTACAGATAGTGAGAGAGAGAGACAGACAGAAAGGTATTCCTTCTGTTTGCTCTCCAAATGGCCACTAAAGCTGGTGCTGTACTGATCTGAAGCAAGGAGCCAGGTACTTTCTCCTGGTCTCTCATGCAGGTGCAGGGGCCCAACCACTTGGGCCATCCTCCACTACCCTCCCAGGCCACAGCAGAAAGCTGGATTGGAAGAGAAGCAACTGTGACTAGAACCAGTGCCCATATGGGATGCTGGACCACAGGAGGAGGATTAACCAAGTGAACCACAGCACCGGCCCTGATAATAGCTATAATTTAAAAAGTCATGCAATTATGAAAAGCAAATTTTTATCAATGTAAGAAAAATAACTTGGGAGGAGAAATAAAAATAAGCTAATGTAGATAAAGTTACAGAAGCACAGATTGCTACTGTTGCATTAAAAATGAATGATAAAAAGTCCAACATACTTATACCAAAGATCATACCAATCTATCACAGAAGTAAAATAAGCATGTCTGGGGAATGGTGTGCTGGTACAGTGGATTAGGCCAATGGGCTTGCCCTTATCAAACATTGTGATGCCTGGTAGAAGTACAATCTATTCTGCATTACTGATCCAGCTTTCTGCTAAGGTACCTTGGAGGCATAAGATTATGGCCTAAATAATCCATTTCCTGCCATCCACATCAAAGCCCCAGATGGAGTTTCTGGCTCCTGGCTTAGGCCTGGCTCAGCCCCAGTTGCTGTGGCAATTAGATGAGTACCCAAATACATGGAATTTCCCCCCTCCATTTTTCTTTTCCACTCTGCCCTTAAAATAAATTTTTAAAAAACTAAGAGCCTTGACTATGTAGAAGTATGTTACTTTCAATAATAAAAGGTACATTTAGATCCCCAAAAATATCAACAAAATCTGCAAAATGCTACCTATAAAGAGTTAACAGCCAGGTATCACATTAAATTTCTCTGAAAAAAAAAAGTGTACATAAAGGTTGTGAGGTAGTTATAATTTCACAGGGTTGATAACTCCACAATGAACAAGATAACATGGAAGGTTCTGGTTCTAGAAGTTTCTAGATACAATGACACACAAAGGTGATACATAAAATGCTAAGGTATAAACATAAAATGATAAAGGGATGCAAATGCAG
The DNA here is from genome assembly GCF_051225735.1 of Oryctolagus cuniculus. NCBI lineage: Eukaryota > Metazoa > Chordata > Mammalia > Lagomorpha > Leporidae > Oryctolagus > Oryctolagus cuniculus. The sequence continues at coordinate 33,017,621 of NC_142889.1, forward strand.
TAAAATAATATTGTGATCACTGTGAGAAAAATAAGCAATTTGTTAACAAGAGTGAGGGCTAACTTTGTGGTTTAATAAGTCAAGACACTACTTGTGATGGTATGGTAGATGTCCCACTTCTGATCTAACTGTCTGCTAGTGACCAGAGAAAAGGAGTGGAAGGTGGCCTAAGGGTTTAGACCCTTGCCATCCTTGTGGGAGAACTAGATGAAATTCCTAGCTTTCAACCTGGATCAGAATTAGCTGCTGCAGCCATCTGAGAAGTGAAACAGCAGATGGATTCTTCCTTCCTTCCTTCCTTCCTTCCTTCCTTCCTTCCTTCCTTCCTTCCTTCCTTCCTTCTTTCCTTGTTTCCTCTCTCTCTCCCCTCTCTCTTCCTCTCTCTTTCTCCCTCCTTCCTTCTCCTCCTACCTCCCTTCCCTATAGCTTTGATTTTTAAATAAAGAAAACTAAAAAAAAAAAAAAGAATGAGGTGTGCAAAACCAATGTCAGCTAAGGTGCTAAAAACAGTCCATCACAATTGCATTAAAAGGGGAAAACATTACGACCTTGTCTAAATATGATCAGAGTTGGTGAACTCAAAAGGATTCCATAGCCTTGGCTACTCATGACAAGAGCCTAGGGTGATTACTGATGCCATAAACAAGAGTGTCAATTTGTTAAGTCAACAACAGGAGTCACTGTGCACTTACTCCTCATGTAGGATCTCTGTCCTTAATGTGCTGTACATTGTGATTTAATGCTATAACTAGTACTCAAACAGTATTTTTCACTTTGTGTTTCTATGTGGGTGCAAACTGTTGAAATCTTTACTTAATATATGCTAAACTGATCTGTATATAAAGAGAAATGAAAATGAATCTTGATGTGAATGGAAGGGGGAAGGGAGAGGGAAAGGTGAGGGTTGTGGGTGGGAGGGAAGTTATGGGGGGGAAGCCATTGTAATTCATAAGCTGTACTTTGGAAATTTATATTCATTAAATAAAAGTTAAAAAAATAAAAAATAAAAAATAAATCAGTTAAAAAAAGAAAAAAAGGGGGGGAAACAAATGATATCTTTTCCAGGAAAAATAAATCAATTATTTATGTCACCATTTACCTGAATAGCAATAAATAAAATGTGACACAAATATTCTATTGAAACTCTTAGAAAGCAAAATCTCACAAATATTGAGAACAAGCAAAAATATATTACTGAAAAGAGTGAATTAGCAGAAGGCTTACGATTTTTCTGAAAATATGCATGCATGATAACTTCAGATTTATTTTGTGTGAATAAATGAGTAATCTGGTAAGAGTAATAATAGAATGACAAACAATTGTAAAGGCAGTTGCTGAAAAATACATCATTAAAATTACATTTAAAATGGGAAATAAAGAGAAGGTAAAACATTCCCATTTCCTTGAGAATAATCATAAGTGAAAGATGATGCTACATGGGTTTTTTTAAACTACTCAATTGGGCATTTTAAAAATCATAGGAGAATTCAAAGTTCCCCAATAATTGAGAAAAGTTTTTAAAAAATGTTATCAAGAAGTGGTGAATAACTGGTGGGACCTAAGATGGGTTTAAGATTTGTGTAAGTGAAGATTGCAGGGACAACTTACAGTTTTGATATAAATGATGACCTCATATTGAAAAAGGATATTAGTGATATATAGATAAAACAAATAATATCAAAGACAAAATGAAATAATTAGAAATATGAGGGGCCAGTGCTATGGTGCAGTGAGTAAAGACAGCACCTTCAATGCCCGCATCCCATAAAGGTGCTGATTTGAGTCCCAGCTGCTCCACTTCCAATACAGCTCTCTGTTATAGCCTGAGAAAGCCATAGAAGATGGCCCAAGTCCTTGGGCTCCTATACCCACATTGGAGACATGGAAGAAGCTCCTGGCTCCTGGATTCAGACTGACATAGCTCTGGCTATTGCAGCCATCTGGGGAGTTAAGCAGCAGAAAGAAGACTTCTTTCTGCCTCTCTGTAATTCTGCCTTTCAAATAAATAAATAAATCTTTAAAAAATATGAAATAAAAATATGGCATATATACACAATGGAGTACTACTCAGTCATAAAAAAGAATGCAATCCCAACTTTTACAACAAAATGGATGCAATTAGAGTCCATTATGCTTAGTGAAATAAGTCAGTGACAAAAAAGGCAATGTATGTTTTCTCTTATATGTGGGAGTTAATATAAGATACAAAAAACAAAATGCATAAAAATGAAATTGACATTATGATATATTCATTGTTTATGACCTTCTCTATCTTCCTGTGGAATAATGGTTTCCCTACTTTTTACCTGTTGAATAGTGTTGTTAGTGGTGCATTATCTGTGATTATAAAATACATTTTAATTGTTATTGCAAAAATTAAAGAAAAAAGAAAGCAAGAGGGGGAATTGAGGGAGGGGGCAAATTGTGGTCATTTTCCTGGAATTGTATCTACAAACTTCATGAAATCTGTTCTTTTTATATGAATAAAATTTAAGAAGAAATAAAATTCATTTATAATTATTGTGAGAACAAATGAATAATTTTAGTTGAAACAGTAATTGTGTGAAAAGAGAATATGACATTACTCTAAAACAGACTATTATAAATACATTAAAAAGGGAAAACAAAAAATATATTTCAGGAAAGAGAAATCAAAGACCATATAACTTACAACAATAATCATATTTTTTTCTTTTCTAAACACAATTTTCTTAAAGAAAATATGTATATAGAACTATTCATCAAAACTTTCAAAAATTGAAGAGTCGAAATATTCATTAAGAGTATTTGTTAACTGCAAGAATGAATTATCAGATGAATCTAGGACATCTCTGAAAATACATGTCCATGATGGTTGCCACAAAAACTGTAATATCTTTTGGAGCTGGTGATCTCATAATGAAAAATTCAACCATGATGACCATGCATTCACAGTGCTAAGACTGGCTTACAATACCAAGTTAAAGAGATATATAGGGGGCCAGCTCTGTAGCACAGTAGGTTAATCCTCTACCTGAGGCACCTGCATCCCATATGGGAGCAGGTTGTAGTCCTGGCAGCCCCTATTACAATCAAGCTCTCTGCTATACCCTGGGAAAGTAGTAGAAGATGGTCTAAGTGCTTGGGCCCCTGCATCCACATGGGAGACCGGGAAGAAACACCTGGCTCCTGGCTTTGGATTGGCACAGCTTCTGCCATTGTGGCCATCTAGGGAGTGAAACAACAAAAGGAAGACCTTTCTCTCTGTCTCTCCCTCTCATTGTCTGTAACTCTACCTGTCAAATAAATAATAAAATCTTTAAAAAAAAAGAGAGAGATATATAGGTGTTAGCTATAAACTCAAATGCAAAAACAAAAAATATGTTTTGAAATAAAATATATTATGATTACTATGAAAATAAATAAATAATTTTAGTAGCAATGATAGAATGACAAGGATATAAAGAAACTGTTGAAAATTAGACTATTGAGGCTGATATTGTGGCAAAGTGGGTAAAGTAACTGTCTGTAGTGCTGGCATCCCATTTGGATACAAATTTGAGTCCTGGCTGCTCCACAGTGATCCAGTTCCCTATTAATGTGTCTGGGAAAGCACTGGATAATAGACCAATTCTTTGTCCATTGTACCCCTGTGAAAGACCTGGAAAAATCTTCTGTCCTGTGCCTTCAGTCTGGCCCAGTCTTGGACTTTGTGGGCATTTTGGGAGTGAACCAAGAAGGAATATTTCTCTCTATCTCTCACTCTCACTCTCTCTCTTCCTTTCTCATTGTAACTCTGTCTTTCAAATATATAAAATATATTTAAAACATATACTATTGTAATTACAGTAAAAAGAAAAACATAAAAATTTTCCATGAAATATAAATCAAAGAAAACATCACCTGCTAGAATAATAACACAGGTAAGATATATGGATTTAGAAGTAACCTACTGACATTTCCAAAAAAAAAAAAAAAGGTAATCTCACAATTCCATAAATATTGACAATTACCAAGAAATATGATGCTTTGTAGGAGGCAGTGTCCAGATTCTCCTAAAATGGCTCTGAAAAACTGTGTGCATGAAAATTCCCAGAATAACTGATACAATTTTATGGCAGTTGATAACCTCATAATGAAATGACCTGAAGTTCACAGTGGAAGGATTTGCATAGAATTGATTATTAAGATACACATAGGTGATAGTTACAAGACCAGACAAGAAAATTAAAGGAGGATGCTGGAGATGTTACAAAATCAAATATATTATAAGAAACAGTAATTTCACAGAAATAATAGAACGAGTAAGTAAAAGTTTGGCTGGAAACTATATGACTACAATTACTCTACAAAGGAAAACGAATGAAAAAATACAAAATGGAAATCAAAAAAGTTCAAAGAAGTTAGCAGAAAAATTCAATGAAGCCAGTGGCTGTACCTCCTCTACTGTAACACTCACACACTGATAGTAATTATAGAGTCCCATAAACTTCATGTAAGTTAAAAAGTTGTTCATGGGGGCCAACATGAAGGTGCAGCAGATAAAACTGCCATCTGTGAGATAATAATCCCACACTTGTGCTGCTTCACTTCCAATCCAGCTCCCTGTTAATGGCCTGAAATATGCAGTGGAAGATAGCCCAAGTGATTGGGCACCTGCAACTCATGTGGATGATGGGAAGAAACTCGTGGCTCCTGGCTGCAGCCAGACCCACCCAAGCCATTGAAAAACATGTGGAGTAAACTAGAAGATGGTAGATCTCTTTCTCTCCTCTCTGTGTATCTCTTTCAAATAAATAAATATTTTAAAACAATCAGAAAAGGTGACTCTAAAAATGGATTACATGGACAGTGTGAATTTTCAGGGATGCCAAGATTTCTCAAAATATATGTGCATGACAATTTTCAGTAGAGCTTAAATAATTTTGCTGGAGTCCATGACTTCATAGTCAAAATTTAATTTGTTTACAGATTCATAAAGAAGGATAAACTTAGACTAGGACATTAAAACACACATGGGGTAATGGTAATCTGAAAGAAGAAACATAAAAATTGAATGTTTTTATGAATTAAAATACATTGATTGAGTAGAAATGAGTAATTTGGTGGGACAAATGATAAATTAACAAAAGACTTATGGAAAATTGGTGATAAATGGACTATTACATCACATTAAAAAGGAAAGTAAAGACTCAAGAAAAAGAAAATCAAAGACAATGACACGTAACATAACAGTCTTCAACTGCTTTAGTTTTCCCAGTTAAAGGGAAATTTAGAGTCCCACAAACATCCATAAAATATACATGATATATTAACTGGAAGAGGTGAATGATTACCCCATCCTAAGATGTCTCTGAGAAACTGTGTACTTGAAAGTTGCCAAGAGGGGGCGGAGCCAAGATGGCGGAATAGTGAGGGCGCACACGGATAGTCCAAGAAAATTTAGTTTAATAAAAGGGGAGTTACGGTAGCCTCAGAAAAAGGACCAGGAAAATATTGCAGAGGAAACTCTTCTGGCTCTCGTGGCTGTGAATCGGAGGACCTACTGGGAGAACAAGGTCACCCACCACGCAGAAGCCAAGCCGCGGGAGCTGCAGGGTCTGCGCAACAGTGCAGGAAGGGAAGTGCATGTCACACAGACACCAGCGGGGAGAGTTGGGACACCCAGTCCACACATCGGCGCTGGAAGGGCAGGTGAGCTCAATAACCCGAGACATTGGCGGGAAAACAGGGGTCAGAATCTGGAGGGGAGCCGGAAAGTGCACCAGACTCACTACCAGAGAAGGAAAAAAAAAGGTGGGGGGTTTCTCTCTCCTACAACCTTGCAAAAGTTGCAAGGCTGCAAGGCTTACAAGAGTTTCCAAGTGTTTGCAAGAGACAAAGAACAGGCCCCCTCTCTGGATTTACATAACAACAGGGGAGAGCTAAGGAACTGAGTCACTACAATTCAGTAGCCTAGGCAACCCAGTGGGAGTCCAGAGGAGAAACAGAGCCTGCACAGACTCTTTGGGTAGAAGACAGAGATCGGAAGCTAAATACCACCAATTCTGCACAGCCGTGCGGTGCGGTATTACTTACCCCCTGAATAAATAAATAAATAAATAAATAAATAAATAAATAAATAAATAGAGATTTACTATGCATAACCTGAGGGTGTCACCTTTGCACACCCGTAACCCAGAAGAACCAAGCAGAGCTCTGAGACCACACCCATCTCAAGCCTCCAAGGCTCCTCCAACAGCAGGCAGTCCACTTAACACAGACATAGTATAAAATAAAATAAAAAAATTAAAAAAAATGCACAGTGATGAAAGAATTAATTATGCCAAGCAACAAACACAGAAATTGAGGGAACAAGATCAATGATGACAGTATGATGCCTCCAAATAAACAAAACACCCCAAGCCAAGATTATGAAGATGATGAGATAGAAGAAATGCAAGATACGGATTTCAAAAAATTTATGATAAGAACATTTAGAAGTTTTCAAAAGCAAATCCTTGAACTACAGAAATCCTTATTGGGCAGGATTGAAAAGCTCTCTCGTGACAATGAAATTTTAAGGAAGAATCAAAATGAAACGCAGAAACTAGTAGAACAGGGAAGTGTGATAGTGAAGAGAAATCAAAATGAAATGAAGAGCTCAATAGATCAAATGACAAACACATTAGAAAGCCTTAAAAACAGAATGGGTGAAGCAGAAGAGAGAATATCGGGCTTAGAAGACAGAGCACAGGAAAACGTACAGTCAAACCAAAGAAAAGAAGAGGAAATTAGAAATCGAAAAAATATTGTTGGGAATCTACAGGATACTATTAAAAAAACCAACATTCGAGTTCTAGGAGTTCCTGAAGGCATGGAGAGAGAGAAAGGATTAGAAGGCCTTTTTAGTGAGATACGAGCAGAGAACTTTCTGGGTTTGGAGAAGGACAGAGACATCCTAGTACAGGAAGCTCATAGAACCCCCAATAAACATGACCAAAAGAGATCCTCACCATGACACGTTGTAATTAAACTCACCACAGTGAAACATAAAGCAAAGATCCTAAAATGTGCAAGAGAGAAACGTCAGATTACTCTCAGAGTATCTCCAATTAGACTCACAGCAGACTTCTCATCAGAAACACTACAGGCTAGCAGGGAATGGCGAGACACAGCACAGGTGCTAAGAGAGAAAAATTGCCAGCCCAATATATTATATGTTGCTAAGCTCTCATTTGTGAATGAAGGTGAAATAAAGACCTTTCATAGCAAACAGAAATTGAAAGACTTTGTGGCCACTCGTCCAGCCCTGCAAAAGATACTTAAAGATGTGCTACACTCAGAAACACAGAAACAAGGCCATCAATATGAAAGAAGGTAAAGGAAGAACACCTACCAGTAAAAGAGCATGGGAAGCTCAAAGCATATACTAGAAAATATCTCCAGGAAAATGGCAGGGCAAAGTCACTACGTATCAATAGTCACATTAAACATTAATTGTCTGAATTCTTCAGTTAAAAGACACCGATTGGCTGATTGGCTTAAGGAACAAAAGCCAACTATTTGTTGCCTACAAGAAACACATCTCTCTAACAAAGATGCATGCAGACTGAAAGTGAAAGGTTGGAAAAACATATTCCATGCCAACAGAAACCAAAAAAAAGCAGGTGTAGCCATATTAATATCAGACAAAATAAACTTTAATACAAAAACTGTTAAGAGAGACAAAGAGGGACACTATATAATGATTAAGGGTTCAATTCAACAGGAAGATGTATATGCACCTAATTACAGGGCACCGGTCTATATAAAAGATATGTTAACGGACTTAAAGGGAGACTTAGACCCCAATACAATAGTACTGGGGGACTTCAATACTCCACTCTCAGAAATAGACAGATCAATAGGACAGATCAACAAGGAAAGAGCAGATTTAATAGACACTATTGCCCAAATGGATCTAACAGATATCTAGAGAACTTTCAATCCTACGTCTAAAGACTTCACATTCTTCTCAGCAGTGCATGGAACCTTCTCTAGGATTGATCACATACTAGGCCATAAAGCAAGTCTCAGCAAATTGAAAAGAATTAGAATCATACCATGCAGCTTCTCAGACCAGAGCGGAATGAAGCTGGAAATTAGCAACCCAGGAAACCCCAGAAAGTATGCAAACACATGGAGACTGAACAACATGCTCCTGAATGAACACTGGGTCATTCAAGAAATCAAAAGAGAAATCAAAAACTTTCTGGAAGTAAATGAAGACAACAACACAACATATCAAAACTTATGGGATACAGCAAAAGCAGTATTGAGAGGAAAATTTATAGCAATAGGTACCTATATCAAGAAATTGGAAAGGCACCAAATAAATGAGCTTTCAGCGCATCTCAAGGACCTAGAAAAACTGCAGCAAACCAAACCCAAATCTAGTAGGAGAAGAGAAATAATTAAAATCAGAGAAGAAATTAACAGGATTGAATCAAAAAAAAAAAACACTACAAAAAATCAGCCAAGCGAGAAGCTGGTTTTTTGAAAAAATAAACTAAATTGACACCCCATTGGCACAACTAACTAAAAAAAGAAAAGACCCAAATTAATAAAATAAGCGATGAAAAAGGAAACATAACAACAGACACCACAGAAATAAAAAGAATCATCAGAATCTATCAGAAATGGATAGAATCCTGGACACATGCAACCCAAATTGAATGAGGAAGACATAGAAAACCTAAATAGACCCATAACTGAAACAGAAATTGAAACAGTAATAAAGGCCCTCCTGACAAAGAAAAGCCCAGGACCAGATGGATTCACTGCTGAATTCTACCAGACATTTAAGGTAGAACTAATTCCATTTCTTCTCAAACTATTCAGAACAATCGAAAAAGATGGAATCCTCCCTAATTCTTTCTATGAAGCCAGGATCACCTTAATCCCTAAGCCAGAGAAAGATGCAGCACTGAAAGAAAATTACGGACCAATATCCCTGATGAACATAGATCTTGAACATTTTTTTCATGTGCTTGTTGGCCATTTGGATTTCCTCTTTTGAAAAATGTCTATTGAGGTCCTTGGCCCATCTCTTAAATGGGTTGTTTGTTTTGATGTTGTGGAGTTTCTTGATCTCTTTGTAGATTCTGGTTATTAACCCTTTATCTGTTGCATAGTTTGCAAATATTTTTTCCCATTCTGTCGGTTGTCTCTTCACTCTCCTGACTGTTTCCTTTGCAGTCCAGAAACTTCTCAATTTGTTGCAATCCCAGTAGTTGATTTTGGCTTTGACTGCCTGTGCCTCCCAGGTCATTTTCAGAAACTCTTTGCCTGTGCCAATATCTTGAAGGCTTTCTCCAATGTTCTCTAATAACTTGATGGTGTAATGTCGTAGATTTAGGTCTTTAATCCATGTTGAGTGGATTTTTGTGTAAGGTGTAAGGTAGGGGTCTAGTTTCATGATTCTGCACATGGAGATCCAGTTTTCCCAGCACCATTTATTGCATAGACTGTCCTTGCTCCAGGAATTGGTTTTAGATCCTTGATCAAATATAAGTTGGCTGTAGATGTTTGGATTGATTTCTGGTGTTTCAATTCTGTTCCATTGGTCTATCCATCTGTTTCTGTACCAGTAACACCCTGCTTTGATTACATGCCCTGTAGTATGTCCTCAAATCTGGTATTGTGAAGCGTCGGCTTTGTTTTTGTTGTTCAAGAATGCTTTAGCTATTCGAGGTCTCTTGTGCCTCCATATGAATTTCAGCATCATTTTTTTCTAGATCTGAGAAGAATGTCTTTGGCATCCTGATTGCGATTGCACTGAATCTATAAATTGCTTTTGGGAGAATGGACATTTTGATGATGTTGGTTCTTCCAATCCATGAGCATGGAAGATTTTTCCGTTTTTTGGTATCCTCTTCTATTTCTTTCTTTAAGATTTTGTAATTCTCATCGTAGAGATCATTATCGTCCTTGGTTAAGTTTATTCCAAGGTATTTGATTGTTTTTGTAGCTATTGTGAATGGGATTGATCTTAGCAGTTCTTTCTCAGCCGTGGCATTGCTTGCATATACAAAGGCTGTTGATTTTTGTGCATTGATTTTATACCCTGCCACTTTGCCAAACTCCTCTATGAGTTCCAATATCTCTTAGTAGAGTTCTTTGGATCTTCTAAGTAAAGAATCATATCGTCTGCAAAGAAGGATAGTTTGACTTCTTCCTTCTCAATTTGTATTCCTTTAATTTCTTTTTCTTGTCTGATGGCTCTGGCTAAAACTTCCAGAACTATGTTAAATAGCAGTGGTGAGAGTGGGCATCCCTGCCTGGTGCCAGATCTCAGTGGAAATGCTTCCAACTTTTCCCCATTCAATAGGATGTTGGCCGTGGGTTTTTCATAGATTGCTTAGATTGTATTGAGGAATGTTCCTTCCAAACCCAGTTTGCTTAGAGTTTTCATCATGAACGGATGTTGTATTTTACCAAATGCTTTCTCGGCATCTATTGAGATAATCATATGGTTTTTCTTTTGCAGTCTGTTAATGTGGTGAATCACATTGATTGATTTGCGAATGTTGAACCATCCTTGCATACCAGGGATGAATCCCACTTGGTCTGGGTGGATGATTTTCCTGATGTGTTGTTGTATTCTATTGGCGAGAATTTTATTGAGGATTTTTGCGTTTATGTTCATCAGGGATATTGGTCTATAATTTTATTTCAGTGCTGCATCTTTCTCTGGCTTAGGGATTAAGGTGATGCTGGCTTCATAGAAAGAATTAGAGAGGATTCCATCTTTTTCGATGTTCTGAATACTTTGAGAAGAAAAGGAATTATTTCTTCCTTAAATGTCTGGTAGAATTCAGCAGTGAACCCATCTGGTCCTGGGCTTTTCTTTGTCGGGAGGGCCTTTATTACTGTTTCAATTTCTGTTTCAGTTATAGGTCTATTTAGGAGGAAAGACAGTCTATTCAGTAAATGGTTCTAAGAAAACTGGATTTCCACGTGCAGAATCATGAAGCAAGACACCTGCCTTACACCTTACACAAAAATCCACACTCAACGTGGATTAAAGACCTAAATCTACGACCTTACACCATCAAGTTATTAGAGAACACTGGAGAAACCCTTCAAGATATTGGCACAGGCAAAGAATTTCTGGAAAAGACCCGGGAGGCACAGGCAGTCAAAGCCAAAATCAACTACTGGGATTGCATCAAATTGAGAAGTTTCTGTACTGCAAAAGAAACTGTCAGGAGAGTGAAGAGACAACCGACAGAATGGGAAAAAAATATTTGCAAACTATGCAACAGATAAAGGGTTAATAACCAGAATCTACAAAGAGATCAAGAAACTCCACAACATCAAAACAAACAACCCACTTAAGAGATGGGCCAAGGACCTCAATAGACATTTTTCAAAAGAGGAAATCCAAATGGCCAACAAGCACATGAAAAAATGTTCAAGGTCGCTAGCAATCAGGGAAATGCAAATCAAAACCACAATGAGGTTTCACCTCACCCCGGTTAGAATGGCTCACATACAGAAATCTACCAACAACAGATGCTGGCGAGAATGTGGGGAAAAAGGGACACTAACACACTGTTGGTGGGAATGCAAACTGGTCAAGCCACTATGGAAGTCAGTCTGGAGATTCCTCAGAAACCTGAATATAACCCTCCCATTCGACCCAGCCATCCCACTCTTTGGAATTTACCCAAACGAGTTTAAATTGGCAAACAAAAAAGCGGTCTGCACCCCAATGTTTATCGCAGCACAATTCACAATAGCCAAGACCTGGAACCAACCTAAATGCCCAACAATGGTAGACTGGATAAAGAAATTATGGGATATGTGTTCTTTAGGATACTATACCACAGTAAGAAGCAATGAAATCCAGTCATTTGCAACAAAATGGAGGAATCTGGAACACATCATGCTGAGTGAAGTAAGTCAGTCCCAAAGGGACAAATACCATATGTTCTCCCTGATCGGTGACAACTGACTGAACACCAAAAAGGAAACCTCCTGAAGTGAAATGGACACTATGAGAAACGGTGACTTGATCAGCCATAGCCCTGACTGTTAATGAACAACTTAATACATTATCACTCTTAGTATTTTTGTTTTGTTTTGTTTTTGTCTGTTCTACTTAATATGACTGGTTTAATTCTGTAATTAATACACAGTTATTCTTAAGTGTTGAAATTTAACTGAAATGTGATCCCTGTTAAACATAAGAGTGGGAATAAGAGAGGGAAGATATGTACAATTTGGGACATGCTCAAGCTGACTTGCCCCAAATGGTAGAGTTAGAAACATACCAGGGGATTCCAATTCAATCCCATCGAGGTGGCATGTACCAATGCCATCTCACTAGTCCAAGTGATCAATTTCAGTTCACAATTGATCATAATGGAAGCAGTAAGAGTCAAAGGGAGCACATAAACAAGTCTAGTACCTGCTAATACTAACTGATAGAATAAATAAAGGGGAGAGTGATCCAGCATGGGAAGTGAGATACACAGCAAACTCATAGAATGGCAGATGTCCTAAATAGCATTCTGGCCTCAGAATCAGCCCTAAAGGCATTCAGATCTGGCTGAAAAGCCCATGAGAGTATTTCCGGCATGGAAAGCCAAGACACTCTGGCAAAAAGATCTCTGTGAGTGAGATCCCAGTGGAAAGAAGAGGTCATCAAAGAAGGAGGTACCTTTCTCTGAAGGGAGGAGAGAACCTCCACTTTGACTATGACCTTGTCTAAACAAGATAAGAGTCGGAGAACTCAAGGGGCTTCCATAGCCTTGGAAACTCATGACTGGAGCATAGGGAGATTACTGATGCCATAGACAGGAGTGTCACTTGGTAAAGTCAGCAACAGGAGTCACTGTGCACTTACTCCTCATGTAGGATCTCTGTCCTTAATGTGCTGTACATTGAGATTTAATGCTATAATGAGTACTCAAACAATATATTTCACTTTGTGTTTCTATGGGGGTGCAAACTGTTGAAATCTTTACTTAATGTATACTAAACTGATCTTCTGTAAAAAAAAAATGTTCAAGATCACTAGCAATCAGGGAAATGCAAATCAAAACCACAATGAGACTTCCCTTCACACTGGTTAGAATGTCTCACATTCACAAATCTACCAACAACAAATGCTGGTGAGGATGTGGGGGAAAAAGGGACACTAACCCGCTGTTGGTGGGAATGCAAACTGGTCAAGTCAGTCTGGAGATTCCTCAGAAACCTGAAGATAACCCTCCCTTTCGACGAGCCTTCCCACTCCTTGGAATTTACACAAAGGAATTTAAAATGGCAAACAAAAAAGCGGTCTGCAAGCTAATGATTATTGCAGCACAATTCACAATAGCCAGGACCTGGAACCAACCTAAATGCCCAACAATGGTAGACTGGATAAAGAAATTATGGGATATGTACTCTTTAGAATACTGTACCGCAGTAAGAAACAATGAAATCCAGTCATTTGCAACAAAATGGAGGAATCTGGAACACATCATGCTGAGTGAAGTAAGCCAGTCCCAAAGGGACAAATACCATATGTTCTCCCTGATTGGTGACAACTGACTTAACAACAAATAGGAAACCTCCTGAAGTGAAATGGACACTATGAGAAACGGTGACTTGATCAGCATAGCCCTGATTGTTAATGAACAACTTAATACATTATCCCTCTTAGTATTTTTTTGTCTGTTCTACTTAATATGACTGGTTTAATTCTGTAATTAATACACAGTTATTCTTAAGTGTTGAAATTTAACTGAAATGTGATCCCTGTTAAACATAAGAGTGGGAATAAGAGAGGGAAGAGATGTATAATTTGGGACATGCTCAAGCTGACTTGCCCCAAATGGTAGAGTTAGAAACATACCAGGGGACTCCAATTCAATCCTATCAAGTGGCATGTACCAATGCCATCTCACTAGTCCAAGTGATCAATTTCAGTTCACAATTGATCATAATGGAAGCAGTAAGAGTCAAAGGCAGCACATAAACAAGTCTAGTACCTGCTAATACTAACTGATAGAATAAATAAAGGGGAGAGTGATCCAACATGGGAAGCGAGATACACAGCAGACTCATAGAATGGCAGTGCCCTAAACAGCATTCTGGCCTCAGAATAAGCCATACAGGCATTTGATCTGGCTGAAAAGCCCATGAGAGTATTTCCGGCATCAAAAGCCAAGACATTCTGGCCAAAAAAAAACAAAAAACAAAACAAAAAAAACACCTAAATGAAAGATATCTGTGAGTGAGATCCCAGTGGAAAGAATAGGTCTTCAAAGAAGCATGTACCTTTCTCTGAAGGGAGGAAAGAACTTCCACTTTGACTATGACCTTGTCTAAACAAGATAAGAGTTGGAGAACTGAAAAGGCTTCCATAGCCTTGGAAACTCATGACTGGAGCATAGGGAGATTACTGATGCCATAAACAGGAATGTCAATTTGTAAAGTTAACAACAGGAATCACTGTGCACTTACTTCTCATGTAGGATCTCTGTCCTTAATGTGCTGTACATTGAGATTTAATGCTATAATGAGTACTCAAACAGTATTTTTCACTTTGTGTTTCTATGTAGGTGCAAACTGTTGAAATCTTTACTTAATGTATACTAAACTGAACTTCTGTAAAAAAAAAAATTATCAATTCCCAACTTGACTCTCACTGGGATTAAACATGACAATAAGTCTGATCTGATTTCATCATTATTTAAAAAAAATCATCTATTATTTTTCACTTTATGTTTCTGTGTGGGAGCAAACTGTAAATCTTTATTTAATGTATGCTAAACTGATCTTCTGTATATAAATAGAATCATGTTCTCTGTAAATAAAAATAGTTTGACTTCAATAGCCTTTGAATATATAGACAATGTTATGGCTGAGAAAGAACTTCTAAGATCAACTCCATTCACAATACCCATAAAAATTAAATATGTCAATAAATTTAACCAAGGGCATCAAATCTTGATGATGATAATTAAAAAACATTAAAAAGGAAAAGATAATAAAAATGGAAAAAGTCTTCCGTGTTCATGGATTAGAAGAATCAGTATCCTCAAAATGTCCACAGTACTGAAAGAATTTACAGATTCAATGTGACACCAATCAAAATACCAATGACATTCTTCTCAGATATAGAAAAAAATGATGTTGAGGTTCATATGGAAGCACAGAAGACCCCAAATAGCTAAAGCAATATTATATAACAAAAGCCAAGCTAGAGGCATCACATATCAGATTTCAAGACATACTACAGGGCAATTATAATCAAAACAGCCTGGTATTGGCACAAAAAGAGACAGGTAGAAAAAGCAACACAATAGAAACTCCAGAAATCAATCTGTGCATATACTGCCATCTGTCTTTGATAAAAGAGCTGAAATCAATCCCTGAATCAAGGACAGCCCTTCAACACATGGTCCTGGGAAAACCAGGTCTCCACATTCGTTAGTGTGAAGCAAGACTCCTACCTTACACTTTACACAAAAATCCAGTGAAATTACCGCAGTAAGAAACAACGAAATCCAGTCATTTGCAACAAAATGGAGGAATCTGGAACACATCATGCTGAGTGAAATAAGCCAGTCCCAAAGGGACAAATACCATATGTTCTCCCTGATCGGTGACAACTGACTGAACACCAAAAAGGAAACCTGTTGAAGTGGAATGGACACTACGGGAAACGGTGACTTGATCAGCATAGCCCTGACTGTTAATGAACAACTTAATACATTATCCCTCTTAGTATTGTTTTGTCTGTTCTACTTAATATGACTGGTTTAATTCTGTAATTATCACACAGTTATTCTTAAGTGTTGAAATTTAACTGAAATGTGATCCCTGTTAAACATAAGAGTAGGAATAAGAGAGGGAAGAGATATATAATTTGGGACATGCTCAAGCTGACTTGCCCCAAATGGTAGAGTTAGAAACATACCAGGGGACTCCAATTTAATCCCATCAAGGTGGCATGTACCAATGCCATCTCACTAGTCCAAGTGATCAATTTCAGTTCACAATTGATCATAATGAAAGGACTAAGAGTCAAAGGGAGCACATAAGCAAGTCTAGTACTTGCTAACACTAACCGATAGAATAAATAAAGGGGAGAGTGATCCAACATGGGAAGTGAGATACTCAGCAGACTCATAGAATGGCAGATGTCCTAAATAGCACTCTGGCCTCAGAATCAGCCCTAAAGGCATTCAGATCTGGCTGAAAAGCCCATGAGAGTATTTCAGGCATGGAAAGCCAAGACACTCTGGCAAAAGATTTCTGTGAGTGAGATCTCAGTGGAAAGAACAGGTCTTCAAAGAGGGAGGTACCTTTCTCTGAAGGGAGGAGAGAACCTCCACTTTGACTATGACCTTGTCTAAACAAGATAAGAGTCGGAGAACTCAGAGGGCTTCCATAGCCTTGGAAACTCATGACTGGAGCATAGGGAGATTACTGATGCCATAGACAGGAGTGTCAATTGGTAAAGTCAACAACAGGAGTCACTGTGCACTTACTCCTCATGTAGGATCTCTATCCTTAATGTGCTGTGCATTGAGATTTAATGCTATAACGAGTACTCAAATAATATATTTCACTTTGTGTTTCTATGGGGGTGCAAACTGTTGAAATCTTTACTTAATGCATACTAAACTGATCCTCTGTAAAAAAAAAAAAAAAAAAAAAAAAAAAAAAAAAAGAGAAAAGAAACTATCAACTCCCAACTTGACTCTCACTGGGATTAAACATGACAATAGGTCTGATCTGATTTCACCATCATTAAAAAAAAATCATCTATTATTTTTCACTTTATGTTTCTGTGTGGGAGCAAACTGTTGAAATCCTTACTTAATGTATACTAAGCTGATCTTCTGTATATTAAGATAATCGAAAATGAATCTTGATGTGAATGGAAGGGGAGAGGGAGTGGGAAAGGGGAGGGTTGTGGGTGGGAGGGACGGTATGGGGGGGAAGCTATAGTAATCCATTATTCGTACTTTGGAAACGTATATTCATTAAATAAAAGTTAAAAAAAAAAAAAAAGAAAATGGACCAAAGACCTAAATCTATGACCTGGTAACATCAAGTTATTAGAGAACATTTGGGAAAATATGAATGACTGGCATAGGCAAAGATTTATTGGAAAAGATTTCAGAAGCATAGGCAATCAAAGCCAAAATTGACAATGAGATTACATTAAATTGAGAAGCCTCTGTACTGCAAAAGAAACACTCCACAAAGTGCAGAGGCAACTAGCAAAATGGGAAAAAATATTCCCAAACTATGCTACTAATAGCAGATTAACATCCATCATATGTATAGAACTTTAGAAGCTCAACAACAACAGAAACCCAAACAGTACAGTTAAGAAATGGGCAAAACACTTGAAGAGACATTTTCAAAAGAGGAAATTCAAGTGGCCAACAGACATTGGATCACAGACCCCCAGGAAATGCAAATAAAAACCACAATGAGGTTACACCTCACCCCAGGTGGAATGGCTTTCATACAGAAATCAACAAACAATAAAGGCTAGTGAGGATGCTGGGGGAAATGCACCCTAACCCACTGCTGGCAGGAATGTAACCTGGTGCATCCTCTATGGAAGGCAGTTTAGAGATACCCCAGAAATCTGAATATAGACCTACCATATGACCCAGCAATCCCACTCTTGGGAATTTACCCAAGGTAAAGAAAATTAGCATATGAAAAATTTTTCTACATCCAAATGTTTATTTCAGCTCCATACACAATAGCTAAGATAAGAATTCAACTAAAATGTCTATCACCTGAAGACTTGATAAAGAAATTATGATTTATGTACAGTGGGGAATATTACATGGAGGTAAAAAATGAAATGCTATCATTTGGAACAAAATGTATGCAACTGAAATACAGTACAGTATACTTAGTGAGATAAGTCAGTCTCAAAAATACAAATATTAGAGTGCCTAAAAGGTAAAGGTAACCTAGAGAAATTAAATTCACACTTTGAGGTGTGATGATTTTTTTTGACAGGCAGAGTGGACAGTGACAGAGAGAGACAGAAAGGTCTTCCTTTTCCATTGGTTCACCCTCCAATGGCCGTCGCGGCTGGCCTGCAGCTGCCAGCGCACCGCGCTGATCTGAAGCCAGGACCAGGTGCTTCTCCTGGTCTCCCATGTGGGTGCAGGGCCTAAGGACTTGGGCCATACTCCACTGCACTCCTGGGCCACAGCAGAGAGAGCTGGACTAGAAGAAGAGAAACTGGGACAGAATCCGGCACCCCGACCAGGACTAGAATCTGGTGTGCCAGTGCCGCAGGCAGAGGATTAGCCATTTGAGCCATGGCACCAGCTGAAATGTGATGATTTTTAACAATCTTTGTCTCAATTGTTAAGGAACAGGTTTTTTTTTTCCTACTATTTGTTCAATTTTTAATTAGTGTAGTGTTAATCTTAGATTTATAAACTTAATTGAAAATGGATCTTAGTAAAATATAATTATGTGAACAAGAGAGGGAGGAGGAAATGGTGGGAGTGTGGGTAGGAGTGAGAGTAGTGTGGGAAGAATCACTATATTCCTAAATTTGCATTTATGAAATCCATGAAGTTTTTATATCTTATATAAAAAAGAAGATTTTTGAGCAAACTTGTGATCTCACAATGAAAATGCAAACCAAGACTGTCACAGGTTCATGTATATCCATTGGCTTCCTGAAATGTTAGTGATACACACAGGTTATAGTAACAGACTCAAAAAGGAAACAGAAATATAAGGAATATGCATGCTATGAAATAAGATGTGCTGTGATTACTGCAAGAAGCTAGAAGAGCTTTTAGGAAGGGACATTAATGGTATTAAAAGCAGACATAGCTAATTTTCAGAAAAATAGTTACATCAATATTAGAAAATATGAAAACTATATCAGAAACATAAATGATCATTGCTGTTTTACAGTATATTAAAGAGTAGATTAATATGTCTAGAATTATATAAGTTTTAAAACCAGAGGCAAATTTAGGATTTCATAAACATCCAGAAAAAGTAGTACACATGCTACCTGGATAGAGTGAATGATCACAGCAGACTAACATCTCTAAGAAACTATGGAAATGGCAGTTGCCAGGAACCCACAGAATTTTGAATTGATTCCTTCACAATCAAAAGACTAACTAGGATGTCCATAGTTTCATAGTGTTGGGCTGACTTAGACTGATACTGCAAATATGCACTGGTTAGATATAAATAACAAAGATATAAGAATATAAAAAGGCATGCAGTTGTGAAAAAAGTTATTGCTATTACTGTAAGAAAATTGTTAATAATTTGGTGAGAGAAAAAAAGGAAATAGCAGATATAGGCAAACTGGCTGAAAAGCAGACAATTGAAATCATATTGTAAGTGAATATAAAAGAAAAAACCAATGGTTACAACAATCAAAGATCATGCCACCCATTGTAAAGTTAAAGATGCTAGATGGCAGGTGTTGTGATGCAGTGAGTTTAGCCTCCAGTTGAGATTTCCACATCCCATATTGGAGGGAGTACCTGGATTTAGTCCCTTCTATTCAGCACTACTGCTCTACCTTCCTACCAACGTATCTTAGAGACACTAAATACTTGGATTTCTGCCATCCATATGGGAGATCCAGGTGGGTGGCTGCTGGGTTTGAAGTTGTTCACCCCAGTTTGTTCTAGAAATTAGTTGGGAAAACAAGTATATAGAAGACTTCTCTTCATTTTCATCTCTCTTTTTTATACTCTTTTCTTTTTTTTTTTTTTTGATAGGCAGAGTGGACAGTGAGAGAGAGACAGAGAGAAAGGTATTCCTTTTGCTGTTGGTTCACCCTCCAGTGGCCACTGCAGCCAGCGTGCTGCAGCTGGCTCACCATGCTGATCCAAAGGCAGGAGCCAGGTGCTTCCTCCTGGTCTCCCATGGGGTGCAGGGCCCAAGCACTTGGGCCATCCTCCACTGCACTCCCTGGCCACAGCAGAGAGCTGGCCTGAAAGAGGGGCAACCTGGACAGAATCCGGTGCCCTGACAGGGACTAGAACCCAGTGTGCTGGCACCGCAAGGCGGAGGATTAGCCTAGTGAGCCACGGCACCGGCCTATACTCTGTTCTTAAAGTCCTCTTTTTATACTTTATTAGTTACCACAGATTAAGGAAAATATATGGTATTTGTCTTTTTTGCGATTGGCTTATTTCACTAAATATAAGGGTTTCCAGTTGCATCCATTTCACAGCAAAAGATAGAATTTTTTCCTTTTTATGGCTGAGTAATATTTCAGAGCTGAAAATTGCAAGCATATGTGTCCAGAACTCCAGCACAATGGGTGGGGCCATGGCCTATAGTGCCAGCACCCTATATGGCACCTGTTGGTGTCCCAGCTGCTCCTCTTCTTATCCCGCTCTCTGATATGGCCTAGGAAAACAGTAGAAGTTTGCCCAAGTCCCTGAGCCCCGCACTTGTGTGGGACACCAAGAGAAGGCTTCTGGCTCCTGGCATTGCATCAGTCCAGCTCCAGCCATTGAGGCCATTTGGGGAGTGAACCAGCAGATAGAGACTCTCCCTCTCCCTCTCCTTCCCCTCCCCCTCCCTTTCCCCTCCCCCTTCCCTCCCCCTCTCCCTCACAGCAAACTGCTTATTGATGCTAAGCCCATAAATACCTCCTTAAAACAAATGCAAGGGGGTTGGCACTCTGGCACAGTGGTCTAAAGCCCTGGCCTGAAGCTCTGGCACCCCATATATGCACCAGTTATAGTCCCAGCTGCTCCTCTTCTGATACAGCTCTCTGCTATGGCCTGGGAAAGCAGTAGAAGATGGCCCAAGTCCATGGGCCCCTACATCCATATGGGAGACCCAGAGAAGGCTCCTGGCTCCTGGATTCAGATCAGCACAGCTCTGGCCATTGTGACCATCTGAGGAGTGAACCAGCAGATGGAAGACCTCTCCCTTTGTCTCTACCTCTCTCTTTAACTCTGTCTCCAAATAAAGATAGTAATGTCCTGCCTCTATATAAAGTGATTTAGCTTGCTTTCTTAGAATAAACTACAAAGACTAGCTACCTGCTATTGAGACTGGTACAGCAGTGAAGGATGGCCCAAGTCTTTTGGCCCCTGTACCCTTGTGGGAGACCTGTTTGATGCTCCTGGCACATGGCTTCAGCCTTGATCAGCCCCAGCAACTGTGGCCATTTGGGGAGTGAACCAGTGTGTAGAAGATATCTCTCTCTGTAACCCTGCTTTTCAAATAAGTAAAATAAATATTAAAACATTTTTCTTCATTAGCTTCCTCTGGTATTCAAAAATAGGATTAGACAATTCTTGAAATAAAGGGCTATGGCAACTGTGGAAAACATGAATCCTGCCTCAACCAATGTCTGTTATTTTTTAGACTTAAAACATTTGGGAAAGAAAAACAGAATCTAAAACTTTGAGCATCTTAGAATACATAATAGAAAACAAAGCCACTTTACCAGTGGGAAGGAAGAGTCAAAGAGGCTGGCTTCAGAGCCTTGCTCAGATACAGAGCAGGGGTCACTGAGAATACCTCATCCACATGACCAGGGACCCAATGCCAGACAAAATAAATCAGAACAACAGTGAATATTTTTACCTCTAAATATAATCCTCAAGTAAATAAGAATAAATTAACAAATGCCAATACCTTACCAGTAGAAGAAAGTGAATGGAGAGGGGCATGCTAAGGCAGAGTTCAAAAGAGAAGATCCACATTTAGGGTTGGATGGACATCAGGGAAGATCCTCTCTGGAAAACAGCTCACATCTCTTACCATAAGGTAATGTTACAAGAATTTAAAAGTTGTGGGGTTTGAAAGTAACCACAGGAAAATTAAATTAATAAAAAAAAACTCTCTTTACTTTGGAGCAGGCCAATTCAACTTTCAAAACTAAAGGTTTAACACAATAAAGGAAATCAATTCTAGTCACAGCATGATTTATCTCAATCTCTCTACTGCTTTGCTTTCCACACTAAAATTTTAACACATGCAAAGAACTAAGCAAAAAAAGTCAAGACACCAACCAAGTCCAGGAACAGAAAGGGTATAACATGGGTCAAAGCAATCTGAAATATATTTGATTAATGTGCTCAAAGGCCATTTCAGAGAACATGGAAAATGTGCATGATCCACTGGGTCATTTCTGTGGACATACAGAAAAATCAAACAGAAATGCTAGGTGTGAAAAATACATTAACAAAGATGAAAAATGCCCTTCACAGACTACTTAGTATTCTTGACACCACAAAGTACACTATCAGTGAACCTGAAGCTATTAGTTTGGCCTGAAATTACATAGCCTGAAGCCCAAGAAAAAACTTGTGAGGGGCCAGTGTTGTGACATAATGGGCTAAATATCTGCCTGTGGATTCAGCACCCCATACTGGCACTGGGTTGTGTCGCGGATGTTCCTCTTCCTATCCAGCTCTCTGCTGTGGCCTGGGAAAGCAGTGGAGGATGGCCCAGGTGCTTGGGTGCCTGCACTCATGTGGGAAACCCAGAAGAGGCTCCTGGCTCCTGGCTTCAGATTGGCTCAGCTCCAGCTGTTAAAGCCATCTGGGGAGTGAACTGGTGGATGGAAGACCTTTCTGTCTCTCCCTCTCTCTATAACTCTGACAATCAAATAAATAGATAAATCTTTTTAAAAAAAGAAATTTGTGAGAAAAATTAACAAAAATAGCATACAAGAAACTAGGTACAAAAGTAAATGGAGAAAAATACATATAATTTTAAATGCAGAAAGAGAAGATAAAGGGAAAGAAGAAATACTTGAGGAAATAAGTCATTGATGAAGTGTTTTTATAGAACACTCTAATACAAAAATGATGATAGAGTAAAAAGTGAGTTCATTAAGATGGCCAGGGCTGGCATCAGGGAACAGTGCATTAAGCCACTGCTTGAAACAGGAGCATCTGACAATGGAGTTCAAGTTTCAGATGATCCAGCTAATGTGCTTGAGAAAGCAGAAGATGGCCCAAGTGTCTGGGCCCCTTTCACCCATGTGGGAGATCCCAAAGGAGCTCCAGGCTCCTGGTTTTAGCCTGGCTCAGCTTTGATGCTTGAGGCTGTTTGGGGATTGAAATAGCAGATAGAAGGTCATTTTCTCTCTCTGTCCTTCTATCACTGTGCCTCACAAATAAAGAAAATAATTCTTACTTTAAAAAGTCAGTGACTAAATTAATATTTAAAGTCAATTATATTTTATTTTATATCAATGAACTGACATTAAAACACAAACAGTGAAATCACCAGTAACAATATAAGACCTGTAACATGTGCTGAAAACATTTGCAAAATACATCAAAGACAGTGCAGTAAGTTGCAGGTACAAATTAATGTGTGAAAAAGCTCAATACTGTCCAAATACCAATTTCCCCAAACTGAACTAATTTACAGATCCAACACAACTTCAATTGAAACTATGCGTGATTTAATGTACCTGCATATTTACAGGATGATTCTAAAATTGATATAGAGCAATCTCAAAAAGCAAAAACTGGGAAACAATCAATTTGGAAGTGAAACTGAATGTATGGAAGACATATCTGATGCTTGAAAAGTGTAAATTTCCTCAGAATACATGAAGAGAAATTGTGATGTTCTTCATTGTTTATTAAATATTAGCATACTTAATGTAGTTAGACATTTATAAAATAGTTTTACAGATGTCTTAGACCCTCCAGGATGCAGAATTCCTTACATAGGATAATTTAAGCAGAAAGTTGTAACTCAATTCTAGAGCCTGCAAAATCCAAGATTAAGACTTTATCGCATTCTATATCTTGTAACAGCTCATTCTCTGCCAAGTGGAAGGAATATTTATGTGCCCTCCTATGGTGAGAGCAGCATTTTCCACGAAGGATTCTCCTTAAAGGTGCTAATCCTATTCATAACATCAGAACCTCAGGACCTAATTACTCCATAAAGACACAGCCTTTTCAATATTGTCACATTGGGTATTAAGTTCCAGTCTGATATTAAAGGCATACCCACCTGAAGACAATAGCCAAACTGTAAAATGTAACCTAAAGAATTTTATTTAATTACTTAAGACAAGTAAGAATACAGTTGAAATGTGAGTTTTGATGCATAAATCTGATCAGAAATTATGATATAAAATATTTCACATTACACAAAAGCCCTCAATGCTACAAAGGTGATCCTCTGACTTTGCAGTTTTACTTACAAACTTGTATTTATGTCCATGAACACAGAATAAGGGTATTGATTTTTAAAATTCAGGTACTTATAAAGTTTCATAAAATGATATTTTAGGGATTGACATTGCAGTGCAGCAAGTTAAACGGCTGGATTTGACATCAGCATTATCTATCAGAGTGCTAGTTTGAGTCCCAGCTGCAGCAGTTTATAATCCAGCTCCCTGTTAATGTGCCAGCAAAAGCAGTGTATGATGGCCCAGGTAACTAAGGCTTGTGGGAGACCCAGAAAAAATCCTGGCTCTTAGATTCAGACCAGCCCATCTCCAGCTGTTGTGGCCATTTAGGGAGTTGGATGAAAGATCAGTTTCTCTTTGTCTCTCACTTCTCCTTCCCTCCCTCACCTCCTTATCTGCAGTTCAAAAAAATTTTTATCTTTTTTTTAAAGATTGATTTCTAAGAAGAGAATGGAAGATATCATTTCAGTTTATGGGTTCAATTTGGGGGTGAAAATTCACTGAAATACAAGTACATCATGAATAGTGCATTTTAAAAGGAGTTGATGTTTTAAATATTACTTGGGAATACAATAAAGTCATAAATGTTGCTAAAAGAAATACACTAAATTTATAAAATATGATGGATGGAGCAGCAGAAACTGTCTTTATTTTTTTAAATTTTATTTAAAGTATATAAATTTCACATATACAGTTCCTGGAACATTGTGATACATCCCACCCACCCATACTCCCACACTTCCTCCTCATCTCTTTCCTATTCCAATTCTTAATTTTTCCAAAGATCTATTTTCAGTTCACTTTATGCTCATAAGATTAACCATACACAAAGTAAAGAGTTCAATAAATGGTATGAAGAAAAAAACACTGTTCCTCAACAGTAGAGTCAAGGGCTATAAACAATCATCAAATCTCCAATTGTCAATTTCAGTACAATACAAAACATTTTAGGTACTCTATTAGCTATCAACCCAGATTTCCATCAACTGGTGACAGGATGAAGAAATCATCGTATATATACACTATGGAGTACTACTTAGCTGTGAATAAAAAGAAAACAAATCTTTTGCAACAAAAGGATTCAACTGGAAACCATTATACTTAGTGAGATAAGCCAGTACCAAAAAGACAGATAGAATATGTTTTCCATGGTTGTGGTAATTAATAAAAGCTGTCTTTAGCTCCTATTGTCCCAACTCTTCTACATGAAGGGAAAACATTTTCAGATTTAAGAAGAGAAGACAAATAATTGACTTCCCTGAACTGAAGCCTGTAGTTCTTAATGGGATTATGTGAGGAGCTGATTTGTCTACTGGCTAAGATTACTACAGTTCTTAGTTACTGAGAGGACCTGATAGCAGGAATGCCACGGTATATCAGAACTCATTAAAGAATTATGCATACTAGAATGACATTTTCAAAAGATCAAGTATACAGTATAAAGAGGATTTGTTTATGGAACTGTTTCTCTATTTGAAACATTAGAAGAGGGTAGATGTTAAGTCTCCAAATTTAATATGTCTGTTATAAATTTATAGCTGTACTATTATTTTTCAATACACACACAAGCATGTCTATAGTAACTATTATTGATCCTTTGACCTCAGGCTTCAAGTTGGTGCAGTCCCAGTGGTTACAGGCATTTGGGAGAGTGAACCAGCAGATAGAAGACCTCAGTCCATCTGTCTCTACCTTCTCTTAAATAAATAAATAAATAAATAAATAAATAAATAAATAAATAAATAAGGGCAGAGTTGATGTGGTGACAGGTTTTTGTGTATATGCAACTTTCTCTCAACAATCATTATTACTGAACTCATTCATCTGTCTCTCTGTCTTTCAAATTAAGTAAATAATTGCAAAGGCTTTAATAAGTAGAAATCCACAGAATGAGAACCCTATACACAAACATACACACAAACACCTATAGGTATTTACACATGCCAAACAGATATGAGTGCGGATAGACTGGATAGGTCACAAAAGTAATAATGAAAACAAGTGAACAGAACAGGCTGCCTCTATTACCTTAATGGCTCCCTCTACTTCTGAGGTAGTATATCATGCATATAGCATATACTTTAGGCTTAATAAAAACTAAATAACAATCTTTGCCTTTTAATCCTTGCTTACATTTGATAGCATCACTTATGTCACTTGTATCACAAATTCTGACCTGTTTTCCTTATCAGTTATGGTTGTACATAGATGGAATTTTTCTTTACAGACCACAGTTTAATATCTCTAACCAAAAACTAGAAAAAATTGCTGGGGCTGGCAACGTAAAACTGCCACCTTCAGCACTGACATCCCATATGGGCACTGGTTCAAGCCTGGGCTGCTCCACTTCTAATCTGGCTCTCTGCTGGTTTGCCTAAGAGGGCAGTAAAGGATAGGCTAAACCCTTTTGGACTCCTGTACTCATGTGGAAGATGTACCAGCCCAGCTCCGGGCATTACAGACACTTCAGGGATGAACCACTGGAGGGAAGATCTATTTCTCTATCTTGCCCTCTCGTTGTAAGTGTTTCTGTTTTAAAAGATTTATTTATTTACTTGAGAGATAGAGTTACAGAGAGAGGGAGAGACAGAGATAGAGGTCTTCTCTCTGATGGTTTACTCCATGTGTGGCCTCAATGTCCAGAGCTGGGACAATCTAAAAGCCAGGAATTAGGAGCTTCTTCTATGTCTCCCATGTGGGTGCAGGGCACCAAGCACTTGGGCCATCTTCTGCTGATTTCTCAGGCCATCAGCAGGGAGCTGTATCAGAAGTGGAACAGCTGGGACTCAAACTGGCATCCATAAGGAATGCCAGCAATGCAGGCAGACTCTTAACCTACTATGCGTGGTACTGGCCCTGGTAACATTAACTTTCAAATAAATAAGTAAATCTTTAAAAACAGAAAGACTGGGGCCAGCACTGTGGCATAGCATGTAAAGCTACCATCTGCAGTGCCGGCATCCCATATGGGCACTGATTTGAATCCTGGCTGCTTTGCTTCTGATCCAGCTCTTTGCTATGGCCTGGGAAGGCAGCAGAAAATGACCCAAGTCCTGGGGCCCCTGCACCCATGTGGGAGACCTGGAAAAAACTCTTTGCTCCTGGATTCAGATTGCCTCAGCTCTGGCCCTAGCACCCACTTAGGGTGTGAACCAGCAGATGGAAGACACCTCTTTCTCTCTGCCTCTGCCTTGGCCTTGCCTTCTCTGTAATTCTGCCTTTCAAATAAATAAATCTTAAAAAACAGAAAGACTTCATTAAAAAAGAGGCATTTGCCTTAATATATATATTCTATATATATATAGAATATATATATATAGAAGACACACATACAAACACACACATACATATGTATACACACACACACACGCACAATTAAGGTTCTCCCACTCTATACACTATTAACTCTCTCCTTCTCTCTCTCTCTCTCTTACACACACACACACACACACACACACCCCTACTCTCATTTCTAAGGGGTACATAATTGCCACAGATAGTTTACAAAGCTAGCAGTATAAGATACACATTTTGTGCACTATAAATGCAGCCACATCAAATAGTTACTTTTCATCAATTTTATGGCTAAGGGAACTGAGACCCTATGGACACTGGGCAATTTTCCAAACCAATGATAGCTTGAGTGGAACCTGGTGAGTGGAGGGAGGAGGAGAGAGATGGAGGGAGGGAGGGGCAGGCTGAATCCAGGAGTCAGGAACTTCATCCAGGCCTCCCACATAGCTTCAGGGCTGTAACCACTTGGTCTGTCCTCTGCTGCTTTCCCAGGTGCATTAACAGGGAGCTGGATCAGAAGAGGATCAGCCGGGACTCAAACTGGCATGCATATGGGATGCTGGTATTGTGGGCAATGGCTTAACCTGCTACCCCACAATGCCAGATCCCACCCTTAGAAATCTTGATTCATTAGTTCCTCAATATCCTAATGGTAGGAGAGGCCTCTGACAAACAGCAGACTAGGCAACTCCCTAGGTATGTTGACTTCTGGATGACACCCAAAGAACTCAAAGCTGGCTTTGCCTTCTGGGCTTTACTAACAAACACACACTTCCCTGCCACAGCCTACACCCAGCACAGCCAGGGCTTCATCTTGGGCATGGAATATCAATCTGCTATGCTGGACAACCAGCAGGCAAGGCCAACAGAACAGAAGCAATATACAGGAAGACCTTGTGTTCTGACTCAATGTTGGTGTTTTGTGGTACACACCTGCCAGACCCTAATACACAGATGAGCAGTCTCCAGCAGTGCATGCGGAGTTCTGGTTTTGTCCTCTTCCTACCCACAACACACAGTTGCATGTGAGCTAGTATTTGTATATGCTGCTGCCTGTTCTCCAACCTTCCTAACAAACAGACAGGGTGTGAACGCATTCATTTTTAATTTAAAATGGCAGAAAGCTGAAAGCTTCTTTTATTATTTTTAAAGATTTTATTTATTTATTTGAGAGGTAGAATTACAGATAGTGAGAGGGAAAGACACAAACTCTTGAGCCATCTTCTACTGCTTTCCCAGGCCACAGCAGAGAGCTGGATCTGAAGAGGCGCAGCTATGACTAGAACCAGTGCCCATATGGGATGCTGGCACCAAAGGTGGAAGATTAACCTACAGTGCCACAGTGTATTTGAAACAGGGCAAGGAGCTAATGTGTCTGGGTGTTTCTTACATATTTTTTCCAGAACCCAGGACACAGTCAGTACCACCAAGAAGAGATGTTATAATACTACATTACAGACAATAACAAGGTTTCTCATCCACTAGTAATAGTCTCTGAGAGTTCAGCAGTTACTTTATCACTCTCAGTTGCAACACCACCACCTCCATGATGTAGTGAGGAGGGGAACACAGTGAACAACAGCAAAATGACAGGTGAAGGTGTAAGAATCCTAGTTAGATAGAATCATTGGGTTAGAAGGAATCTTGCCAAATATAAGAACTTGATAAAACTGAAGCACAGCCAAAAAACTGTCTTTTTCAACTTAACACCATTGCACTATAAACAGAAACCACAAGAGAGACAACATGTAGGCTGTAATAAAGTTGATCCTTCTACTGATTCTGGGAGCTAGATCTGATCTGATTTTTGCTCTTTTGCAGAATAGTCTGAGGCTCAGAGATGCAGGACACAGCTTGGACTTTGGCTCAGCTCTTTTGCCTCTGAATTGCACAGCTTCTCACTCTTCCTCTGCTGACCTCCCAATTACCTACCCTCCTACTGCAGTTAATTTATTTATTAAAACTTCAAGCAACAGAGGAAGACACTTTAGAATTAAAGGCAGGTATTACAGGTGTGGTTATGCATTTTCCCAAACTATATACACAAGAAAAAGATAAAGGCAAAAAACATGAGCAAAACAACAGCAAAAGCAAACCAGTGCCTATTAGCCTACCCACAATGAATAAGCCCATTTAAAAATAAAGAAAAAAATCTGGAAATGACATTCTGAATCTGACCCTTCTTTTTGCCATTTTGGGCAACCAACTTCTCACTCAAGTATCTACCTACTCGCTTCCCTGTTTTTCTGAGTTCTAACACCTATCTACTTGCATGCTTCCTTAACCAGCAATCATGTAGTTAATATAACTCCTGGAGATTGATTTAAATATACCTCTCTGTGTGGGGGCCACTGTGAGCCTGGGTAATTTAGGGAGTCATTGTATGGCCAGATAAGGTAACGTGCTTAACAGAATGG
The DNA here is from genome assembly GCF_051225735.1 of Oryctolagus cuniculus. Classification (NCBI taxonomy): domain Eukaryota; kingdom Metazoa; phylum Chordata; class Mammalia; order Lagomorpha; family Leporidae; genus Oryctolagus; species Oryctolagus cuniculus. The sequence goes on from NC_142889.1 coordinate 33,047,486, forward strand.
CTACTGTATTAGTTTTCTAGTGCTTCCCTAAAGAAGTACCACAGTGACTCCTGTTGTGGATTTAACAATTGACACTCTTATTTATGACATCAGTAATCACCTGAGCCTCTTGTCAAGAACTGCCAAGGCTCTGGAAGCCTCTTGAGTTCACCAACTATGATCTTATTTAGACAAGGCCATAGTCAACGTGGAAGTTCTCTCCTCCCTTCAGAGAGAACAACAGGAGTCACTGTGCACTTACTCCCCATGTAGTATCTCTGTCCTTAATGTGTTGTACTATGTGAATTAACAGTAAAACTACTACTCAAACAGTATTCTATATTTTGTGTGTCTGTGTGGGTTCAAACTGTTGAAATCTTTATTTAGTAAATACTAAGTTGATCTTCTGTATTTAGAGATAATTGAAAATGAATTTTGATGGAGAATGGGATGGGGGAGGGAGTGGGAGAAAGGATAGTTGCAGGTGGGAGGAAGGTTATGGGGGGAAAAGCTGCTATAATCCAAAAGTTGTACTTTGGGAATTTATGTTTATTAAATAAAAGTTAAAAAAAGAATTACAACAAGCTGAGGTGCTATACGCTACAGGAATGTATTATCCCATAGCTGTGAATGCCAGCAGTGCAAAATCAAAGTCTGAACACCCTTCTGAGGCCTCTGAGGGAGAATCTATTCCATGTCTTTCCCCAAGCTTTTGATATCTTTACAGAGTACACAATTTTTTTTTGACAGGCAGAGTGGACAGTGAGAGAGACAGAGAGAAAGGTCTTCCTTTTGCTGTTGGTTCACCCTCCAGTGGCTGCCATGGACAGTGCGCTGCGGCCAGCACACTGCGCTGATCCAATGGCAGGAGCCAGGTACTTATCCTGGTTTCCCATGGGGTGCAGGGCCCAAGGACTTGGGCCATCCTCCACTACACTCCCTGGCCATAGCAGAGAGGTGGCCTGGAAGAGGGGCAACTGGGACAGAATCCGGCGCCCCAACTGGGACTAGAACCTGGTGTGCCAGTGCCGCAAGGTGGAGGATTAGCCTAGTGAGCTGCAGTGCCAGCCACAGAGTACACAATTTAACACCTAGCAATGGCTGTGTGTCAGGTATGAGGGCCATGCCATTTACTTTGCCTTAGACATATCTGTGAAATGTATCAATGACTATCTAACCTGGAAGCACACAGAAATGTTAGAATGATTTTGTTCTAACTGATTCATGCCTAGTCCCACTAATTAGGTTAAGACACTGCCTCTGATGTAGCATACCATATGTGTGCTGGTATAGGTTCTGGATGCTCCACTCCTTTTTTTAAATATTCATTTATTTGTGAGAGAGAGAGTGAGAGAGAGGTCTTCCATCAGCTGGTTCACTCACAAAATGTCCACGATGGCCAGAGCTGGGCCTAGATAAAACCTGTAGACAGTAGATTCTCTCCAGTCTCAAACATGGGTTCTGAGGCCCAAACACTTGGGCCATATTCCATTCCTTTTTCAGGCCATTAGCAAGGATCTGGATTGGAACTGGGGTGTCTTCCTTGGCTGCCAGGGCTGCAGGCAGAGGCATGACCTATACCACAGTGCCAACCTCTGTCCTTTTCTGATCTATCTCCCTGCTAATGGCCTGGGACAAACAGTAGATATTATGAGTACTCAATCCCATGCCACACATGTGAGAGATCTAGAAGAAGCTCCAGGCTCTTGGCTTCAGCTTGGCCCAACACTGGGTTCATCTATTTGGGGAGTGACCCAGAAGATGGAAGACCTTTATCCCTAACCCTCCCTATTTACAACTATTTCAAATTAAATAAATTATTTTTAAAAAGAAAAACATGCATTCTGCTAATGCCTACACAGCTGTTCTATTCTATTAAAGTTGCTAATGGAATATTTAAAGTGGAGACTCCCATGGAGACTTTCTTGTCTAAATTCTTGTCCAAAGAAGGTGTGTATCCTCATTTTCAGTATCCCTGAGAGATGCTCATTCAAGTTATCCAAGAACTCTTCCTTTGCATTCATATCTCTGGAACCATTTTCCTTTGATGGGCAGCAGTGATTGTTACAGTCTTTGCTTGGGGCCAGTATTGGGGCACAACAGGTTCAGCTACTACTTATGATGCCTGCTTCTCCTATCAGAGCATCACTTTAGGTTCCAACTGCTCCACTTCCAGTTCAGTTCCTCATTTTTGTACCTGTGAAAATAGTATATGGTAACCCAAGTGGCTGGGCTCTGGCACCCATGTTGGATATCTACTTGGAGTTCCAGGCTCCTAGTTTTGGTCAGGCCCATCTCGAGACATTAAAGCCATTTGGGGAGTGAACCAGCAGATGAAAGATCTCCTCCTCTCTGTCTCTCCTTCTTTGTCACTCTACCTTTCAAATGAAGAAGTCAATATTTTTTTAAAATACAATTCCTTCTTATTCAGATTTCTCAAAATCTTGACTGTGGGCCATTTGCAATAGAATTATCGGAGGGGGGGGGGCTTGTTATAGGCACAGATTCCTAAACCCTACTCCAGGCACACTGAGTCAGCATTTGGAACAAAGCAGAGAACCATAGTTTGCATTGCTCACAGGATTCCCAGAGGAGGCTAATCTGTAGCTGAGGGTGAGAGACACTAAGGGCATCAGAAGGTTCTCTAGAGATCACTCAGTTCCAACTTCTGAAACACAGTAACAGGCTACTTCTATTTTCTCCACAGCAGCTCTTTGAATAGTAAAGCTATCTCCCTATCTCTCCTACTTAATACTTGGCTGTAACCCACCTGATTCACCTCTTTCCCTAACAAGAATCCATAACCAGAACCACCTTAGGCACACTCTTCTGGGTCCTGTCCTGCTTGTCAATGTCTCTCCCAAAATACAATGTCTAAAGAGGACACTCCTTGTGATGAGATCTGGGGCAAGAGAGCAAGATTTTTTTTGACAGGCAGAGTTAGACAGTGAGAGAGAGAACAAGAAAGGTCTTCCTTCAGTTGGTTCACCCCCCAAATGGCTGCCACAGCTGGCGCGCTGGGCCGATCCGAAGCCAGGAGCCAGTTGCTTTCCCCTGGTCTCCCATGTGGGTGCAGGGCCCAAGGGCTTGGGCCATCCGCCACTGCACTCCTGGGCCACAGCAGAGAGTTGGACTGGAAGAGGAGAAACCAAGACAGAATCTGGTGCCCCAACTGGGACTAGAACTAGAACCCAGGGTGCCATCGCCACAGGCACAGGATTAGCCTAGTGAGCCATGGCACCAGCCAAGAGCAGGAAGATTTTTAATGCCTTTACTGCACACTGGCAATTTTGTGAAGCATGTCAACTGACACTCCTCTCAACTGATGATGAGAATGCCCATTTAGCCTAAAGTAGCCAGCAGCAAGAATTTTCAATTCATAAATATCTGCTAATTTAACAGGCACATGGTATTAACTCATGGCTCTTTTAATTTGGGTTTTGTTTATATTTTTCACACCCACACACACATGGATTGCTAGCTCTTTTATGAATTATCTCTGTTGTTTGTGGTTTGCTTTTATTTTATTTCCATTAATTTATTATGTTGGTCACTTTACAGGTGAAGAAGCTAAACCCGAAGGAACTTTGAATAAAGAAACACAGTCAGGTCCTCAGCTTCCTCATTGATTTAGTCATTGCTCAATTGGGATTTTTTGGACAAAAGCTTTTGAATTTCCAGACCCTCTATCAAACATGTTCACAGAAAAAGTTCCTGGGATGAAATTATCAGGAATATTCAGAAAGACACTGAAAGTTTTCCCACCTCAGTTTCCAAAATTCCCTTTATTCTATTTTGTCTGTCCTACAAGCAAGAGTGAACAACTATCAAGGAGTTAGTGGGTAATAGTGTTACTTATTGATACAAGTGACACAAGTTTTGTCTGTTCACATATTTACCAAGAGAAGTAAATATACAGTTAATTCCAAAAAGTGCCAGAAATAGATCAAAGGGAAATCTGGAGATAAGGCAAAACTCTGTAACAAATCATAATCCATCTGCTAGCAGCATGATTAAAACAACTGTTAAAAAATATATAAAGAGAATCAAAAATGAATCTTGATATGAATGGAAGGGGAGAGGGAGTGGATAAGGGGAGGGTTGTGGGTTGGAGGGACGTTATGGGGGGGGAAGCCATTGTAATCAATATTCTGTACTTTGGAAATTTATATTCATTAAATAAAAGTTAAAAAAAGAAAAAAAAAATGTATGTGCAAGCAGCGGTGACATGTTTTCCTTTTAAATGATCTGATATCCCAAGACCAGTGTTCACGCAATTAACTTAGACTCAAAGGTTAATTCATTTTTACAACATTTTAGTCCAAACAGCTGGACTTAGTTCATTTAATTAAATTATACCCAATTATACTTTAATTAAAATACATACACATAAATTTGAAATGCTGTTATTTGAGTCAATTGAATTTAGAACAAAGTTGTGAGAAAGTTAAACAATTATTTACAGACCTAAGTTAGATATTTCCTTTGTAACTTACTGCTTGACAACCATGTCTTATTCATAGAACATAAGCTGATTATTGTAAATACAATCACAAAGCAAAGGTTAAAAAGGAAAGATTCCAAATTTACCTGATTGCTTTTAGTTTATATCCAGGGCTGAGATTATTTGTGAGCCCATGCCCACCACCATGCCCAGCAGAGGTGTCTTTACCCCAGGTATTGCCTATCACAGCTACCCCCTGCAAAATAGATTATCCCTCCCACAACACCTCCTTCCTCCATGCCCAGGCTGTCTTCATTAAGCAGAGGTTCCCTCTTACACATTCAGCATCAACAGAAACACACACAAAACCTCCCTTGGCATCATTATATAAGGTGTGGTCTGCATAAGCAAATCCCAAAATGATTCCAACTGACAACCTGAAGGCCTTGTGAACTCAATAAACTTCTGTAAATGTTAAAATATCCTGTAAACTGTAAGAGATAAATGTCTCTAAAGCAACCCCGTCTGTGATATTTTGTTATTACAACCTGACCAGACAAATATAGGGGATAAATTTAATAAGGAGAATAGGCAGGCAAATCAGAAGTCCATCTTCCATGTGAGCCACTCAGTACAGATGTGTCCAAATGGTTGCTTCTGAATCCTACGTCCATTGTTTTGCACAGTGAAGCAGATATATACACCAAATGACATTTCTAGGAAAATCTACTAAGTTTTATTCATCTTAAAAAATACATGTGTTTCTTCATATTCACTGTAGTGAGGACATTCAATTTTTTTTCAAGGAAGACAAGGGGACAATGGGCTTTACCTCACAGTCTTGTTTGACAACGGAGGAAAGAGGAAAATAATTGTAGTTTTGGACCATAAAGTTTACAGATAGTGTTCAATGAAGACAATACTTCCAACAGAAATGCACTTCTTCCCAAGGTAACTTGAAGAAATTTTACACACAGTCAAAAATAATCTACTACTGGAAAATTATCCAGTTTTAACTGGTAGCCATTTACATAAAATTGCCTTTCATTTTATTATTCTTTAATACATTTGACAAACATTACTTATCACTGGAACAGGCATTAAGATATTGTCCATGGAGTACAACCTTCCAGGAGAGAAGGAAGTTAAACATACAATAGCAGCAGTAATACTAGGAAAATCCAGCCACAACAAAAATTTTGCTCACTGTTTTAGAAAGTGAAGTTTATAGGGTTTCCATTGATAAATCCAGAAAACATTCATCAATCTAGGTAGGCCAGATTTAAGTACTGGGAGGTCAGGCAAAGCCGGCAGGAGCAGGCAGGAGCAGGAAAGACCCAGAGAGTTATTAGTTGGCAAGTGACAAGCATAACATTATTTTTGCACCAAATTAAACATATTTCATTTTGTTTTTCCATGAAATTTTTAAAATACCCTTGCACACCATGAATAGGCTCAAATACAGATATTGAGGATAATGAAAAAGTAAACATACTCAGCACAAGAACTTAAAGAAGCAATATATTGAAATAAAATGCTAGAGCACATAAACTACTAGTTTCATATCTGGGAATGAAGCCAAAGGAATACTTTTAATGGAGGTAGAAACTGTGCATTAAGAGGTCTTTTTCTTTTTTAATTAAGTAAATAATGAAGAGCAGAAAGCCAGAGAGGTGGAGAGAAAGAGAGGTCAAAGTCAGATAAAAAGGAAAAAAAAAAAACAGATATCCATTCACTGATTCACTCACAAATACTGTCAATGGCCATCGTTGGGATGGAATTGACGTTGGGAGAAAAAGCATAATCTATGTCCATCCTGTGAGTTTTGGGAACCCAATTAATTGAGCCAAACTACTATCTCTCTGAGTCTACATTAGCAGGATTATGAAATCGTGAGTTGGAGCCAAGAATCAAATCCAGGTGCTCCAGTGTACAATGCAGATATCTGAACAACCATCTGGAACACTAGACTAAATGCCTACACCTTACAAACTTATTCCTAATAAAACTGGATTTATACATGCAGAAGTGAAACAAGACCCCTAACACTTTACACAAAAGTCCACTCAAAGTGATCAAAGCCCTTAATATATAACCCGATACCATCAAACTGAACATTGGGGGAACCCTATAAAACATTTAAATAGGCAAAAACTTCTTGGAAAATATCCCAGAGCACAAGCAAACAAAGCTAAAATTGACAAATGGGATTACATAAAACTGAGAAGGTTCTGCACTGCAAAAGAAACAGTGAGAAAGTTAGTGAGGCAACCAACAGAATGGGAGAAAATATTTGCAAACTGTGGAACTCATAAAGGATTAATAGAATCTATAAAGAGCTCAAAAAATTCAGCAACAAAACAAACAACCTAGTTAAGAAATGGACAAAGAGTTAAACAGGCATTTTTCAAGAGGGGAAATTCAAATGGTCAACAGACCCTTGAAAAAATGCTCATGATCACTAGTCATTAGGGAAATGTAAATCAAATCCAAAGGAGGTTTCTCCTAACCCCAGTTAAAATGATTCTCATACAAAAATCAACAAACAATAAATGCTGGAAAGGGATGTGGGGAAACAAGTACCCTAATCCACTGTTGGTGGGGATGTAAACTGGTCCAGTCACTGTGGAAAACTCCATGGAGATAACTCAGAAGTTTGGATATAGACCTACCATATGACTCAGCCATCCCACTCTTGAGAATTTACCCAGTTATCTGTATCTCCATATTCACTGCAACACAATTCACAATAGCTAATATATGGAATCAATCCAGATGTCCATCAGTTGAAGACTGGATAAAGAAATTATGGGATATAAACCCTACTGATCACTACACAGTGGTTAAAAAAGAAATCCTGTCATTTACAAAAAAATGATGCAGCTGGAAAATATTTTACTTTGTGAAATAAGCCAATCACAATATGTCCTCCCTGATTTGTAGTAATTAATAGAGTACCTAAAAGACAATCTCTAGGAGTGAAATACACACTTTGAGAATCAACAATTTCAAACAGTCCTTGCCTTGACTTTTGAACTGTTATTTTCTTCAAACTATTTTCTGAACTCTTTGTGTAGGGTTAATCTTATGAGTACACAGTTAATGGAAAATAGGTCTTTGTAAAAAGTAGAATGGGAATAGGAGAAGGAGGAGGAAGAAGGTGAGAGAGCAGGTAGGAAGGAGGATAGGGTGGGAAGAATCACTATGTTCCTAAATTTGAGTATATGAAATACAGGAAGTTTCTATTCCTCAAATAAAATTTTTAAAAAATGAAAAAAACCTTACATCTATCATCCATCTCACAATCAATAAACTGGAAACAATAGGAAAAGTCTAATGGATATGAGTAGTTACAAACCCCAGGACAAGGATGGGCATTTGGCAAGCAGTTAAATCCTTGCTTGGAATGCCTCATCCCATATCAGAGTGCCAGGGTTTAAAACTTGGTTCCACTTCAGATTCTATTTATCTGCTAATGCACACTCTGGGATGCAGCATGTGATGGCCCAAGTAGTTGGGGTTCCTATCACCCACACTGGAGACATAGATTGAGTTCTGAGCTCCCAATTTCAATCTGACCTGGTGTAGCCATCATGGTCAGTTAAGGGGTGGACAGTATATTGGAAATCTCTCTCTGATTTTCAAATAAATAATTTTTTTAAAAAAAGTGTAATATATTTTGAGATTCAATGAGTATTTACAGCCCTTGTCTCTTCTGTTTAGGAATAGTGTTTTTTCCTTCATACTATTTGTTGCACTCTTTACTTAATGTATGGTTAACCTTATCACTATTAAGTAACTGTAAATAAAGCTTTGTAAATATCCATAGTGGGGGGTGTTGTGCTGTGGAGTAGTTTGTAAAGCCACCATCTGCAGTGCCGGCATCCCCTATGGGTGCTGGTTCAAAATACAGATGCTCCACCTCTGACCCAGCTTTCTGCGATGGCCTTGGGAAAATAGTGGAAGATGGTCCAAGTCCTTGGGCTCCTGAACCTGTGTGGGAGACCCAGCAGAATCCCCCAGTTTCTGGCTTCAAATCAGCCCTGCCCCAGCTGTTGTGGCCATTTGAGGAGTGAACCAGCAGATGGAAGATTCTTTAAAAAAATTAAGAGTGGGACTAGGAGAGGGAGGAGGAAGAAGTGTTGGAGTTTGAGTTGGAGGAAGAGTAGGGTGGAAAATATCATTATGTTCCTAAATTCTGTATATATGAAATATATGAAACTTGTATAACTTAAATAAAATTAAAAAATAGTACAATACAGAAATGGAATATTAAAAAATCATCAAAGCACACATATGGACAGTGGATGTACAGAACACTGTATGGGTTAAACTCAAGTGAATAGAAGCAAAACCCAAAGCTGACTTTATAGTGTCATCATAATTCAGCAGAATAAGGAACTTTACTTCCTTTCCACTCCATTATTTCTTTTATTTTTTCTTTTTTTTTATTTTTTGACAGGCAGAGTGGACAGTGAGAGAGAGAGAGAGACAGAGAGAAAGGTCTTCCTTTGCCATTGGTTCACCCTCCAATGGCCACCACCGCTGGCGTGCTGCAGCTGGCCCTCCACGCTGATCCAAAGGCAGGAGCCAGGTACTTATCCTGGTCTCCCATGGGGTGCAGGGCCCAGCACTTGGGCCATCCTCCACTGCACTCCCGGACCATAGCAGAGAGCTGGCCTGGAAGAGGGGCAACCAGGACAGAATCCGACACCCCGACTGGGACTAGAACCTGGTGTGCTGGTGCAACTAGGTGGAGGATTAGCATATTGAGCCACGGTGCCAGCCCCATTATTTCTTGAACCTAATTCTGTTAGATTTTCATACTCCACATTCTATTATAACTGCTTTTATTGAGATCACCAGTGATGATACAGGACTAAATAAAATGGCAAATTCTCTGTCTCCATCACTTTTTAAAAATTATTATTTGAAATATATATATATATATATATATATATATATATATATATATATATATAGAGAGAGAGAGAGAGAGAGAGAGAGAGAGAGAATCTTCCTTCCCAAATGCTCATAAAAGACCATGCTGAAGCTATCAATGTCTCCCATGTGGGTTATCAGGGACCCTAGTATTTCAACAATCATCTTCTGCCTCCCCATGTGAACCTCAGCAGAAAGCTGGAATTAGAAGCAGACTGAGGACCCAAACCCAGACACAATGATATGAAATATTTGTGTCCAAAGCAGCATCTTAATTTCAACCAAAGGCTCTCCATCTCAGTTTCCATATGAGCAGTTTTTAAACATTTTTTAATAAATATAAGTTTTGAAAGTATACCTTTTGGATTATAGCGGCTTTTCCCCCTATAATCTCCCTCCCACCTGCAACCAACCCATCTCCCACTCCCTCTCCCATCTCATTCTTCATCAAGATTCATTTTCAATTATCTTTATATACAGAAGATCTACTTAGTTTTTACTAAGTAAAGATTTCAACAGTTTGCACCCACACAGATACACAAAGTATAAAGTACTGTTTGAGTACTAGCTTTACAATTAATTCACATAGTACAACACATTAATGACAGAGATCCCACATGGGTAGTAAGTGCACAGTGACTCCTATTGTTGATTTAACAATTGACACTCTTATTTATGATGTCAGTAATCACCCAAGGCTCTTGTCATGAACTGCCAAGGCTATGGAAGCCTCTTTACTTCATAAACTGTGACCTTATTTGGACAAGGCCATAGTCAAAGTGGAAGTTCTCTCCTCCATTCAGAGAAAGGTACCTCCTTCTTTGATGGCCTGTTCTTTTCGCTGGGATCTCACTCACAGAGCATATGAGCAGTTTTGACAGATGATCAGCACTTCTAGGAATACTCTCTTCCCTGGTCCCAGAAACACTATAATTTTCTTGCTTTCTTAAACCTCAACTGCAGCTCTTTCCTTTGTAGGACATTTTGTACCAAACTCTAGGTATTAGAATGTTCCATAGCTGAATACTCAGATCTTTACCTCCATTTGCATTGTGTCCTTGGGGCATTGCATTTGGTTCTCATGTCTTTTGACTCCATTATTTATTGCCCATAAATTATTTATACAATATGAAATTATTCTTTGAACACCAGAGTCACAAAAATGTCCTCTCAGGGCCAAAATCTGGGCACTGGTTCAAGCCCTAGATACTTTACTTCTGATCCAGATCCTTGCTAATGTGCTGGAAAATCAGAAGATGGCCCAAGTGCTTGGGTCACTATATTCACATAGTAGAGCCATTTTGAGATCTAAGCTTCTAGATTTGCCTGGCCTGACCCAAGCCTTTGCAGTCATTTGGGAAGTGAACCAGTAGATGGAAGTTTCCTTTTCAAATAAAATATATCATTAAAAAGCAAGTAATAAAATTTGTGTTCTCAACATTTGCCCTGGAGTATCTAATAATCATCTTAAAACTGAACTCTGCATTTCCTCCCTAGATTTACTCCTACTCTAATCTTCTTTCTTAATTTTCAGTGAATGGTTTTCCTTTCTTAATGCATAAAGACATTGAAGTAATTCTAGACACACAGACAAGCCATTCTCTTTCTCATACCTATGTGTCACCTAATCGGATTTATTCCAGATTCAAAATGCTTATGAAACCCAATTAGTTCTCATCACCTCTACTTTCCCCATTCTGTATGGCTTCTAATATCATCATATTCTCTCAATTTGTGCCCCTGCTACATTCTTGACAACCTATGATCCATTTTCCAAATAGTAACCAAAGTAATTACATTAAAGTGTAGATATAGTCAAGTCACTCTCCTCAAAATTCTTCTGTGGCTTTCAGGCCATTGGGAGAATCTTAAATCCTTATTTATTTAGTCACTGAGTGTATCTCTAAGTTCTTTTCCTAAGTCATGTCCCATCTCCTTTCCCTCATCTTCTGTTACACTCACTAATTACCTTACAGTTGACCTGGTCTCTTTGACACTGCTCAATCAGCCTAAGGAAGCTATTGCTCCAATTCCACTGCACTTACCAGTCCTTTGCCTAAACCTTACTTCCACTGGATACCAACATTGTGCAATCCAAACTTCATTCAGGCCTGTTCAAATGTCCCCAAATCAAAGATGGTTCACTGAATATTATGTCCTTACCCCAACTCGATATAACTCCAATCTATCTCTAAATGGTTCATTTTTATTCACATTTGATCACCAGGTCAAGTGTCACTTTCTCTAAGAAGTACACACTAAGCCAGAAATCTGCATCAATTTATTTGCTGGTTTCTCCCACAATACCATATACATTTCTCATCATTTATCCAAGTTGGCAGTTATTCATACATTGGCATGGTTATTTTCCCTTTATACTAGATCCTAATATCCATTAGTTAAACAAATGTCCAGCGCTTACCTAATTTAGATCCTTTGCAAATAGCAGATGATTATCAAATTTGGGACACTAAAATATGGAAGACTAAAAACCAGTAAATAAATGAATGATTGAACATCACTATATCTCCTAGTCCAACAAGTACAAAGAAATAAACTGTGAGAAATATGAGACCCAAATAAATACGTGATAGTCTTTTAAAATTAGGAAGAAAAGCTGTCTTTAAAGATGCATGCAAGAAAAAGATGAAGCATAACCTTTTTTTTGAATGTCATGATAATACTTTATTTATATTCTCTAAAGTTCCTACAAAGTTTGTGTTACTATTTTTTAACTTTTATTTAATGAATATAGATTTTCAAAGTACACCTTATGGATTACATTGGCTTCCCCCCCCCCCGCAGTGACTTCCCTCCCACCCACAACCCTCCCCTTTCCCGCTCTCTCTTCCCTTCCATTCATATCAAGATTCATTTTCAATTTTCTATATATACAGAAGAGCAGTTTAGTATACATTAAGTAAAGATTTCAACAGTTTGCACCCACATAGAAACACAAAGTGAAAAATACTGTTTGAGTACTCGTTATAGCATTAAATCTCAATGTACAGCACATTAAGGACAGAGATCCTACAGGAGGAGTAAGTGCACAGTGGCTCCTGTTGTTGACTTTACAAATTGACACTCCTGTCTATGGCATCAGTAATCTCCCTATGCTCCAGTCATGAGTTTCCAAGGCTATGGAAGCCTTTTGAGTTCTCCGACTCTTATCTTATTTAGACAAGGTCATAGTCAAAGTGGAGGTTCTCTCCTCCCTTCAGAGAAAGGTACCTCCTCCTTTGAAGACCTGTTCTTTCCACTCGCATCTCACTCACAGAGATCTTTCACTTAGGTCCTATGAGAGGTCCAGCCATCACACTGAGCTCCAAGAAAGCACTTTCTAGGTACTTGGAATTTCCTGCATGATAACAATATTTTCTTTACTTAGTAGCCTTGGGCTATAGGATATCAGCTTTATTTCCAGAATAGTGAGAAGCTAAGAGCAACCATGTAGGCAGTCAGCTCTGTGATATGACCTGCCCCCAGATAAAACCCTGGACACTGAGGCACAGATGAGCTTCCCTGGTTGGCAGCATACCATGTGAATGGCCACATATGATTTCTGGGGAAATTAGTTTGCCCTCTACCACTCCACTGGGAGAGGAGTGTGATAGACCACAAATGTGAGTACAACAACTTTCAGTAAGTTCTATGAGTCTTGCTGGTATATTATTGAACCTGAGTGTTTTCTTGGATATTCCTAAACTTGTAGTTGATGCTAGAAGTGAGGGTAGTCTTGTGCTTCCTGAAGTCTACATAAATGCACCTAACCCAAGTGGTACTAGAAGAAGGATGAAGTAGATAAATGAACAATTTTGCTTTTCTTTATGTTTCTTGCAATGTTAATCATGAGCCTTAGAACCTATGTCTTAAAATATATTCATATTAGGGCCTCTCTCATATGCTTAAAAATCATAAACAAAAATTATAAAAATAGTTTTACCTCCCTCAAAAATGACAATGTTCTTTAAATGTAAAATGCAAAAAGCACAATTCTGTGCATGAGATGAGAAGTTAATCAGTGTTCATTATAGTTTTATTATGATGGTTTTCCTGACTGGTTTTCCTCCTTGCTCCTTATCCAAAGAGTTGGAATTACCCAAGTTTCTCTCCATGACCTTGTGGTCAAGACTTTTAAACATTTGTCAAAATATTTTTTCTTCTTCTGAGACACAGTTAGATCCTATTTCCCAGGTTCCCTTATAATTAACTGTTATATTGTTAGACAAAATTCTAATCAAGGAATATTAGCAAAAGTTCCAGCTTTGAGGCATTAAATAGTTATACATAATTTCTTCAGTACTGGCTGACTGCAGAAGAGCCTCTGGGATGACTTTGGGAGGCTATTGGAAAGGCATTACTACAGAAGACTGAATATTTTTAAATGGGCCCAAAACACCACCTAACCCCCTAGAATATTTCGGTCCATTTTATATGGGTGAGAAACAAACTTCCTACATTAGCTATCATACATTTGAATCTGTTATTTAGTATAACCTGGTTTATCCCAGAGAATGCAGGTCTCTGTTCTTATTTTTTCTGGTTTTTCTTCATTGTATCAACTGCAAAATTACTTATTACACTTTGGACAGTGTGCCTAATCTATAAGGCATGCGTTCTTCTCTGAACTCTTAAACCTCCTTATTTGATGTATAGTGGTATAAATAATTCTTCAATAAACAGCTATGACTCTCCTTCTGCCTTGCTTAGAATACTGAGGGAATTCCTGAATTTATAAAATAGAACTCAAATTCACTAGCAACTGGGCATTCTTTTAGCGATTTAAGTTTATGTTTAATTTCTCTTAATAAACTTCATATATTTTGTTCTGTATTTTCCATTTATAACATTATGCTTGCTCAATTCTACTCTTCTTATCTGGGAACACCTTTATGCTGCTTCTTTACATATCTACCTTGAAATTCCATCCCAAATAGCAAATACAATAATTCTTTCACTGCTTAATGAAAATCACATTTCATCTGTACTTGGTAGTACTGACAAGTACATATACTTATATACATTTATATAAAAAGATTTATTTACATTATAGTAGATTATAGTAGAGATTCACTCAGATATATATATCTGGATATGACTCCTTGCTCTAGTTCTCTGAGAGTCCTAGTAAGGGTCATACATGGAAAGGTTAAGGAGTGTTAGAGTTTGAACAGCACTTATGAAAGTGTGTACTCACATTAGAAGCAAATGATACACACAAAATGAGAACACTGCCTTATAAAAATGTTTTGAAACAATAAGAATGATAAGTATGTATCTTATATAAATGTCCTTACAGAATCAAAAAAAATTGAAAAGAACAGGTCATCAAAGAAGGAGGTACCTTTCTCTGAAGGGAGGAAAGAACTTCCACTTTGACCATGGCCTTGTCTAAATATGATCAGAGTAAGTGAACTCAGCGGGCTTCCATAGCCTTGGCAGCTCATGACAAGAGCCTAGGGTGATTACTGATGCCATAAACAAGAGTGTCAATTTGTTAAGTCAACAACAGGAGTCACTGTGCACTTACTCCTCATGTAGGATCTTTGTCCTTAGTGTGCTGTACATTGAGATTTAATGCTATAACTAGTACTCAAACAGTATTTTTCACTTTATATGCTAAACTGATCTTCTGTATATAAAGAGAAATGAAAATGAATGTTGATGTGAATGGAAGGGGAGAGGGAGTGGGAAAGGGGAGGGTTGTGGGTGGGAGGGACGTTATAGGGGGGAAGCCATTGTAATCCATAAGCTGTACTTTGGAAATTTATATTATAAATAAATTAAAAAAGGTAAAAAAATGGTAAAAAAAATGAATTTTTTTCTGTGCCAATGTCTTGCAGCGTTTCTCCCATGTTCTCTAATAAGTTGACTGCATGTAGTCATAGATTTAGGTTTTTAATCATTTCAAGAGGATTTTTGTGTAAGGTGTGAGGTAGGGGTCTTTCTTCATATTTCTACATGTGGCTTCCAGTTTTCCCAGCATCATTTGTTGAAGAGAGTGCCCTTACTCCAGATATTGATTTTAGCTGTTTTTCAAAGATAAGTTGGTTGTAGATGCTTGGACTGATTATCTGGACTTTCTGTTCTGTTCTATTAAACTATCCATCTATTTTTGTACCGGTACCAGGGTCTTTGGATGATAATTGCTTTTCAAATATGGTATGTGATGCCTCTGGCTTTGCTTTTGCTGTATACGATTTTTTTTAGCTATTTGGGGTCTCCTATGTTTCCTAAGAATTTCAGATTCATGTTTTCTACATCTTATAAAAATGTCCATGGTGTTTTGATTGGTGTTGCATTGAATCTGTAAATTGCTTTTGGTAGTATGGACATTTTGATTTTTTTTATTCTTCCAGTCCATGAACATGGAAGATTTTCTGTTTTTTTGTATATTCTATTCCTTTCTTTAAAGTCTTGTAATTTTCATCAAATAAACATTTGACATCCTTGGCTAAATTTATTCCAAGATATTTGATTTTTTGTAGCTATTGTGAATGGGTTTGATCTGAAAAGTTCTTTCTCAGCCTTGGAATTGTGTATATAAAGGCTGTTGATTTTTATGTGTTGATTTTCTATGCTGCTACTTTACCAATCTCTTCTGTGAGTTTCAATAGTCTCTAATGGAGTCTTTTGGATCCCCTATATAGAGGATCATGGCATCTCCAAATAGGGATAGTGTGACTTCCTCTTTCCCAATTTGTATCATTTTGAAATCTTTTTCTTGCCTAATGGCTCTGGCTAAAACTTCAAGGACTATCTTGAATGTCAGTAGTGAGAGTGGGCATCCTTGTCTGGGTTCATGTCTCAGTGGGAATGCTTCCAACTTTGCTCCATTCAATAGGAAGCTAGTTGTGGGTTTGTCATAAATTGCCTTGATTGTGTTGATGAATATTCCTCTATACCCAATTTGCTTTGACTTTTCATCATAAAAGGGTGTTGTACTTTATCAAATACTTTCTCTGCATCTGTTGAGTTAATAACATTTTTTTTTTAGTTTGCTTATGTGGTGTATCACATTGATTTGGGAATGTTGAACCATCTGTGCCTATGATGGATAAATCCCACTTTGTCCAGGTGAATGATCTTTCTGATGTTTGTTGGATTCAATTGGCTAGAATTTTGTTGAATATTGTTGCATCTATGTTCATCAGGGAAATTGGTCTCTAGTTCTCTTTCTCTGTTGCATCTTTTTCTGGTTTAGAAGTTATGGTGATGCTGGCTTCATAGAAATCATTTGGGAGGATTCCCTCCTTTTCAATTGTTTTGAATAACTTTAGAAAAGTTGACGTTAGTTCTTCTTTAAATATCTGGTAGAATTCAGCAGTGAAGCCATTCAATCCTGGGGTTTTCTTTGTTGGGATGGTCTTTTTTACTGATTCAGTCTCCATATTGGTTATTGGTCTGGTTAGGTTTTCTGTATCTTCATGGCATAATTTTCATAGATTGTCTCTTTCTAGGAATTTATTCATTTCTCCTAGGTTTTCTAGTTTCTTAGCATACAGCTCTTTGTAGTAATTTCTAATGATTCCTTTTTATTTCTGTTGTTTCTGTTGTTACATTTCCTTTTTCAACTCTGACTTTATCAATTTTTGGTCTTTTTTTTGGTTTGGTTTGTTGCACCTATGGTGTGTGAATTTTATTTTTTCAAAAATACCAGCTTTTCATTTCACTTATTTTATGCATTTTTATGTTACAATTTTTAAAATATTTATTTATTTGAAAGAGTTATACAGAGAGAGAAGGATATATGCAGAGAGAGGGAGAGAGAGGTCTTCCATCCACTGGTTTACTCCCCAATTGGCTGCAGTGGCCAAAGCTGCACCATTCTGAAGCCTGGTGCCAGGAGCTTCTGTGTCTCCCACATGACTGCAGGGGCCCAAGGACTTGGGCCATCTTCTACTGCTTTCCCAGGGCTCAGCAGACAGCTGGGTCAGAAGTGGAACAGCCAGGACTCAAACAGGCTCCCATATGGGATGTTGGCAGTGCAGGTGGCAGATTAACCTGCCTTGCCATACCACAGGCCCCATATTTCAATTTTGTTTGTTGTGTAATTTTAAATATTTCTTTCTTACTACTAGTTTGAGTATGGTTTGTTGTTGATGTTCTTGGTCCTTGAAATGCACTGATAGTTCATTTACTTGGTTCCTTTCGAGTTTCTTCATGTAGACCCTGATTGCTATGAACTTCCCTCAATACTCCTGTTGCTGTATCTGATAGGTTTGATAAGATGTATTGTCAACTTCATTGTTTCCAGAAATTTTTTTTATTTCTTCTGTGACCCACTGTTCTATCAGGAGCATGTTGTTCAGTCTCAATTTGCTAATATTGTTTTTAGAGAATCTTGAGTTGTTGATTTATATTTTCATTCTCTTGTTTTGTGAGATGATATATGGGGTGATTTAGATTTTTTGAATTTTCTGAGACTTGCTTTGTGGCCTAGCATATGGTCTATCCTAAAGAATGTTCCATGTACTGATGAAAAGATGTGCATTCTGCCTCTGTGGAGTGAAATGTTTTTTAGATGTCTATTAAGTTCATTTTCTCTGTAGTGTTGATTAACCATTTCCTGGTTGATTTACTGTTTGGTTGATCTGTCTGTTGGTAAAAGAAAGGCATTGAAGTATCCAATTACTATTGTATTAGAGTCTGTATCTCCTTTTAGGTCTGTTAACATTTTTTTAAGTAGCCAGGCACCCTGTAATTGGGTGCATATACATGTATTATTGTCACATCTTCCTGTTGGATTGATCTCTTAATCATTAACAATGCCCTTCTTCATCTTCTTTGTTGTCTACTTTGTCTGGTATTAGGATTTTTTTGGTTTTTGTTAGTATGGACTATGTTTTTCCATCCATTCAGTACTTTCAGTATGCATGTATCTTTGTTGGTGAGATGTATTTCTTGTAAGCAGCAAACAGATGGGTCATGTTTTTCAGTCCATTCAGCCAGTCTGTATCTTTGAACTGAAGAATTGAGGCCATATGCATTCAAGGTAACTATTAACAAGCAATGACTTGACCCTGCCATTTTTCCATGTATATTCCTTTTTTCTTACATTGGATTTTTTTTTTTTTGTAGTCCTTTGGTGGTGTTTCTGCCTTCTCATTCATTCATAATAATGGCTTTCTGTGTTTCTGTATGTAGCTCATCATTAAGCATTTTCTGTAAAGCTGGATGAGTGTCAACAAATTCTTTGAATTTCTATTTGTTATAAAGGCTTTATTTCACCTTCATTCATAAATGCAAGATTTGCAGTATTCTGGGTTGACAAGTTTTTTTTGTTTGTTTGTTTGTTTTTTAGTTTCTTATATGATCTGCTGTTCTTTCAGAAGCATGTTGTTCAGTCTCCATGTGCTTATGTATGTTTTAGGGAATTTTGAGTTGTTGATTTAAGACTTGGGCTATCGCTTGCAATTCCCTTCTGGCCAGTAGGGTTTCTGATGAGGAGTCAGCTGTGAGTCTAATTGGAAATTCTCTAAAGATCTGGCACTTCTCTTGTGCCCATTTTAGAATCTTTTTTATGTTTTACTGTGGAAAGTTTGACTACAGTTTTATGTTTAGGGTCTTTTCTGGTCATATTTATTAGGAGCCTATGTGCTTCCTCTAGTCGAATATCCCTTTCTTTCTCCAAATTGGGAAAATTTTCTGTAATTATTCCTTCTCCTTTTCCTCCCCTGCAGGAATTCCTAAGAACCATATGTGTGTTGTGTGATAGTATCCTGTAGATATCCAACACTGTTTCTAAGTTTTCCAGTTTCTTCTTTTTTTTGTTTTTTTTCTGACCATAAGATTTCCAAGGATTTGTATTCTACCTCAGATATTTTTCTTCTGCTTCATCAAACCTGCTATTAAGACTTTCAACTGCATTTTTTATTTGATTGAATTCTAAATTTCTGAAATTTCATTTTGGTTTCTCTTTATATTCCCAATTATTTGGGAATTTTTTTTATTCATGTCATCTGTGGATTGCTTTAGATTATGGATTTGATTCTTCTTTCTTTTTTAGTAATACTATGATTAATTTTCTGATTTCTATTTCTTGCATTTTCTCGATCTCTTCATCTTCATATTGTAATTCTAATATTGAGATGTTATGTTCCTCTGGGAGTGTCATGGTGGTTTCTTCATCCTTCTTGAGTTTCAACTCTGGTTTTTTATCATTTGTGGTGTTATTTTATTTTTTTTCCTTCTATTGGTTTTTATCTTTGGGGTTATACTTTGTTTTCACAGAATGTCTGCCCTTTCCTGGATACCAGAAGGTGGTTGGTGGGTGTGGCTGGGGGCTGTGGTTAATACTCTAGGTTTGAGCTAGTTTTCTCACATTGGGCTTGGTGGAACTCCAGAGCCAGCTGTGCCCTACATGTTTTTCACAGGCTTTCAGCATAGAGGGCTCCTGCAGATGCTGAGATCAGAGCTCTCTGTTGGTGCAGATGCTCCTCTGTTTTTATATTTTCCAGGCCACCCACTGAGCTCTGGGGCAATGGGAACTACTTGCTGTTCCCTTTATTGGAGGCTCTGGATCACTCACACACACTAGAGTCCCTGGTTTAATGCCTGTCCGTCACTTCTGGCAGCACTGTGTTTGTATGTCCCAACTAAGCTGTCTGTTATGTACATACTTGCAGGGTTCTGAGTTGTAGCATTGATTTAAACTGGCACCCACCCCTGCTCTCAGTCGGGTCATGGTCTTGTTTTGGAGAGATTGGTTTGAATCAGTTGTCTCCCTTCACTTTCACTAGGACCCCAGGCAACTGCTGGCAGTCGCTGCTGCAGTCCATAACTGCACTACCTGCTGTCTGGCTCTATCCCAGTAGATTGGTGCAGAAGTACCTCCTTGTGCTTTCTCAACAATGCAACCAGCTGGGGCTGTCTGCAGCTATGGCTCACTGTGCATGTGTTAGCACCCACCACACAGTTTCAAGCCATTTCTCATCCTCATATGGGGCTTCCTGGGTGGTTTCCTCTTATATTCATGGACTGTACTCCTCCTCCTACCCTATTCTTCGCACTTTTTCTTCCTAGCCCTGCTTAGCTCACTGCTCCCTAATCTGCCATTTCTCCCCCATCCCAACCTAGTTATTTTCAACATTGATCTTCAGTCTTCAGATAGCTAAATTGCAGCTCCTCTGTTTGAGATTCCTAGGAAGACCATAGCTGTTTTATATGAAGTCAGGTGTGTTAAAACCTAAAGTTAAAACTTCAGGAATCATGTGTAACACTACTGCCTGAGTTTACAGCTGTGAGATAAAAAAGTATTTGCACACATGCTTTATCGGTTTCTTTGAAGTTGTTAATCAATAAACAGTGTTGCTTATCTTTGGCAGCATTGTGGAATTTGATTGCCCTAGCTCAAACCAGCATTTTTTTTTTCCTGAGAGAATGACCTCACTTTGCCTTTGAGGCACTTATGTCCCATTGGTTATGCATTTTCCCCATGAGCCAAAGGCAGATGGAGCTTGCGTTAGTGGGCTTTGCATACCAGACAGTGTTAACATTGTAACCAAAATAAACCCACAGGAACTAGTCACTTAATTGGAAGACTGCAGTCTGAAATTCTTAGGTCTATTTGAAAATCTACCAGGAATCAAATTCATTGTCAAAGCCACTTCTACCTGTGTACTAAAAGATTTTGTCTCCTCCTGAATCAACCACAACAGTGGATAGGTGCTCTGAAATGCTACCAGCCTGTCCTGATGAGGAGTCATTCTTTGTGTGTTTAATTATATTTGAGTAGAGTGGGTTAAAAATATCCCTTTTTCCTATACAAAAGAGAATAGCAGGGTAGGAGAAGAGTGCTTAGCTTGATTTTGCTTTTAACACATGTGATGAAATTTAATGTTCTTTATTGTAATATCATTTCCTCTTCTCTCAACACACACATATTAACATTATTAATTCACATTCTGGGCACACCAATGTAAATATTGTCAGCATTTGTTACATACCTGTCACAGAATAGTAATTTAAATCTAGTGGTATACCACCTTCCCTGGTGGTATTCCCATGCTTATTCTGAGCATGTTCACTTATCACCTGAGCACTTTCAGTTGTTGTTCAGGAAGAATATTGTCTTCTCAGAGATCACCTTTGTTCCAGTGCAGTACTGAATAAACTCTCTACCCATAATATAGAGCATATTTATGTGATGTGCATGATTAAAAAGTGAAATAGGTACACAAACATAATTAAAATTTAAAAGGAGCATGCATGAACCAGTGTTCTATGAATCAAGGAGCCTCAAAACTGAATATATCTAATGATCCAAGCATCCTCTCTAGTGAAGTGGAGTCTAATGGAGGATAGTTGATAAAAACATTCTTTAAATCCTGTCTCTGCCCCTCCTGTGACAGAGTGACTTGCTTTCTCTCAGCATCCACATCCCCATCTGTCAATGGGATTATAAGGTGTAAAAAGTCCCACCTCAGAAGGACTTCATAAATGTTGCAGTGATTCTTCACAAACTATTCAGCCTGCAAATGTATTCAGAAATAAGTAACTTATGCACTCATCAATCTGTCAAACATGTGTTGCATGCCTTTTCTGTGCTGGAATCTGTGTTGATTCTTGGAGATACTGCATTCTATATTCCAGGCCATTGGGGGGTGAACCAACAGAAAAGGAAGACCTTTCTCTCCGTCTCTCTCTCTCTCACTGTCCACTCTGCCTGTCAAAAAAACAAAAAGAAGTAGAATAGTAAAGAAGAAAGAAAAGATATATGCCTTCTTGTTTGGGAAATAACTGTCATCATTGACATAATACATATAAAAATTTTTATTACATCAAAAAATGGGACAAAAAAGATTTTTGAAATTACAAATATATTCATGTTAATAATAAATAAGGAAGGCATTTAGTTTCTGTCAAAGTTACAGAAAAATACATTTAGCCGCCAATGATATTAACATCAATGATATTAACAATCTGCCTACAATCACAGAGTCTCAGAATCAAGTGTCTTTAGATCATTTTCATGTACTCCATGGGCAATATCTTACTGCCTGGTACCAGTCCAGTGATAAATAATGTTTGTTGAATCTATTAAAGAGCACATTTATAGGCTTTAATTTATAGGCATTTAGGAAATAGTCTTCAAGAGTTTTAGGAAGAGCAAGATTTGTCTGAGTGATTTTAGGAATAGTTCCATGTCAGGGAGTTACACAGATGAACAACCTCTTGATTTTTTTTAAAGATTTATTTATTTGTTTATTTGAAAGTCAGAGTTATACCAAGAGAAAAGGTGAATCAGAGAGAAAGAGAGGGGAGTGATCCATCTGCTGATTCTTTCCCCAACTGGCCACAATGGCTACAGCTGTGACTATCCTTAGCCAGGAACCAGGAGTTTCCTCTGGGTCTCCCACTTGATTCCAAGGGCCCAAGTTCTTGGGCCACCTTTTACTGCTTTCCCGGGACATAGCAGAGAGCTAGATCAGAAGTGGAGCAGCAGGAACTTAAAACGGTGACCTTATGGAATGCCGGAACTGCAGGTAGCAGCTTTACCTGATATGCCACAGTGCCAGCCCCTGGCCACTTGATTTGAAGTCAAGAAACATGGATATGAATTCCAATATTACCACTCAATGTATGACATTACAAAATCAGATTCTTTGGATCTTGACCTGTTCTGAGGTAGAAAAAGAGTAGGATTAAATTATTTCATATTTTGCTTCTAACCCAGGTCTGTAATTAATTATTTAAATTTCTCATAACTTTGTTCTGAATTTAATTGATTCAAATAATGACATTTCAAATTTATGTATAAGTATTTTAAATTAAAGAATAATTGGGCATTATTTAATTAAATGAGCTAAGTCCAGCTGTTTGGACTAAAATGTTATAAAAATTAATTAACATTTTCACATTGAATGTTAATGGCCTGAACTGTCCAGTTAAAAGACACCGATTGGGATTTGCTTCTTAACCTGATGCAATTTTAAATGATGCTTAATTTTGTTTTTAAATTTCAAATCCTAGCTCTTACCCATACATGGAACAACAATGAAATTGTGCATGTAATTCGCCACTTTGCTACACTAACATTGTTCCAGGGGTACTTATGATGTACTTTTGAATTTTCTATACATGCAATAATGACATTTGCTAGCAGTTTTATGTCTTCCTTCACAATATGTATGCATTTTGTATCCTTTCTTTGTGTTACTGCACTGTCTAGTAATTCCACCATAATATTGAAAAGTAGTGGTGAGAAAAAGACACTTCCCCCTTTCTCCAACTTAAGGGAAAACTGTCCAATTTCACTATTAAAGCTGGTTTTGGTAGATATTCTTTATCTAGATGAGGAATTTCTCTTCTGTTCCTTGTTTGCTCAGCTTTTTTATGCCAAATATCTTCTACAAAAGTTGATGTAATCATTTAACATTTTTGCAGTTTGTGTAGTATGTCCAATTTATTGATTTTTTTAAATGCTGACAGCCTTGCTTACGTGGGATAAATGCCACTTGCTTGTACTACATAAAATTGTTGGATTTTACCTATTATTATTTTGCTTTCTATTTTTATTTTGCATCTTTGTTCATGTGAAATGTTTTTCTATAGTTTTCCTTTCTTAGAAGTTTAACAAGTTTTTTATTAAGGTAATGCTGATTTCACCAACTGAGTTATAAATTATTATCTACATTTCAGATCTCAAGAGGAAATGGTAGAGAGTTGTCATTTTTTGTACTTGGAATGTATGGTAGAATTCAACTATGAGTTACCCTTGCCTGATATTTTCATTCCTTTTTTTTTGGTGGTGGTGGGAAGAAGTATGCATCTTTGATTCAATTCTTTTAAAGGAAATGGGCCTTGACTGATTATATTTCTTTTTGTGTAAGTATTGGCAATTTGTGTTTCAAGCAATTGTTCTGTTCATTTAAGTTATCAAATTTTTGTGCATAGTGATTTTAGTAGCCCCTTATTATCCTTAAGTTTCCATGGAACATTAATGTTCATTTCCAATGATGGCCACTCTTTGATTTCTGATACTGGTAATTTCTGTCTTTTCTTAATGAGCATGGAGAGAGGTTTATGAATTTGTTATTTCACTGAAGTATCTTTTGGTTTTGCTGATTTTCATATATTATTTTCCTATTTTTCAATATTATTCATTTATACTTCAATTTTCATTCCTTTTCTTTTTCATGCTTCAATTGTTCTTCTTGCTACAGTTTCTTAAAATTTATTATCTGGGAACATTCTTCATGTGTTTTGTGAACATTCACAGTTTCAGGTGTATTTTGTTGTCCAGACTGTGGTCCATCCATGGAAGCTTGATCTTGTTGGACAAAGAATTCTGTAAATATTATTAGACCAAAGTAATTGATAAGGCTATTAAAGCCAAATTTATGCTTCTGGTTTTTTGCATTTTTGAACAGCCAGTTAATGGAAGATTGATGTTCCCAAATATAATAGTGGAACTTTCTCTCTCTCCTTGAAATTTTGTCAATTTTTAAAAAATATTTATTTATTTGAAAGTTAGGGTGTCTGGGTAGAGCAGGAGTGGGGAGAGACAGAGAGAGCACACGCGCACGTGCAAGAGAGAGAGAGAGAAAGAGAGAGAGAAACAGAAAGAGAGAGAGATCTTCCATTCACTGTTTCACACTTGAAATGACTGCAATACCTGGAGCTGGGCAGGCTTAAGCCAGGAATTCCATCCTGGTCAACCATACAGCAGAAAGACAGAGAGATGGATTGAGAGGGGAGCATCTAGAATTCCAAACAGCACTCCAAAATGGAATACAGGTGTCCCAAGCAGTGGCGTACCCTGCTTTGCCAGAATGCCAACCCTCATTCTGTAGGTTTTTGAAGTGTATTTTGCAGTTCTGAATTTAGGTGTATACACAAATTTGCTAGGTTTTAAAGCAATGGCTGCCTAATCATTAAGTAATCTTCCTGTTTGTCTCTGATAATTTTCCTTGTTCTGAATTCCATTTATCTGAAATTAGTGTAGTACCTCCAGCTTTCTTTCAATTAGTTTTAACATATCTTTTGCTATCGTTTTATTTGAACTTGTCTGAATCAGTATATTTAGTGAATGTCCAAAAGACAAGAGGTAGCCGAACATTGTTATTATAGTCACTTTGTCAATCTTTATCTTTTAATGAATATATTTAAAAGATTCACATTTAAGCCTTTAAATAAGATGGTTTTCATCCTATTTCAAAATGGTTACTGTTCCTCTTCCCTGTCATAGCTAATAAATGATGTTTCTAAGCCCTCTACTGTGAAAAGTTGGTGGGATTCCTCAAGATAAAGCAAAGTATTGCATCCCTAAGTCCATGTTGCCTGGGAGTTTCCCATTCATGGTAGGAATGGCCTCCAGCCACTGGGTAAAATTGCCTTCACACAAAGTTACCCTCTAAGTGCTTCAGCCAGGGCTCTGTTCCAGATAAGCAGGTCCCAGCTGTGATTCCAGCTTTACGACCTTTGATGATTCCTGGGTGCTCATTGCATTGTAACTGCAACTCCTTAGTGTGCCCAGAGAAGCTGTTGATATTTGTTTTGTTTAGCTTATTATTGTTGTAATGAGGAGAGTAATGACTTTCAAGTCTTTTCATTTCGGAAATGATACTTGAAAGAACTTCCACTTTGACTATGACATTGTCTAAATAAGATCGGCGTTGGAGCCTCGGGTGATTACTGACGCCATAAATAAGAGTGCCAATTGTTATATCAACAACAGGAGTCACTGTGCATCTACTCCCCATGTAGGATCTCTGTCCTTAATGTGTTGTACTATGTGAATTAGCGGTATAACTAATACTCAAACAGTACTTTACACTTTGTGTTTCTGTGTGGGTGCAAACTGTTGAAAACCTTACTTAGTATATACTAAATTGATCTTCTGTATATAAAGATAATTAAAAATGAATTTTGATGTGAATGGGATGGGAGAGGGAGAGGGAGATGGGATGGTTGCGGGTGGGAGGGAGGTTATGGGGAGAAAAAGCTGCTATAATCCAAAAGCTGTACTTTGGAAATTTATATTTATTAAATACAAGTTAAAAAAAGAAAAAAAGAAAAAAAATACAAAGAGTGGGAATAAGAGAGGTAAGAGATGTGCAATTCGGGACATGCTCAAGCTGACTTACTTCTAACGGTAGAGTTAGAAACATACCAGGGGATTCCAATTCAATCCCATCAAGGTGGCATGTACCAATGCCATCTCACTAGTCCCAGTGATCAATTTCTGTTCACAATTGATCATAATGATAGGCCTAAGAACCAAAGGGATCACATAAACAAGAATAGTGTCTGCAAATACTAGCTGATAGAATAAAAAAGGGAGAGAATGATCCAACATGGGAAGTGAGATACACAACAGACTCATAGAATGGCAGATGCCCTAAACAGCACTCTGGCCTCAGAATCAGCCCTTAAGGCATGCAGATCTGGCTGAAAAGCCCATGAGAGTTTTTCAGGCATGGAAAGCCAAGACACTCTGGGGAAAAAAAATAACCTAAATGAAAGATCTCTGTGAGTGAGATCCCAGTGGAAAGAACGGGTCATCAAATAAGGAGGTACCTTTCTCTGAAGGGAGGAGAGAACTTCCACTTTGACCATGGCCTTGTCTAAATATGATCAGAGTCGGTGAATTCAGGGGGCTTCCTTAGCCTTGGCAGCTCATGACAAGAGCCTAGGGTGATTACTGATGCCATAAACAAGAGTGTCAATTTGTTAAGTCAACAACAGGAGTCACTGTGCACTTATTCCTCATGTAGGATCTCTGTCCTTAATGTGCTGTACATTGAGATTTAATGCTATAACTAGTACTCAAACAGTATTTTTCAGTTTATGTTTCTGTGTGGGAGCAAACTGTTGAAATCTTTGCTTAATGTATGCTAAACTGATCTTCTGTATATAAAGAGAATCGAAAATGAATCTTGATGTGAATGGAAGGGGAGAGGGAGTGGGAAAGGGGAGGGTTGTGGGTGGGAGGGACGGTATGGGGGGGAAGCCATTGTAATCCATAAGCTGTACTTTGGAAATTTATATTCATTAAATAAAAGTTTAAAAAAAAATTAACATTTGAGTCTTAGTTAATTGTGTGAACACTGGTCTTGGGATATCAGATAATTTAAAAAGGAAAACATGTAACCACTGCCTACACATACATTTTTTAACAGTTGTTTTAATCGTGCTGCTAGCAGATGGACTATGATTTGTTACAGAGTTCTGCCTTATATCCAGATTTCCCCTTTGACCTATTTCTGGTGCTTTTTGGAATTAACTGTATATTTACTTCTCTTGGCATATATGTGAACAGACAAAACTTGTATCAGTAAGTAACATTGTTACCCACTAACTCCTTGTTAGTTGGTCACTCTTGCTTGTAGGGCAGTGAAAATAGAATAAAGGACATTTTAGGTAGAAATGGGTGGAAACTGAGCTGGGACATTTTCAATATCTTTCTGAACTTTCTTCATGATTTTATCCCAGGGACTTTACTGTGTGAACACGTTTGACAGAGGGTCTGGAAGTTCAAAAGCTCTCATGTAAAAACTCCTAACTGAAGAAGGAATAAATCAATGAGGAAGCTGAAGTCCGGACTGTGTTTCTTTATTCAAAGTTCCTTCAGTCTCAGCTTCTTCACCTGTAACTTGATGTTAGTCTCTGTTGAGGATTTGATGAGGTGATGCATAGAAAGGGCTCACCTGGCACAGTAACCAAAATAATGAATTAAAAGAAACAAAACCAAACCACAAAGAACAGATAATTCACAAAAGTAACAGCTAGTCCGTGTGTGTGTGTGTGTAAACTATAAACAAAACCTGGGTGGTGCCATGGCTCACTAGGCTAATCCTCCACCTGCAGCGCTGGCACCCCAGGTTCTAGTCCCAGTCGGGGTGCCCGATTCTGTCCCAGTTGCTCCTCTTCCAGTCCAGCTCTCTGCTGTGGCCCGGGAGGGCAATGGAGGATGGCCCAAGTGCTTGGGCCCTACACCCGCATGGGAGACCAGGGGAAAGCACCTGGCTCCTGGCTTCGGATCAGTGCGGTGTGCCGGGTGGCCAGCTGCAGCGGTCATTGAGGGGTGAACCAATGGTAAAGGAAAACCTTTCTCTCTGTCTCTCTCTCACTGTCCACTCTGCCTGTCCAAAAAAAAATCTATATGTGTATATATATATATATATACATACATACATATATACATATATACCTAAACAAAACCGAAATTAAAACAGCCACCAGTTAATACCATGTGGCTGTTAAATTAGCAGACATTTATGAATTGAGTGTACTCACTGCTGGCTACTTTAGACTAACTGGGGATTCTCATCATAGGTTGAGAGGAGTATTAGTTGACATGCTTCACAAAATTGTCAGTGTGCAGTAAAGGCATTAAAAATCTTCCTACGCTTGTACCAGATCAGATCGCAAGGATGTATTTAGACATTGTATTTTGGGAGAGACATTGGCAAGCAGGACAGGACCCAGAAGAGTGTGCCTAAGGTGGTTCTGGTTATGGATTCTTGTTAGGGAAAAGGTGAATCATGTGGGTTATAGCCAAGTATTAAGTAGGAGAGGTAGGGAGATAGCTTTAGTATTCAAAAAGCTGCTTGAGTGAGAGATACTGTTGGTTGCATAAGAGGAAAAATGAGTCAGATTCAAAATGTTTCCAGCCGGTGCCATGGCTCAACAGATAATCCTCCTCCTTGCGGTGCTGGCACACCAGGTTCTAGTCCCGGTTGGGGTGCCAGATTCTGTCCCGGTTGCCCCTTTTCCAGGCCAGCCCTCTGCTATGGCCTGGGAGTGCAGTGGAGGATGGCCCAAGTCCTTGGGCCCTGCACCCCATGGGAGACCAGGAGAAGCACCTGGCTCCTGCCATTGGATCAGTGTGATGCTCCGGCCATGGCGGCCATTGGAGGGTGAACCAACGGCAAAAAGGAAGACCTTTCTCTCTGTCTCTCTCTCACTGTCCACTCTGCCTGTCCAAAAAAAATATTGTTTCCTAGTTTAAGTCGATGTTTGCCTGGAGAAATGGAGGCCATCTTACTATGGTTTTACATTGTGATGTCATTGGCTTCTTCAAAGTTCTGTAAGTTGTCTTGGCAACTTCCAAGTACACAGTTTCTCAGAGAAATCTTAGGATGGGGTAATCATTCACCTCTTCCAGGTAATATATTTTATGTATTTTATAGATGTTTGTGGGACTGTAAATTTCCCTTTAATTGGGAAAACTAAAGTATTTGAAGACTTATGGCATGTGTCATTGTCTTTGATTTTCTTTTTTCTTGAGTCTTTACTTTCCTTTTTTAATGTGCTGTAATAGACTATTTACTACCAATTTTCCACAAGTATTTTAATAATCTATTATTTGTCCCACTGAATTACTGATTTCTAATTGCTAATCACTATATTTCATTTGATAAAACATCTAACTTATGTTTCATCTTTCAGATTACCATTACCTCCGTGTGTTTTAATATCCTAGTCTAAGTTTATCCTTCCATTGTGAACCTGTGAACAAATTAAATTTTGACTAGGAGGTCATGAACTCCAACAAAACTATTTAAGCTCTACTGAAAATTGTCATGCACATATATTTTGAGAAATCTTGGTATCCCTGATAATTTACACTATCCATGTAACCCATTTTTAGAGCCATCTTTTCTTATTTTCTTTTTTAAATATTTATTTACTTATTTGAAAGAGTTACACAGAGAAGAGAGAAAGATATCTGCCATCTTCTAGTTTACTCCACAGATTGCTCAACTTTGTGACTGAAATCTGAGTTGCTTTACCAATTTGCACTTCTGCCAGCTATGAACATGATTCCTATTTGTTGCCAATTGTTTGTTTTGTCAAGTATTTACTTTTTTATTTGTAAAGTATATGTACTGATATCTTACTATGGTTTTCATTTGTAATTTCCTAGGGAAATATGATGGTAAACATCTGTCCATGTTTTTATTGGAATCTATTGCTGTAATATAATGTGGTTACTTCTTGGATATTTACCCAGTTTCAGTTTGGATGCATATTTTTATAGCTTTATTTTAAGAAATTTATTTTATAACAATTTATTCAGAAAATACTATTAACATAAGTAGAACAGATTTCATGCATTTCATAGGTAACAGTTCTAAGAATATAACCATATTTCCCTCCCTCAATCCCCTTCCTTCCTCTGTTTTTTGTTTTCATCATTTTTCCAAAAACGTAATTTCAATCTGCTTAATAATCACAGGCTTAATGCACCAATAGCCATAAGGTTCAACAAGTAGAAAGTAGTAAGAGCACAGAAAGGTAAACGAGAGATAAAAATAACAATCAAATAAAAATGTGTTTGTTTCATCCCTATATTATTTTTGTATTCTGTAGTAACTGTCACATATCAGGGAAATCATACGATATATTCAGTAGTCTAGGCAACCCAGTGGGAGTCCGCAGCAGAAACTGAACCAGCACAGACTCTTTGGGTAGAAGCCAGAGATCAGAAGCTAAATACCATCCATTCTGCTCAGCCGTGCAGTATTACTTACCTCCTGAATAAAAAATAAATAAAATAAATGAATGAATAAATAAATAGGGATTTACCACGTATAACCTGAGGATGTCACCATTGCACACCTGTAACCTGGAAGAACCAAGCAGAGCTCTCAGGCCACACCCATCTCAAGCCTCCAAGGCTCCTCCAACAGCAGGAAGTCCACTTAACACAGACACAGTATAAACAAAAATAAAAAAAAACTCACAGTGAGGGAAGAAGAATTAACAATCCCAACCAACAAACACAAAAATTGAGGGAACAAGATCAACGATGACACTATGACACATCCAAATAAACAAAACACCGCAAGCCAAGATTATGAAGATGATGAGATAGAAGAAATGCAAGATACAGATTTCAAAAAATTTATGATAAGAACATTTAGAAGTTTTCAAAAGCAAATCCTTGAACTACAGAAATCCTTACTGGACAGGATTGAAAATCTCTCTCGTGAAAATGAAATTCTAAGGAAGAATCAATGAAACACAGAAACTAGTAGAACAGGAAAGTGTGATAGTGAAGAGAAATCAAAATGAAATGAAGAGCTCAATAGATCAAATGACAAACACATTAGAAAGTCTAAAAAACAGAGTCAATGAAACAGAAGAGAGAATATCATACTTAGAAGACAGAGCACAGGAAAACATACAGTCAAACCAAAGAAAAGAAGAGGAAATTAGAAATTGAAAAAAGATGGTTGGAAATCTACAGGATACTATTAAAAAAAAAAAAAAACAACAACATTCGAGTTCTAGGAGTTCCTGAAGGCATGGAGAGAGAGAAAGGATTAGAAGGCCTTTTTAATGAGATACGAGCAGAGAACTTTCCGGGTATGGAGAAGGACAGAGACATCCTAGTACAGGAAGCTCATAGAACCCCCAGTAAACATGACCAAAAGAGATCCTCACCACGACACGTTGTAATTAAACTCACCACAGTGAAACATAAAGCAAAGATCCTAAAATGTGCAAGAGAGAAACGTCAGATTACTCTCAG
This sequence comes from Oryctolagus cuniculus, assembly GCF_051225735.1. Lineage (NCBI taxonomy): Eukaryota > Metazoa > Chordata > Mammalia > Lagomorpha > Leporidae > Oryctolagus > Oryctolagus cuniculus. The sequence continues at coordinate 33,079,336 of NC_142889.1, forward strand.
AGTATCTCCAATTAGACTCACAGCAGACTTCTCATCAGAAACACTACAGGCTAGGAGGGAATGGCAAGACATAGCACAGGTGCTAAGAGAGAAAAATTGCCAGCCCAATATATTATATGTTGCTAAGCTCTCATTTGTGAATGAAGGTGAAATAAAGACCTTTCATAGCAAACAGAAATTGAAAGACTTTGTGGCCACTCGTCCAGCCCTGCAAAAGATACTTAAAGATGTGCTACACTCAGAAACACAGAAACATGGCCATCAATATGAAAGAAGGTAAAGGAAGAAAACCTACCAGTAAAAGAGCATGGGAAGCTCAAAGCGTATACTAGAAAATATCTCCGGGAAAATGGCAGGGCAAAGTCACTACGTATCAATAGTCACATTAAACATAAATGGACTTAACTCTTCAGTTAAAAGACACCGATTGGCTGATTGGCTTAAGGAACAAAAGCCAACTATATGTTGCCTACAAGAAACACCTCTCTCTAACAAAGATGCAAGCAGACTGAAAGTGAAAGGTTGGAAAAAGATATTCCATGCCAACAGAAACCAAAAAAGAGCAGGTGTAGCCATATTAACATCAGACAAAATAAACTTTAATACAAAAACTGTTGGGCCAGCACCGCAGCTCACTAGGCTAATCCTCTGCCTTGCGGCGCTGGCACACCGGGTTCTAGTCCTGGTTGTGGTGCCGGATTCTGTCCAGGTTGCCCCTCTTCCAGGCCAGCTCTCTGCTGTGGCCAGGGAGTGCAGTGGAGGATGGCCCAGGTGCTTGGGCCCTGCACCCCATGGGAGACCAGGAAAAGCACCTGGCTCCTGGCTCCTGCCATCGGATCAGAGCGGTGCGCCGGCCGCAACGCGCTGGCTGCGGCAGCCATTGGAGGGTGAACCAATGGCAAAGGAAGACCTTTCTCTCTGTCTCTCTCTCTCACTGTCCACTCTGCCTGTCAAAAAAAAAATAAAAAATAAAAAATAAATAAAATAAAAAAAAAGAGATGGAAAGGTGAGTAATTTCCACACTTTGCGTATCAGGGGCTGATTGCCAAGGACACCTGCTATTGAGATGATGGATGAGCATTCATCTAGGAGCCAGTTTGCTGGTGTTGCTGGGAAGGATTTTGATTTCCTTGATGGTACAGATCGTGTCAGGCACATTTTCTCAAGCTTCATTGGTGTATAGTTTATATATTGCAAAATGCACCCATTCAGTCATTGTCAGTCTGTTTGCATAAGTGTGCAACCCAACCCCACAAGCTAATCTGAGGATGCTTTTATCACCCCAGAAAGAAAGCATACACCTAATTGCTGTCACTGGATCTAGTGTCACACCTAGTTTCATGTAGTTCATAAGTATGTTTAGGGTCAACTTTTCTTTTTAAAGATTTATTTTTATTTATTTGAAAGAGTTACAGAGAGAGGTAGTGACACACAGAGAGAGGTCTTCCATCCACTGATTCATTCCCCAGATGGCTATAAAAGCCTGAGCTGAGCCGATCCAAAGCCAGGGGCCAGGAGCTTCTTCGATGTCTCACACACAAGCGCAGAGCCCCAAGGACTTGGGCCATCTTTCACTGCTGTAGCAGAGAGCAGGATTGGAAGTGGAGCAGCTGGGACTAGAATCAGCATGCATATGGGATGCCTGCACTTCAGGCCAGGGTTTTAACCCAGCCCAGCCCCTAGGGTCACTTTGAAGAATGGCGCTTTGTCACTCCCCCTCTTCATGGAGGAATGACACAGGACCCTGTGTTGTTCTTTCATCTGCTTGGCGCTTCCCGGGTTTTCTGCTGGTTCTTCCCGGGTTGGCTACTGTCCCTTCCACCTCCGTGGAAGGGCGGTTCCCCCTGCCACTTTCCCCACTTCCACGGGGGAGCGGCACACTGCCGGCTGGCTCTCTTGGGGGCTGCTCAGATGTTATCCGGATGTTCCCCTTAGATGTTCCTGGTGCATGTTGTCTCTCTCCTCCTTTATAGTCCTCTTCCACCAATCCCAACTCTGCTACCCACATGACGAGTACGCTGCTCTCCTCCAATCAGGAGCAGGATCAGCTCCTGCAGGTCATCACTCAAGTTGGCAAGAGGCAGCTGTGTAGAAGTTGTTTACTCCCTTCTCAGTGCCATATTGTGGGAGAGCAGATGCATAGAATAAGTCTTAATTCCAGTAACTTAGCCTAGTCTGAGTTGCTCCCCACAGCACTTGTGTCTGGTAAGTCGATAGTGAACTGATTTCTGGTGGTTAAAGACATTCTCATAAAGCCATGTTTCCCCTGGCCACAGTTCAATCTGAAGCCAGCACACCCACTTGCTGGCCCCTGGTTCCTGAATGACAATGGAGAGGTGGAGCAGTGGGAAGAGCCTCCCTTGCACATCAGGAGCCGTAAGGGACAACAAATAATAAAGAATATTCTTTCAGTGGGACAGCTAAAGTGATCATAGGAAGATAGTCTTAAAAATTCTATTTGTTAATTCCATCTCCACTCAGTTGCTCTCCAGGTTGAGACACTCGATATTTCAGTTCGCAGGGAGTGTGAGCTTATTTGGTCAGATGGCAGCTTGCCAGCGCTGTTTCATTTTAAGGTGCCCTGCAGAATGTTTCTTTCCAAAAAGGTTTAAACTGGCCTCTCCATCACCAGTTGAACTCCGTACTGTGTTTTGACCCAGCAGAGAACCTCATAACCACAGCCCACGTTCTTCCATGCGGTTTCCTAATGGACTGGCCCTTGTGTCCACAGAATGTGTCACTCTTGCTCCCTGCCCACGACACTTCTCTGGGGATCATCCCAGGTCAGTCTGTGCCCTGTTCTCTTGGGAGCGCTGGCAGTGCCCAGGGACTGAGGAAGGAAGTGACTTTGGATTGGGACAGGTCACAGGTTAGAGAATTAGTGGACATGGGCTTGTTGGAAAACTGTTGGGCTAAGCTTTCTCCTTTTCCAGAAAGTACTGACAATCATAGAGGGCAAGGTGCTAGTACTACATTTCAAAACTGCCCTTTGAAAACTTGGCTGTCTGCCTGCCTACTGCAAAGGTCCCACTCAAGAAAGCTCCCTTGGCATGCCAGACTGCACGCGGATTGCTTCACACAGGAATTCTGGCAGTTACACTGCTAGGACAGAGGGATGGTTAAGGCCAATGGAGAGCACCTTTTATGAAGGTGGTATGAAGACTCTGTGTGTTTTGTAGAGGGTGGCCACATGCACTCCAGTTAGTGTGGACTTGATCACTTTTTCATGAAGCCTTGGAGCAAGATGAAGCTGGCTTTTTTCAGATAACCACAATCATCAGACATGGGAGATGGGGAGAAGTAGGGGACTTGGGTGAAAAGACGAAGTGTGGGGGTTGTCTGTGGCATGGCTCACTCAGGCGTGCATTGATTTGTTTTGTCTTAGGCAAGGGGCAACACTGCTCATTGCTGCATTACAGGCTGTGGGCTATTGTGTCTCTTTAACTGTCTGGTCTTCCATCAGCCGCATTGATACTGGAATTTCTCCTCCTCTCTGCTTAGGTATCTTCATACTTTCTTGGAAAATTAAGTGGAAAAGCTGGTGCTTCTTTCTCTTATGCCACCATTTTTACTGTTCCCAATCTGTGACTTTAGGAGCACCTGTGTTTAAGGGCAAGTCTCTGGGAAGCACAGAGTTTCTTGAATGGGGACGGCCCCCTTGAGAACTTGGAGAATTTAGGAAAAATGAGGGCCGAGATGGGTGGGCCAAAGTGATCCCATACAGTCAGGAGTCCTGGATAACAGGTCTTTCTCTTGCTCAGAGTCGAGTCACGTTTGGAAGCTAGGAATAAGGAAATTGCTTAAGCTTTTGCTTAATTTGCTATATTATTGCATATACCAGTAATCTGAGATCCTTGTTGGATAAAAGAAGAATTTCTAAAATGTACTCTGACATTACAGAGGAAGAAGCCCCAGATGATCAGCTTAGCATATAGATTTTTCTGAGCAGTGGTTTGTATTTCTTTCATCAAGGCAGTTTGAGCTTCCAAGTCACTTCCCGAGTTTGAATCTTTACCACTTACCATGGCTAGGACTCAACACAGCACTAAGATGCAGACCAGAGGTACAGGGGTCTTCACAAAGTTCATGGAGAATGTGGATTATGGAAAAATTTTGCACAGATTTCAAAGTTTATAGCACCAAAATACTGACTTGAATTCCATTTTCCCATGAACTCTGAGAAGTGCTTATCTCATGAGCATTTGTCTTGTGAGCATTTAGGCAGTTGCAGATAAAGCATTTTGTGTACTTCTTGACTTAGAGTCAATAAATAAATACTCAATAAAAATTAACCAGGGCTGGTGCCGTGGCTCACTTGGTTAATCCTCCGCCTGCAGTGCCAGCATCCCATATGGGCACTGGTTCTAGCGTCAGTTGCTCCTCTTTCAGTCCAGCTCTCTGCTGTGGCCTAGGAGGGTAGGAGTAGAAGATGGCCCATGTACTTGGGCCCCTGCACCCACCTGGGAGACCAGGAAGAAGCACCTGGCTCCTGGCTCCTGGCTTTGGGTTGGCACAGTGCCAGCTGTAACAGCCATTTGGGGAGTGAACCAATGGAAGGAAGACCTTTCTCTCTGTCTCTCTCTCTCTCACACTGTCTATAACTCTACCTGCCAAATAAAAAAATAATCAATGGCTGTTATTTCTACTAGGACTATAAGCAGTGTATACTGGATGGCATATAAATGTAAGAATAGCAAAGTGTCTCTGCAAATGTAGATACTAGCATGAAATCAATACCCTGGCTTATCTAGTACCCATCCATGGGACAGGCAGAGGAGACTGCTGGCATCCCCGCCCCTCACTGCTACACCAGGGGCAAGTGACTACATGAAGACCTGTATAAGGCCTCCTGCAGCAGACCTCAATGCCCTGACCTAAGGTCATGGGATAAGTTGGGGGGTGGGGGGGTCCTTTATTTTATTTTGTAGTCACTGAGGCCTACAGTGCCTAGGTAGACACAGAGCCCAGCCCCAGACTCCTGAGCCTACCCACATCCCTGTAAGTCACAAGACAGAGAAGAGCTGAGGCCCACACCATGGCATTCCCCCCACACATAGTTGCTGAAGTCCATGCCGTAGCTCCCAGCCATGAGTGTTCTTGCTCACTTGCACACATGTTTTCTGACATGGTATGTGACAGGACCTGAGGTAGGGGCTGGAGATGACAGCCACTGAGAAGGGAGTCAATCCCTCACAGTTCCCATGTGGAGGGAACCTGCCCAGCCTATGGCGGAACTACACAGAGAAGCATGGCGGTTGGAAAAGAAAGGAGAGAGAGCTATGTGCAGGAGGCTTCCCTATTCCTTCCACAGAGGGGCTCGGGTCAGGTAGGGGAAGCAGGCCAAGGATGGCCTGGTTTGCACAGTGTCAGTGGTTGTGGAGCAGAGATGGTGTACTTAGCTGCCAGGTGCCTGGCGCTGGGGTGGAGGGGCAGGTAGGATGTGGCCTTCAGCAAGAGTGCCTGGTAAGGAGGCGGCTGGGGTGTGCACTTGGGATTGGTTGGTCTTTGGAAAGTACCTTCCTGGTGAGTTGTTTACCATCTCTAGGACCTGGCTCCTCCGGGAGGGGCAGAGCCATAGGGGCCAGATGTCAAGGTGTGGGATACAGGACACAAAGACCTGGAATGATAAAACACATTGCTTCTGCCTAAGTAGCTAAATACCTGGAGCCCTGACTTCTCTATCAGAAGCCAAGGAGGGTATATTTTCTGATTTGGGTGCTTTCTGGCTTTGAGCCCCTCACACAGACCTCCCATCTCCAGCATCTCTCCTGGTAGCCGCCCTGTATGTCCTATAGGCATCGCAGGTGGACACCAAATTTACTGTCTTCCTCCCCAAAGAGCCACATCGGTCTGGGCTTCCTGTCTCAAGGCCATGCCATCGCTCTGCCCCCACCTGCACCAGTCTGGGAATCCATCAGCTTTTATGCCTTTCCCACCTCCCTTGCCCGTACTGTCTCTCATGGAGACCTGTGGTCCCATCACCCCATCAGGTCCATTTGCCTTGACACAAATGACTTTGCCCACATGCCTTTCTCCCCAGGCCCCCAACCCCTGTCCCTGCCAGGATTCCTGGGGTTGAGTCTCATCTGGTATCTGGCCTCTCTTCTCCTGCATTATCTTTTAACGCCAGACCCTGACACATCTCTCCCTATTTAAAAGCCTTGGCTGGCTTCCTGGTGATTACAGAGTCAAGTTCAAAATGATGGGCAAGGCCCTTCACAATCAGATGCCAGCCACCCTCTGGACAGGCGAGTTGCTCCCTTACTGTGGGAGGGGTCGCCCTCAATGTGCCCCTGACTGTCCCTCCCAGTGCACGCCTGTGGTCCCTAAGGCCGAGTTCCTGCATAAGCTCCGCTGGGAGGCATTCCCCAGCCCTGACTTTAACCATCTCCTAATACTACATGACAGGAATGATCGCTGAGTCCCTTGGTTACTTTCCACCTGTGGCTCTTCTGCCACATTGTATGGGGGTGTCAGCAGGGGCCTGTAGGCATAGTACCATAAGAGGAGTCAGCCCAAGTTCCAGGAAGCAGTTTTGGAAGTGGATTCTCAAAGATGGAGATGAGGTGTTTGCTTTTTAAGGTTGATTTATTTGAAAGGTGGAATGATAGAGATAGAAGACAGAGAGAGAGAGCAACTGATCCATCAATCTTCCATCCACTAGTTCACTCCACAAATGGGCGTAACAGCCAGGGCTGGGACAGGTAAGCTGAAACCAGGAGCCAGGAACTCCTTCCAGGTCTCCCACATTAGTGGCCAGGGACTTGAGTAACTTGGGCCATGATCTGTCACCGCACAGAGACACACTGACAGGACGCTGGATCAGAAATGCTGAGTAGCCAGGACTTGACCCAGAGACTGGGTTATGGGCTGTGGGGATCCCAAGCAGTGTCTTTGCCTGCTGCACAACAACAGCAGTCCCAAGATGAGTTTATTGAGATGGAGAAGCAGTGAGAGACTGAGAAGGCAGAGGATTTGATGGCCCTCAGGACCCAGTGAGAGTGGGGGTATCAGTGTGGAAAGATGTTCAAGCTGGCTAAGCACTTGGTGCCCTTGATTAGGTACCCTTGTGTTTCTCAGTGTTACATGTGGCTTGGGGGAGCAGACAACCACACATGATGCCTCCAGAGTTCCTTGAAGTCAGTGAGAGAGGCATTTAGGTGACCTGTCTCCCACATGAACCAAACCTTGGTGCAATGTATTGGGGGACATGTGTCTTCACAGTGCTGTGCCCTCCTAGCTGGATTCATCACACTGTCACTGCAATCGGAGGGACTTTTCAAACCCTCCTCTGCCAGCAGTCTGCTATATTAATTGGCCACCAGAAAGTTCTTAATGGTCAAGTGCTTTGAAAAATATGCTACTCTCCCTATGGCTCCACGTGCCCAGCTTTGCCTTTAATCATCAGACATACTTGGGAGTCTGATCCTAGTTAAGGGTCAGCCTGGCCATGCCTGTCACTGGTACACCCTTCAGGATGTCATATCACCTCCTGGAACTTTGGTTTCCTCTGAGTAAAACAGAGCAAGATTGACTCTTAGCTGGAGTAAAGACTTAGATACAAGTACTCCAGAGAAAGCCACCACTCCTGCCATGAAGTTAGTAGAGGGAAGAGACTCATTTTTGGTGATATCATTGTTGCTGGGCTCAGCTGAGCCCATTGCTGATTCTTACCTGGGCCAGATGGACATTTGATGCCTGCTGGTGGAATTCTGGGAGTCTGTGAAGTTGGATAGCATCAAGAGAGGCAGAGTTTGAGGGAAACAGATCATAACCTCACCTTTTCCTTTTCTTTGGTTGTCCTCATGTGTTTTATTACATGTTGCAAAAACACTTGAAAAAACCTTGTGTCGCATATCACTATTAGGGGTAGGGCTGGCTGATGCTTTTCCCTCTAGCTGGTTTGTTGGAATTGAATACCACTTGTTTCAACAAGTGGAGGCTGTGCAGTCTCTTCATTTTATGTTTGTCAAACTCCAGATTCTAGTTGACAGCCCTATGCATTACACTTCTAAGTAAAATCGTGCTTTTTACTACAGATAAACACCCATTCTCGATTTCTAGTATGCAGTGCCATTCCTGGCAGGGTAGTCGGTGTGTGCCTATGCATGTGCATGTCTGCTTATGAGAGGAAGCAGATGTGTGTGGAGCATTTGGGTCTGTTAATTAGAAATCCAGTTAGATTATAAAAGTATGATAGAATAAGCCAATTAGGGTAGTTGCCACTTTTTTTTGACTAATAACTACTAAAAAGTTTCCTCCCTTTGTGGGGGCCCTAGTAGTTGCCTAACATTTGCACATTTATGAGGAGCTCCAAAGACAGTAGCAATGAAAATTGGTGCAGGACACAGATTTCTGTCCTGACTTCCTGTTATAACCCAGTGTCATTCTCTTCTACCTTTTGTCAGCTCTGCGCTTTCTCTCTAGGAAGAACATTAGTGAAAAGCACAGAAACCAGTGACTCTTGTGGCTGTGGAATTTAAGTGGAGCAGAGAGCAGAGCAGGACCTCCCGGGCCCACTGGCTGGCCCTCCACACTCCTGAGCTTGTTTTGTGAACTTGAAGGAAGCAGTGTTCCAGACAGGGAGGGAGCAGAGAAAGGGTGGGAGAAGCTATGGGGCAAATGTTTTACAACCTGAACCTCAGAACTGTGATCCCCCAAGGAGAGCACTACTTGAAGGCAAGAAAAAAAAAGTCAAATGGCTTCTCAGGGATTTTGCTTTCCATGTACATAAAAGCCATAGTTTCTGTACAGCTGGCAGTATTTCGAGCACTTAGATTTCAGTTCTGTTCAATATGAAAGAAGAATCGACTGATGTTCATTGCTTTTCCATAACTAGTGTAAAATATGTATATGCTTATCTTTATTTTTATAATATGCAAATGAAATTATATTTATACAGTTTTAATCTTCTAGCGTTAGTTGACACTGGGTGCAATGCTTTGCATGAGAACTTTGCCTAGATGGGGCCCATCTCATTTTTCCGCACCAGCAAGTCTTGTTTGTTCTTTCTTTATTCTTTAATCTGCCTTCTCAGATTCAGAAAAAGAAAAGATATCTGTCTAGGAGCCCAGGGTCTGGAGAGATTGCCAGCAATGAGCAAGGGCCTGACATGTGGGTCTCAGACATTATCCCCACCCTGCCTGTGAGTCACCAGGGGTCCCCTCCCTTTCCTCGAACAGCCTGAGTGCATGGGCACCCTGATTCCTTTCAGTAACTTAAGAGCATCAGGGACCCATTCTGGATTGTGCCAAGAACTCTACTGTTAAGTCTCCATCTTGGCTAGAACAGTCTGAGATGTAGCACAGCACTTTGAGCCCCCCCACATCTGGTCAGCAGACCTTCAGAGAGGGGACTGCCTAATTGGAGAGTGACATTGCTCCTGAGTTACTGGTACACACGGAGCCTCTCATTGGACCAGTAAGACCCTGGTTTTTTTGTCTTGTTTTGTTTTGTTTTTGACAAGCAGAGTTAGACAGTGAGAGAGAGAGACAGAGAGAAAAGTCTTCCTTCTGTTGGTTCACCTCCCAAATGCTGCTACTGCTGGCACGCTAAGCCCATCCAAAGCCAGTATATGGGAAAGAAAAAATACCAAGAAAAGAAGAATGCAAAGTCTAGAATCCAACAAACACCACCAACTCTCTGCTATGGCCTGAGAAACCAGTAGAAGATGGCCCAAGTCCTTGGACCCTGCACCTATGTGGGAGACCCAGAAGAAGCTCCTGGCTCCTGGGTTCAGATCAGTGAAGCTCCAGCAATTGCAGCCAGTTGTGGAGTGAGCCATCAGATGGAAGACCTCTCTCTCTCTCTCTTTCTCCCTTTCTCTCTGTCTCTCCACTCTCTATGTAACTCTGACTTTCAAATAAAAAAGTAAATCTTTAAAAAAAATCTTGATGCTTTCTTCACTGATCCCCTAGATTTCTAAATCAGCTTGTGGATTTGCAAGTGTTGAAGTTCCCTTTTCCCTGAGCTGTCTTTCATGGGCTCTTCACAAAAGTCCTACCACACCCCTTACCCCCCACCACCTTGTAACTATTACCTAACCCCATGCCCCCCAACCCCCGGGCCTGTGTGTGAGGCAGAAAGGGTGGGCCCCTCAGGTACCCTATCAGAGGCTCTGTTGCTCCTGATTTGCAGATGAGAAGACAGCAGAGGAAGAAGCTTGTGGCCGCAGAAGCAGTAGCCCCAGACCAAGAAGACCTCCAGACAGTTAGGGAGAGCCACCCACTGTCCTAGCTGCACACACACATTACCAGGGAAAAGCAGAAACCATGGGGTGGCTGGCATTTCCAAGGGAGTTGTGCAGCCAGAGGTGGGCTCCCAGGGAGAGACTGCCCTAACAGCTGTAGCCAGATAACACCAAGGACTCGGGATTTTCGCCACTGCTGTCCCCGCCTTTGGGAGAGCACTCAGGAAGCATCCATCATCCATTTGGGCTCTGTTTTTCTTTGGCAAGCAACTCTGAGTTCTTTAAACTTGCTGAGCAAGTCACACAGATAAGCAGATGTTGATGATGACAACTAGAAACGCATTATTTATCACCCATCTTGTTCCCACCCGAAGCTGTTCTGTTTCAGGTTTCCTGAGCTTTGAAAGCAGGGTACCAGACACAGGATGGCAGCTCTAGTGCTGAATTCAAATGCCTGGGGTTTCCTTCTCCTATGACAGTTTCTATCTCCCATGAGGGAGGCTGCCTGGTGGAACTTGACTTTGCAATGAGTAGGAAGGGGGTGTGGTGGGCAGAGCATGAGACAGTTCCCCTGGTGACACACACCATATTAGAATACAGTCATGCACCACATAGGTTGTTCCAGTCTGCAATGGTCCACCCATGTATACAATGTTAGTCCTGTAGGAGCCTACCACTAGTGACCAGTTATATCCTGGAGTCTGCTTGTGTCAGCACACTCCATGATATTTGTACAACATTAAAAGTTCACCTAACAGTGCACAGTTCACGTCTCAGTGCACTCTTGTCAGTGACACTACTGCTGCATGTGGCCCTTCTATGAAGCATCACCCTCTTTATCTTATATCCATGTACAAGAAATATTTTTGAGTGAAATGTGTTTTGCTCTATGCAATGAGAATAACGCCTAGTTTCCCACATTGCTCTGTAAGCTATTTGCGTCTTCTGAGATACTAAACACCTGCTGCTCTTTAAAAGGGCTCTGAGGTCCAAGAATTTGGGGAATAATGCACTAAATAAAGCAGAAAAGTCCTTCCTGCAGGACTCAGAGGCCATTTAAGATGCTGATGTGCATGATGAGTCTGCAAAGGGGCAGAGAGGGCACAGCGTGTCCTCGTGTTTGTGTGTCTGAGCATGGAGGGGATCCTTTCTTGCGAGGTGGCTGTGGACGTGGGTGTGCACCACCCACATGGCCACAGGAGGCTGCCTGAGGCCTTTCAGATGACCACAGCCTGCTTTTGTTTCTGTCACACAGGAGACATTGTGGCTAAGAGTGCTGCATCCAGACTGCGCCCAGCTGAGTCTTGTGCCCCAGTTTTCTCGTGCGTCAAAAAGAGAACACAATCAACCTCCTACACTTGGTAGGAATATTAAATGAGATACCATGGGTGTATTGCTAACCAAATGCAGCTAATGTTATTCTGGTGCATAGTTCTCTCTCTCAGAAAAAAAAACACCTCATCAATCTAAGATACATTATCTTTCAATATCTACAACTTCTTGATGTAATTGTACAATACCTTTACAACCTTTAAAAGAATAAAACTTTCTGAGAACCTGAAAACATGTACCATAAAAAATTCACCATAACTCTTTTTTTTTAAAAAAAAAAAAAAAAGAGCAGACTATAAATTTAGAGACTTCTACAGTATCCAGCTGGAATTTTTAACGATTTTTGTCTTTATTACATGTATTAATTGACTATTTGCACTGATGATCAAATCTTTGCTTTAAAAATGAATGCTAAGTAAAATATGAAGTGAATATGTACAGGTTATACATAAAGCCAGAAAAAAGTCAGGAAACTAGCTGCAATTATGAAAATGTATGTGAATGTCTGGCTCACACAATGAAGAGACCAGGACCACTGAACTGATGTGATCCCACTGGGTTGACACACTCTGCATGGAGATCAGGTGATTGGCCTGAGTGAGTCTAGAGGACCCCCAAGAGCTTTTTTTCTTTTCTTTTTTTTTAAGATTTATTTACTTGTAAGTCAGAGTTACACAGAGAGAAGGAGAGGCAGAGAGAGTCTTCTATCCGCTGGTTCACTCCCCAGTTGGCCACAACGGCCAGAGCTGCACTGATCCAAAGCAAGGAGCCAGGAGCCAGGAGCTTCTTCTGGGTCTCCCATATGGGTGCAGGGTCCCAAGGACTTGGGCCATCTTCTGCTTTCCCAGGCCATAGCAGAGAGCGGGATCAGAAGTGGAGCAGCCAGGACTTGAACTAGCACCCATATGGAATGCTGGCACTGCAGACAGCTGCTTTACCCACTTCACCACAGTGCTAGCCCCTGAACAGAGCTTTTAAAGGTAGATTTCTTTGGGCTGGCACTGTGGTGTAGTAGGTTAAGGCTCTACCTGCGGTACTGGCATCCCATATGGGCATCAGTTCGTGTCCTGGTTGCTCCACTTCACATCCAGCTCTCTGCTAATGTGCCTGGGAATGCAGTAGAAGATGGATCAGGTGCTTGGGTCCCTGCACTCTTGTGGGATACCAGGAAGAAACTCTTGGCTTCTGGCTTTAGATAAGAGTGAACCAGTGGATGGAAGATCTTTCTCTTTCTCTTTCTCTTTCTCTTTCTCTTTCTCTTTCTCTTTCTCTCTCTCTCTCTCTCTCTCTCTCTCTCTCTCTCTCTCTCTCTCAAACTCAGCCTCTCAAATAAATAAATCAATCTTTAAAAAAAAGAATTATTTAAAAAAAGATTCCTCCCCCCCAGGGACTAGCATTTGGCACAGGGGTTAAGAGATCCCTTGAGAAGCCTGTATCCAATCTCAGATGGAGCACCTGGGTTTGAATTCCAGCCCTGCTTCCAATTCCAGCTTTCTGCTAAAGCTGTCCCTGGGAGGCAGCAGATGATGGCTCAAGTACTTGGGCCCCTGCCAGCCCTGTCAGAAGGCCAGTTACTGGCTCCTCACTTTGGCCTGGACCTACCCTGGCTGTCATGGCCATTTGGGGAGTGGACAAGTTGTTAGAAGGTCTCTGCTTGTGTCTGTGCCTCTCCCCCACTCCGCCTTTCAAATAAAAAAATGAAAACTAAAAAATAGTATCCCAGTTTTAAAATTTCCAACAGAAAAATTATTGTGGTCAAATAGACAGAGACTCTCTGTTCCCCAGCTCCCTATGGGAGGAGGGGTACAGCTTTACCTTGAGCAGGATGGGCTGCTGGTATTCCTCATCTTACCCAGCTGCTTAAGATGGGAGCCCTTTCCCAAGTCCTCTTGCACTCACAGGGCAGGGCCAAGAACATGGGTCTGACTGCCCTGCCCAGCTCCCACACTGGGCGAGGCTCCCCATCAGTAGAGGCAGGAGACGGAAGGCAAAGCTCCAGTCTGTCCCTGCAGTGGGGTCTCTGCAGACACATCAGTGTCTGTGGGGTCAGACTGCAGTGGACTCTGGTTGCCAGCTGTATAGAACTGCAAGTCCAGTCCCTGAGCATTGTAATCCCTGGGATCTTTCACTTCCTGAGGCTGTCCAGCTCTTCTGTTTCTCAATTCTCCAATTCTGGGTTCCCAGGGGCAACTTCGGTGCCAGATGTCCCCCTTGAGGTCATAATCCTCCTTTATGTCCCTGTGCGACTTCCCTGCTCCCTCTCAATCTAGTGTAAACCTACTTTAGGCTGGCTTGGTGTTGAACTCTGTAAAAACAAACTTAAGAACTGGCGATTTAGTAACTGCACTTTTGTGGCTGGGAGGCGTCAGGGGAAAGAACGAGGTGGGGTTTGTGGGTCTCAGAGGAAACATGATTAAAGGGGCAACAGCCTGGTTGCAGGGTCCCTCCTAGAAGGCCCCTCTGCCAGTCAGTCCCAGGGCAGGGCGCAGGCCTCTGTCCAGGGGAAACATCAGTGTTCTGAGTCCTGAGGACACTCGCGTTGCTTGGGGCAGTCTGGAAAACCACTGCCTAAGATGGAGACCTGGGGGTTGGTGGAGGATGCTGGGAGCCCCGTGATGCTAGCGAGCAGCCGAGAAGCCCGGAGCTCCTACAGGAGCTGCAGAGGAGCGGAGTCCGGGAGAGGGGGAAGGCCAAGTGCCTGCGCCAGGCTGCAACCCCTCAGGGGCAGGACTGAGCAGGCCTGAAAGCAGCCTCAAGCCACACGGACCAATCAGCACATAGCTGAGGCCTCCCTGGCAGAAGGGGCTGATCCTCACCATCCCACTTGTGCCTGGGTGGAAGGCTTTGGGCAGGCTGTTTAGGAGGTGATAGGGTCGCTAGCAGGGAGCCCTCGTGAATGGCATTAGTGCCCTGGTAACAGATGCCCAGGAGAGCACATTGGCTTCTGCTGCCTGCACGACACCTTCTACTGAGCAGAGAGCAAGCTCATCAGACACAAAACCACCGACGCCTTTTTCTTGGACTTCCCAGAGTCTAGAAGTGTGAGAAACAAACTTCTAGTGTTTGTAAGTTTCATAGCCTAAGGTGTTCTCTATAGCAGTCCGAATGGACTAAGGCCGCATGCGCTTGCTGGAAGCTGTTTTGCTGTTTGGGGCAGTGGAAAGCCAGCACCGGAGAAGACCTGTGCATAGGGCTGGTTTTCCCGTGATTGCAGATCCTCCATCCTCACGCTGGGTTACACACCCTCACCCTCGAGGCCTGCTCACAATATTTCTTCTTCATAGCATTCCCTTCACCAGCTGAATGATCACCCCTTGTCCTGGTCCAGCTCACTTGCTACCTCCTCCTTGTTGCCATCTAGAATCTTTCAGGTGCAGTCACCTTTCCTCTTCCCCATACCACCCAGTGCCTCAGTGGGCAACACAGCAATTGTATCATCTGTCTCTGAGCTGAAGTTGTTTCTGTGCCTATTTCTTCTTCAGAAACTTAAGCCCTAGAGAGGAACAACTGGGCCTGGGTCCCCTCTCCCTAGCACCTATTCCAGAATCTTCCATGCAAGATCTATTCCATGCATATAAATTAAAATTATTTCCTATTTGAATCTAGGGAGGGTGGGAGTAAGGAAGATATATTATTCCCAGCTTCTACATCCAAGAATATGGCCATGAAGCTTTATCACCCTATCTGCTATAGTAAAATGAAATAGTGATGTGTAATTAAAGACATTAGTCCAGCTCCTTCCTTTGTACAAATACAAATTCTCACTCACTCATGGACACACACTTGCCATTTTTCAGCCTTGGCACGTGGTCACTCTTGCACAGCAAGGAAGAGAGCATAATGAAATATTTCCCATTGCTTTGGACTGGCAAAACTGTGTTTTACAATTACATGAAAACAAGCTAATGTGATGGCACTGCTGAGGTTTAATGGTTTGGGGTCAGGAAATTACAGTTCCCTGGTTACACATTTCCCTGCAGATTGGTTTACATCTCATCAGAAAGGAATCTTGCTTTGGAGTTATTCCTTCATGCTTTGGGGCTGATTATAAATAAGGGACTGGGGAAATGACTTCTTATGCTACCCTTGATCTTAGCCAAAATGACTTCTTAAGTGACTTCATTTCTTCCTGAGAGACAAATATGCAGAGAAGTGCACTCAGCTTCCAGAAGGCACCAGAAAATTCCATGAACTACCTTTATGAGGCAGCAACATAAAGAATGATAAGGATGGTTTCTCAGCTGGTCAGATTTGTCTTTCAACTGACCTGTCAAACCCTGTGGACCTTGCCAGTACCCCAGGGACATCAGCTACAGACACAACTAGCAAGGCACTAGGAACAGCACCTGACGTGTGAACAGAAAACCTGGTTAAAGACCGAGAGAGGTCCCAAGAAGCCATAGGACCCCAGGCAATAACATGTAACTTCTCAAGGACATAGAGCGTATGTCTATGTATGCAATGATTGCTTGGGCTTCTTTGCACTGAGCTGAACCTATGCCAGTTCATTAGACTCCTATCCCACATCTACCAAATCCCTGGAGCCGACCCATCAACACTGGGGTCATTGTTCTAATTGTGCTGACTCACACACATATTCTGACCTGGTTCTCTTTGTAACTAACTCTGTATTTGCCACACTGTGGCTGAAGCAATGGGATTTGACTGAATCTGGAACAGCTTTCCCTTGTCCAAACATGGCATTAAAGCAATGGCTCTGGAACTTCTGCCTTAACAGATAATCAATGAATAATTTATATGATCACTGACATTTAAGGATTTCTTTGGGGATTACTTTGGAGCTCAAAGGCAAATAACTAAATGTTTATGATCTGAACCAAAGAGGTTGGATGAGTGGGACATTGGCTGTGCAGGGACAATCACTTGAAAAATGAGGCGGACATTCTATACCACTCAAGGAAAAAGTAAAGCAGGGCTTACCAGACAAGTTTACAACTCTGGGCATCTCTGTAATACTATCTGAGAAGCTCTGTTTTTGAAACATGGACTGGCAAAACCATAACATGAGGCATCTCTGAAGTCAAGCTAACCAGATGCAATTGCAAACAGACTTGTGTTGCATGATAAGGATTGTAAAATAAGGAAGGTCAAAAGGATCGTGTTAGCAAACCCCCCTTGGTTTTGACATCTTGTGCAGCTGGAGCTATTGGCATTCCCAAACACTATTGTTTTGAGGTTTGCCCTCTTTGTACTCATCTGCTGAGGGAACAATGGAAGCTGGATCACTATAAAAGCAATTGGGAATATCTATCTATAGTCATCAATGTAGGGCCTGGGGTTATGGTTCAGTGGGTTAAGCTGCTGCTTGTGACGCCAACATCCCATATGAGCACCAGTTTGAGTTCTGGCTGCTCCACTTCTAATCCAGCTCCCAGCTAATGTGGCTAGGAAAGCAGTAGAAGATAGCCTGACTACTTGGGCCCCTGCACTCACTGGAGAGACCTGGATGGAGTTCCAGTCTCCTGACTTCTGCCTGGCCCAGCCCCTATTGCTGTGGCCATTTGGGGAATAAACCAAATGATGGAAAGTCTCTTTGTCTCTCTATGCCTCTCCCTCTTTCTCTGTGTGTCACTCTTTCAAAGAAAATAAAATATTTTTAAAAACCAATGTGTTCAACTGCTTTCATCAAGTTGCTTGACTCAAATCTATCTCCAAATCTTAGATAGATAGTCAAAGATATATAAGGAGGATTTAAAAAAATTTTGGGAAATGGACTTAAAAGATTATTTTTGATGCAAAAATATAAATCATGCATAGTTTTTTCATAATATACATTTCCCCAAAATTTTTGAAGACCTCCTTGTGTATAATGATGTTTCCAGAAAAAATTTAAAGCAACAATGGGGAATTATTCAGTAAAGTATATGATAGAAAATATTACTAAAATGATGCTTCTAAAGAATGTTTTGGGGCTGGTGCAGAGGGATAGCAGGTAAAGCTGCCATCTGCATTGCTGGCATCTCATATGAGAGCTGGTTTGAGTTCCAGCTGCTCCACTTCCAATCCAGGCTCCAAAGCAGTAGAAGATGGCCCAAGTCCTTGGGCCCCTACACCCATGTGAGATACCTGGAAGGAGCTCCAGACTCCTGGCTTTGGATCAGCCCATCTCTGGCCATTGCAGCCATTTAGGGAGTGAACCAGCAGATGGAGGACCTCTCTCCCTCTCTCTCCCTTGCCCTCTCCCTCTCTCTCTCTTTCTGCCTCTCTGTAACTCTGCCATTCAAATAAATAAATAAATCTTTAAGAAAATGCTTTATGGAGCAGGCCTTGTGGTTCTCCAGTTCTCCACTGTTTGAAACACTTGCATCCCATATTAGAGTGCCTGGTTAAAGTCCCAGCCATTCTGCTTCCAATCCAGCTTCCTGCCAATGTACCTAGGAGGCAAGAGATAATGGCTCAAGTATTTGGGTTGCTGCTGCTACCACCCAGGTATGAGATGGAGTTCCTGGCTCCTGGCCTTGGCCCAGCACAGGCCTGTCTGTTTTTTTTTTTTTCCACAGGCAGAGTTAGTGAGAGAGAGAGAGAGAGACAGAGAAAGGTCTTTCTGTTGGTTCACCCTCCAAATAGCCGCTACGGCCAGTGCACTGTGCCAATCCAAAGCCGGGAGCCAGGTGCTTCCTCCTGGTCTCCCATGCAGGTGCAGGACCCAAGGACTTGGGCCATCCTCCACTGCCTTCCTGGGCTACAACACAGAGCTAGACTGGAAGAGGAGAAACCGGGACAAAATCTGGTGCCCCAACCAGGACTAGAACCCAGGGTGCTGGTGCCGCAGGTGGAGGATTAGCCAAGTGAGCCATGGTGCCAGCCCAGGCCTGCCTGTTGAGGCCATTCTCTCTCTCTCACTCTTGCTCTCTCTAGCTCTCTCTCTCTCTTCCTCTCTCTCCTCTCAACCTCTCTCTTGATTTCAAATAAATACTTTCTTAAAAGTGTTTTATAATATACATTTTTGTTGCATTGTGAGCTAATATAGCTTTTTCTAATACATGAAGACAATGATACAAGACAACATAAGCAAAGATTACTTTTGATTTGGAAGGAGGGTGATTTTTTCCCCTTCTCCTTTACTCTTTGCTCTACTTTCCAAATACTCACCATGAGGTTTACCTTGAGAGGTGAGCACTTGGCCTAGTGGTATGGGGATATCCAGCTTCAGTTCCTGGCTCTGGCTCCTGACTGCAACTTCCTGCTAATGCAGACCCTGGGAGGCAGAGGTTATGGCTCAGCCAACTGTGTTCATGTGGGACTAAGACTGAGCTCCTGGCTCCTGTCTTGGGCTCCAGCCAAGCCTTATTTTTCTTTAAAGAATTATTTATTTATTAGAAAGAGTTACAGAAGGAGAGAGTGAGAGTGAGAGAGAGAGAATGATAGACAGAGAAAATGACTGAGGGGATCAATCTTCCATCTCTGGTTCACTCCTCAAATGGCTGCAATGGCCAGGGCTGGGCCAGGCCAAAGCCAGGAGCCAGGAGCTTCTTCTGGGTCTCCCACATGGGTGCAAGGGTCCAAGGATTTGGGCCATCCTCTGCTGCTTTCCCAGGCCATGGCAGGGAGCTGGATAGTAAGTGGACCAGCCAGGACTTGAACCAGTGACTATATGGCATGCTGGTGCTGCATATGGCAGCTTAACCCACTATACCGCAGCATCATCCCCTCAGCCCTGACTATTGTGGGCATTTGAGAGAGTTAAACAGCAGATGAGATCTCTCTCTCTCTCTCTTTCTCTCTCCTTCTCAAAGAAATTTTATCCTAAAATTATAAAAATAACTTAAAAACCAACAACTGATGCTTATCCCTTTAATAATGACCCCTCATCATTTGACACAAGTTTGTGTCCTGGCTCATCCCCCACTCTCCCCTCTCCCTACAGATACACTGAAATGAGAAATTCAAAACCATAGGCCTCGCTTCAGCAGTGTAGTTACAAATGTCACAGCCCATACAGACACAGTTCCTGGGAAATCCCAAGGTGGAGTGGAGTGGAAGCAATGCCTTATCTGTTTCCAAATGATTGGAGGCCATCAGGAAGAAACCCAGATGGGCATTTATTGGTGACTGTCAACCTCTGAAACCCTAGGCACAGTGAGGTAGAAGAAGAGCAGCTTGCTACCAACACTACTGTGTCCTGGAAGGGGTCCTGGATGATTACACACTTTTTCTTAGGAACTCCAAGAAGGTTCCAGAGATTTCTCCTCTAAGTTTATCTACCCTGAAGAATTCAGGGTGGTACTTGGGAAAAACAGGGTACACTTCAGGCCTACATGAAGCTTTTCTGCATTTTCTGATCTTTTTGTGTGAGAGCGTGCTCCTTTTACTAGAAGATTTTCTATTTTTGACATCATCATCAAGAGGGATATGTAAAAAGGGTGCGTGGAAAAGAAGACTCCGAAGGTGGTGGAAGAGAGAACTTTTTACTTTCTTTTTTATACTTTCTCTGTATTTTCTAAGTGCTTTGCCATGAAACTATATTCCATTTTCCATTAGAAAAAAAATCCTTTAAGTGGATTCTAGAGAAATGTTTCTGTCCATGGCTGGCTATGCTTTTATTTCTGGAGTTAGGAAAGGGATTTTTCTCAGCCACTCAATGGCTCTCATTGACTAGAGGTCCACATACCTCAATTCCAGTGGTGTCTGTCACAGGCATTTACTGAGGATTTGTCAGATACTTAGGACTGTGTAGGAGTTCATTTGCTTCATTCCTTCAAGAAAAGTTTTAGATAGTTGGCATTTTTAATGCATTAATAAATCCATTTGTCTCTGCACTTAAAATGAATACATAAATAAAATCTTTTAAAAAGTATTGATGCATTTCACCAAACAAAAATATTTTGCAAAAAAAATGCCAAACTGAGAGGAAATACTATGAATATTTGCCACAAATAAGAGGCTAATGTCCCTAAAATAAAAATAACTCCTTATTTCAGGCATGGAAAGCCAAGACACTCTGGGGAAAACAACAACAACAACAAAAAAACCTAAATGAAAGATCTCCGCGAGTGAGATCCCAGTGGAAAGAACAGGTCATCAAAGAAGGAGGTACCTTTCTCTGAAGGGAGGAGAGAACTTCCACTTTACCATGGCCTTGTCTAAATATGATCAGAGTAAGTGAACTCAGCGGGCTTCCATAGCCTTGGCAGCTCATGACAAGAGCCTAGGGTGATTACTGATGCCATAAACAAGAGTGTCAATTTGTTAAGTCAACAACAGGAGTTACTATGCACTTACTCCTCATGTAGGATCTTTGTCCTTAGTGTGCTGTACATTGAGATTTAATGCTATAACTAGTACTCAAACAGTATTTTTTCACTTTATGCTTCTGTGTGGGAACAAACTGTTGAAATCTTTACTTAATGTATGCTAAACTGATCTGTGTATAAAGAGAATCAAAAATGAATCTTGATGTGAATGGAAGGGGAGAGGGAGTGGGAAAGGGGAGGGTTGTGGGTGGGAGAGATGTTATGGGGGGGAAGCCATTGTAATCCATAAGCTGTACTTTGGAAATTTATATTCATTAAATAAAAGTTTAAAAAAAAAACTCCTTAGGGAAATGCAGGCCAAAAGTAAGAGAGAAAAGAAGGCAAAGGCACTCACAGATATTTCACCCAAACAGAGGAGAAAAATAGCCTAAACATGGGGAAAGGTGTTTAACTCCACTCGTAATGATGATAATGCAAATTGCAACTTCACTGAGATGCCACTTCTCCTTAATCTGATGGATGGAAGTTTGACAGTGTGACACCACAGTCCCTTAGAGAACTCGTGGGAGCCACGCACCCGCATCCATTGTTGGCAATGGTGCAGCACCTGTAGCAAGGATCCAGGCATGCTCTGTTTAACACTACCTGCTGACCTCGACATTCCACTGCTAATCATTTAGCCTGAAGATATACCTCATGCAAAGTGACAATTCATATACCCAGAGTATTCATTGCAGCAGTGTTTATAATTTCAGAAAATTGGAGTGTGTGTACTTAGGGAGACATTGAATAAGCTATGGTGTATCCACATCAGAAGAATTATGATGTTATGAAGAGATTTAAGATCTTGGGGACTGTGGAAAATCTATAGGTCTGTGGCATAGCAGGCTAAGCCTTTGCCTATGGCACTGGCATCCCATATGGGCATTGGTTGGAGTCCCATCTGCTCCACTTCCAACCCAGCTCTCTGCTTGCTGCCTGGGAAAGCAATGGAAGATGGCCCAAGTGCTTGGGCTTCTACACCCCTATGTGAGACCCAGAAGAAGCTCCTGGCTCCTGGCTCCTGGCTTTGGATCGGCACAGCTCTGGCTGTTGTGGCCATTTGAGGAGTGAACCAGTGGTTGGAAGACACCTCTCTCTGTCTCTCCTCTCTCTCTGTAACTCTGCCTCTCAGGTAGATAAATCTTTTCTTTAAAAAAAAGAGTTAGGTTCTCTATGAACAAATGGGGAGTAATTTCTGGGATATATTGCTATGTGATGAAAAAGAAACAGTATCTATTGTATAATAACTCTTGTGTATGAAGGAGAGGGAAATAAGAACATGCTCACATACCTGCTAATCTGTGCAAAAAGAACCAAAGGAAGAAGAGACCAGAAATACATGAGAGTGGTTGCCTTCGGAGTTGGAGTATGGGAACAGGGTAGAATAGAGAGAGAATGAATAAGCTCTCCGTGCAGTTTTGATTTCTGGAATCATTTATGTGTCACATACTGAAAGAATCAATGAATAAATAAATGTATTAATAAATGTAGTCAATGAGCAGGTGGCAAAAGTTGAATATGAACAGAAGCAAATAACTCGGCTGCCGCTGTGGCTCAATAGGATAATCCTCTGCTTGCAGCACTGGCACACCAGATTCTAGTCCCGGTCGGGGCACCAGATTCTGTCCTGGTTGCCCCTCTTCCAGTCTAGCTCTCTGTTGTGGCCCAGGAGTGCAGAGGAGAACGGCCCAAGTACTTGGGCCCTGCACCCCATGGGAGACCAGGAGAAGCACCTGGCTCCTGGCTTCAGATCAGTGCAGTGCACTGGCCACAGCATGCTGGCTGCAGCAGCCATTAGAGGGTGAACCAACAGTAAAGGAAGACCTTTCTCTCTGTCTCTCTCTCTCTCTCTCTCACTGTCCATTATGCCTGTCAGAAAAATAAAAATAAATTTTAAAAAAGAAGCAAATAATTCTAATAGTGTTTATTTTTTATTTTTTTATTTTATTTTTATTTTTTTTGACAGGCAGAGTGGACAGTGAGAGAGAGACAGAGAGAAAGGTCTTCCTTTGCCGTTGGTTCACCCTCCAATGGCCGCCGCGGCCGGCGCGCTGCGGCCGGTGCAGCGCGCTGATCGGATGGTAGGAGCCAGGTGCTAGGTGCTTTTCCTGGTCTCCCATGGGGTGCAGGGCCCAAGCACCTGGGCCATCCTCCACTGCACTCCCTGGCCACAGCAGAGAGCTGGCCTGGAAGAGGGGCAACCGGGACAGAATCCGGCGCCCCGACCGGGACTAGAACCCGGTGTGCCGGCGCCGCTAGGCGGAGGATTAGCCTAGTGAGCCGCGGCGCCGGCCATAATTCTAATAGCGTTTAAAATGACAAAAAGCATCAGAAAGAAAGCTCAGAGGAGCTAACCAAATATTTTTGGGCATAGGAATTTCACTTCACATCCTCAATCTAAAGATGAAAACTGTAAGCAATTATTGTAGTAAGTAGTTTTGTTTTTTTCATAGTGATATACATTAGCAATTCTGAAATTGTTATATGTATTGAGCAAATAATGGTATCCAGGGCTTTCTTCTATTATCAGATAATGGGATTACAAATAATGAAAGGGAGAAGGCTAGACCAGCATTGGTTAGAACTGGAGGAATCAGCAAAACCATATGACTTTATATACATAGATACAGAAATTGAAATGAGTCTCAAGACACAGATCTGTGGCCCTGGCTCTGTTTGATGAGAGTGTCTAGAAGCAAGGACACCCCAGTAGCAATGGATACATTCATCCATGCCACCCTCCACTGCCTGGGGCAGGAGCTCCTTGGAGAATGGGCTAACTCCAAGGCTGGAGCATTTTGATGTGGTATAAGGAAGGCAATGCTCCAAGATCGATGGGTCCATGTCAACCAGGAGCCAGATTGAGGAGTTCTCACTGCCCAACTCCAGGGCTATATGAACATAACACAGCAACAGGTTATAATTCATAGACGAAAATTAGGACCCATGACTATTGATGCCACTGCCAGCAAGTGAGTAATTGAATGGAGAGCAGAGAAAGTGCTACCTTACAGTCAGTGGAAATCATCACCCCACCCACCATCACCGTCATCATTGTCATCATCAGAATTGCTTTAGGCAAAACCACCAGGGGATGAATGGCCTAGGGAAATGTTGGAGGTACTGCTGTGGAGGACTTGCCACTGCCTAGGGCAGGACAAGGTTTATGGTATCACACAGGCAGATAGGACCTCACCGGTTCCCAGTGCATGTGCCAGAGCCACAGCATGATCCCCTGACCATGAGCTGAGAACAGACACTGTATCACTATCATGGTGAGAGAGCCCACAGCAACTCAAAGTCTGCTACAAAGTGATTATCTGCACTTTCAAAGACCTCCTTCAGATGTGAAAGACTTGAGAGCTCTTCAGGTGAAAGGAAACCAAGAGAAAACCCCCAAAGTGGTCTTGGACTAGATCCTGAACCAGTGTGCATGTGTGCATGTGTGTGTGAGTGTGCATGTGTGTATGCATGTGCAAGAGAAAGAGCAAAGTGAGGCAATTTATGAAATTAAATACATTCTGTCCATTCAGTGGTACAATTGCATCATTACTAATTCTGTGACTTTTAGAAGTTAACATGGCTATGTACAATGTAGGTCTCATTTTTAGGGGATACACAGGGAAGGATTTGGAAGAAAGAAGGCATGAGGATTGCAATTTACCATCAGATGATGTAAGAGAGAGAGAAAAAAATGTAGAGCAGATGGTATACAGCATTAATATTTGGGGAATCTGGGTGGAGAGGATATCGGAATTTTTTTATTCCATTTTTGCAAAGTTTGCATAACTTTGAAATTATTCCAAAATAAATAATAGTGGTAAAGAGGAAAAAGAAAGTGCCTCTCTCTCTCTCTCTTTCTCTACACAGACATATACATATATGTGGCTGAAGAAAATTTAGCAAAAGTGTTAATAGTGTTTATATCTGCATGGTGGGATTATATATTTATTGAAACATCTCACTTAAAACTAATATCCTCTATGCTTTTATGATTTGCACATAATCAACTGTGAGCATACATTGCTCTTTATAACACCTACTTATTTAAAATCTAGAGGGTGCCACCAGGGTCTCTGGTGCTGGCCTACATGTCACAAGGCGGTTTCCAGGGCCTGTTGTCCTGTCACTGTCACTGTTTGGCTCATGTGTGGATATACCTCTTGGGCTGCACCAGCAGCTGTGGCAGTGCCAAAATATATCTGAATGGGATCGTGATGGTAGGACAGCTGTAGTCTCAAGTGACTTGGCATGTCACATGCTTGTCCCCAAGGTGCTGGCTATGCTGCATGACAGAAGGAATTCTAGAAGTGTCAGCATACTCCTTGGTGCAGAAGTACTCTTGCCACTTTCTGGTGGCCTCAGAGTTTCATGGTGACAAATATGGAGAAGTGAATCTGTGTTGTTCTGACATCCTTTGGGATTTTTTTAAAAACAAAAGTATTACTTATGCAGATGTATGAAACAGGGGATTCCAATTCAATCCCATCGAGGTGGCATGTACCAATGCCATCTCACTGTTCCAGGTGATCAATTTCAGTTCACAGTTGGTCATGGTGGAGGGACTGGGAGTCAAAGGGAGCACATAGACAAGTCTAGTACCTGCTAACGCTAACCGATGGAGTAAATAAAGGGGAGAGTGATCCAACATGGGAAGTGAGATACTCAGCAGACTCATAGAATAGCAGATGTCCTAAATAGCACTCTGGCCTCAGAATCAGCCCTAAAGGCATTCGGATTTGGCTGAAAAGCCCATGAGAGTATTTCAGGCATGGAAAGCCAAGACACTCTGGCAAAAGATCTCTGTGAGTGAGATCCCAGTGGAAAGAACAGGTCATCAAAGAAGGAGGTACCTTTCTCTGAAGGGAGGAGAGAACCTCCACTTTGACTATGACCTTGTCTAAACAAGATAAGAGTCGGAGAACTCAGAGGGCTTCCATAGCCTTGGAAACTCATGACTGGAGCATAGGGAGATTACTGATGCCATAGACAGGAGTGTCAATTGGTAAAGTCAGCAACAGGAGTCACTGTGCACTTACTCCTCATGTAGGATCTCTGTCCTTAATGTGCTGTACATTGAGATTTAATGCTATAACGAGTACTCAAACAATATATTTCACTTTGTGTTTCTATGGGGGTGCAAACTTTTGAAATCCTTACTTAATGCATACTAAACTGATCCTCTGTAAAAAAAAAAAAAAAAAAAAAAAGAAATTATCAATTCCCAACTTGACTCTCACTGGGATTAAACATGACAATAGGTCTGCTCTGATTTCATCATCATTTAAAAAAAATCATCTATTATTTTTCACTTTATGTTTCTGTGTGGGAGCAAACTGTTGAAATCCATACTTAATGTATACTAAGCTGATCTTCTGTATATTAAGATAATCAAAAATGAATCTTGATGTGAATGGAAGGGGAGAGGGAGTGGGAAAGGGGAGGGTTGTGGGTGGGAAGGACGGTATGGGGGGGGAAGCCATTGTAATCCATAAGTCGTACTTTGGAAATTTATATTCATTAAATAAAAGTTTAAAAAAATAAAAAAAAAGAAATATGTCTTCTTAATCTAGGGTACCTTGGAAAAATACTCTTCTCCCTTTAGTAGTAGTTTTTTTAATTAAAAAAGATTTATTTATTTTATTTGAAAGGCAGAGTTACAGAGAGAGGAAGAGACAGTTTTCCATCCACTGATTCACTCCTCAAATGGTCACATGGCAGGGGTTGGACCAGGCCAAGGCCAAGAGCCAGAAACTCCATTCAGATCTCCCACATGAGTGGCAGGGGCTCAGGCACTTGGACCATCATCCACTGCCTCCCAGACTCATTAGCAGAGAGCTGGATCAGAAGTGTAGCAACCGGGACTCAAACTGATGCTCATATGGGATGCTGGTGTCTCAGGTGGTGGCTTAACCCTCTGTGCCACAACACCAGCCACAAGTTATAGTTTCTTAGAATAAGTTTTGAAACAGCACACCTCACTGTGTTAAGCAGAAATAACAGAGGGCTGATAAATATTAGTCTGATGAACAGGCAACTGAAATACATGAATCAAAAAGGCCTAATGACTGGTGAGAGTAGAAAATGCTGCAGTTCATACTTTAAAGTTTAGCTTATGGGACTGGCCTGGTGCAGCGGGGTTAGCCGCTGCTGTGGATACGGGTATCCCACATGACAGCACCAGTTCAAGTCCCAGCTGTCCCACTTTTTATTCAGCTCCCGGGAATGTGCCTGGAAAGGCAGTGGATGATGGCCTAAGTACTTGAGCTCCTGCCACCCACATGAGAGATGCAGGTGGAGTTCTGGGATACTGGCTTTGCTTTGCCCAGCCCTGGTCATTGTGGCCATCTGAGAGTGAACCAGTGGGTGAAGATTCTCTCTCTCTCTCTCTCTCTCTCTCTCTCTCTGTGTGTGACTTTGTCTTTCAAATAAATAAATAAGCAAATCTTAAAAAGATAGACTTTGGCTTGTGCAGTTGGTTTGATGGTGTCACTGACCAGCTGGTTGCCCAACTTTCCAATGACTGCTGATTTTATGTGGGGTCTGTGGATCCCTGGGTTTCCTGTGGCCTCAGGCAGGAGAGTGCCCAGCAGGTTGGGAACTCAGAGAGTAGCTTGTTCTCCAGCTTCCTCCAAACTTCCAGAAAGGGCTTTGGAACTTGATGTCAGCAGATGTCCTAAGTTTTGTGTCCATCAAAACCCAGACCTATGATGATGCTCTTCACATCATAAAGCTGGCCCTTTTCTGATTTGTGGTCTCAGAAAATCACACATGGCATTGCTCTAGATTCCTGACTCCCCTTCTGTCACCATGAGAGATCTCTCCATGAATTATTCTTAAAGGCTGCTGCCATTGAAACATGGAGAAAAGTTCTTAACTCCTCTTTAGATGAAAGAGACATTGAGTTTCTATTAACATAATTTCTGCTGAGCTCAGTTTAAGACACACTCGTGTGTTAAATAACATAATTTTGGAGAAAACCCCACTGATTTCCTGATATTTGCAAAATATTGATAGAAACAGAATACACACCTTTACAAGTAAATCTTGGATTTACTTCCCAAATATTGAAAAGGGAATGCATGATAATAAAAATGTATTATTCTGGATCAAAATCTGATGTTGTCTTAGGTTCCTTCCAGAAAATAACTTTAGTTATGTATTATTTATTAATACTGTATTATTTACTAATAATCATTTAATTATTCAATGTAAATAATATAATGTGAAATAATTCAATATAAATAAAACAAAGATGGGTAAATGGTCTTAGGATGCAAATGCATCTCTGTTATTAGCATCTCCATACTTTCTGTATTAATAATTTCATTGCTTTTGGGTAACAGTGATAGCTAACACATACAGCTATTTAAGGTGACTTTACATATTAATTCACCTAATCATTAGAATCATCTTATGAAGCAGGCTCTAATGTGCCCTTTTCCCAGATGATGAGACAGACACTGAGAGTTAACTCTCCAAGTTACACAGCTAAGAAGTGGCAGAACAGATTCACACCTGGAATTCTGAACTCAGAGCCCAGATTTTAGTTATTTCTTGTATTCTGCTGTGCCTGAATTACCTTCAGAGGCAAATTACAAGACCAACTTTCCCTTCTGCCTTTCATCATAATTTATGGTTGTTCTCCTCCAAGTGGTGTGTTAACATGTAACTGTAGCCCTCCAAAAGCTGACTTGCAGCATTTGCCAATTACCATGGTGTAAATATTCCTCCCATGGCCAATTTCACATCATCCACTTGATGTCACTGAGCATGGAGTTGGGAAGAAGCATGCAACAGCACTCCATTACATCATGCACAATACATATACAACCTCAAGAGAACTGAAAATAATAAAATGCAGTTAAAAA